>NW_026571070.1:29238477-29838477 GCF_026225935.1 Boleophthalmus pectinirostris
ATGCTACATTATCTGTTTAATGTTAAAGGTACCATGAAAAATACAAAGTTATGTATTTGATAACCATTTTGACAACCACACATAATCAGACAGACATATGTCACCGTATGTCTCCTGCTGTATTGATCTAAAGCAGTGATTCTCAACCACTGTGCCGCGGCACACTAGTGTGCCGTGAGAGATCGTCAGGTGTGCCGTGAGAAATTATCCAATATCACTTTTTTTAAAAATAAAAATGTATTAATTATTACCTGCAAATATTATGTCATTGTCGAGTGTCCGTGCTGTAGTACAGTGTAGTATATAATGACTGGCAGAGTGATCTAATATTCAGCAGCTAATTGCCTCGTTCCTTTAAATCAGTGGTGCTCAATACGTCGATCGCAATCTACCAGTCGATCGCCAAGGTTGTGTGGGTAGATCGCCGTGTCTCGTCTCGGACTCGCGTTTGGTTTGGTAAATGTGCAGAGGCTGGTAAATATCACTGCAAAACCAGAAAAGAATGCAACTCCAGTTTGGAACTTTAAAAAATCTTCCTTCACTTTTTTCACAGTTTTGTGTAAAGTGCCAGAGGAAGTTCTCTTAAAGAAGGGGTTCTCAAACTGTGGGTGAGGGTCCAAAAAAGGGGCACAGTGTTTAGTGCAGTTTGCTTGGCTTTGTATTAGGTAGATCTTTATGACTTGGTCATTTTGTAAGTAGATCGCATGCTGAAAAAGTGTGAGCACCCCTGCTTTAAAAGAATTAGTAACGCATGTGCATGGTGACAGTCATGGAAAAGTTTTTAAAATGGTCGAATGCGAACTCCGAAATGGGCCCTGGACAAGATTCTGACCCAGAAGAAGAGCTTTTCAAGCTTAACTGCTATAAAAACTAAAAACAGAGAGAGACTGAGAGCTGTTGATGAAGAGCTTCGTGTGTGTCTTTCTTCTGTTCCTGCCAGGATATCAGCTTTGTGTTCATCTAAACAGGTGCAGGTCTCACACTGAGTAAGTAGAAATTAATGTAGAAATTATATTTTAATTAAATATACTATATAGTGTCATTTTTGTAACATTTTGGTTAGTGGTGTGCCGCAAGATTTTTCCAATGTAAAAAACGTGCCGTGGCTCAAAAAAGGTTGAAAAACACTGATCTAAAGTACCATAATGCATTGGCCTGTATATGATAAATGGTTACATCTTTATTTAGTGCTTTAACACCTTCACTGCACTCAAAGCGTGTATATCGTATATATGTCATCGTGTACATGTATGTGTATATCATGTCTCCGCTAGTAAAATATATTTTATGACTGGAGATTGGCTATTACACATTTAAGCAGATATAGAGCTCTTTCAGTTAGGGCTGTCTCAATAACTGCTAAAATGAATCACCACGGTACTAAGAGGTCCACCGCAGTGCATGTTGGGCCACTGCGATCCGAGACCGTTGTGACTCGACCCAGAGTCCTGCACGGGTCCATTTTTAGAGACCCGCACTCGCCCAGACCTGTTAACATTCCAACCATTACCCCCTGTGCCTGTGATATCCCAGGACTATCCCAGGACTTTCCCAGGACTATCCCAGGACTATCCCAGGACTAACCCAGGACTAACCCAGGACTAACCCAGGACTAACCCAGGACTAACCCAGGACTAAGGTTTGCCCACATAGATCATCTGGTGACTGCAGGCAAAAGAACCGGCGCAGAGCTCCACGCTGCACGGAGGTAAACACAGCTGTCACCTGAACGTGATTTGCGGACACCTGCTCCGCGTGCTCTCTTAAGTCCGTGGGTACCCAACTTGGTGCAAGACTCTGACCCGAGCTGCCACAGTGAGAGCTGGAGAGATGCAGCGGCTGTTTCAAAAGCCAAATGTGACTTCTCCCAGGCTACACACACTATATCCACATGACAACAAAGGTACATGTGCATCTGCGCAACAAGCTCATCATCAGAGAGAGTTTTCAGAGCCGCTGGAAATATTATAACTCTGGGAGATGGAGGTTGGCCGAGGGGGTGCGATATCACCACACTGTTGAGCCTCTATACCTCACCGCAGAAGAAATTCCGTAACCGCGACAGCCCTACTTTCAGGGACACCATGTTGGAATTGGTGGATTATCTGTAATAAATGGCACATGAGGTTTTTTTTTCAAAAGAAATATTAAAGGAAATAGTAGACAATAGGGGGATGTAAAAATATCAATATATCAATATATTGTTTTATTTAATGTGATGATACAGTATCGATATCATGGGCTGCTGTATCGATATATCACCACCAGTATTTTTTGGTATATTTTTCCAAATTATTTTGTCAGTGCTGTAGTTTTTTTGCTTGTTCAGAGGAAGAAAACTCGTTTATGTGACACATTTGACATTTTCATTGTTTTGATGATTAAAATGTTTGTATTTCATATTCACTTTGCCGAAGAAGTGGTTTAACAAAAACTTTTAGTGTCACAGCTATGATTAAGAAATATTTTTTTATTGAACCATATCGAATCTAAAATTCACTGTATCGAGATATGTATCGTATCGTGGCCTTTGTATTGAGGCATGTATTGTATCGTCAGCTTCTTAATGATACCCAGCCCTATTAGACAATGATTTATCTTAAATTAATTAGATTATACATGACTATTTAATGCTAATCGACAATACACAAACTTACAGTTTTGAGTCGTTATGAGACTATTAAATAATTCAAATAAAACAAATAATGTATTCATACCTTAATTCATGTATGGCTTGATTAGCTGCTTGCCCGTTAAGATGCAGAGTTTTGTCAAGCTGGTAAAATGCTCAGGCTTTCTGCTGTCTTTGCTAATGTGTTCATCCCGCTGCGCAAAAATAATCCACAATCTCTGAAACTCGCATAAAGTTTTTTCAGTGCGGGATGTGGAGGTGCATGCTGGGACTGCGGGACGACAACTGCAGGAGCTCTATACCTAATAAAATGGCCAGTAGGTTCATATGTAGCTACTATATAGCAACAGATCTGGAAAATTACTTTTTGGAACTATAAATACCTTCATTTAATTCAGTTGTATTTATTTTGATTGCATTATAGTGTTTATTGTGAAGTATATTGTAAACTGTAAATCCCCTATTGTCACCCACTTGGCTTTCCACTGAATCCTCCATTACATCACTTTTACAACTGTCAGCTCTGCATTTCACTTCAACGACCTGCTCTACTTTTCTTTTCTCCCTAAACACTTAATGCAACTCTATCCTATTGTATTCCACTTCCATCTAGCCACGTTACGCTCTTTTTACTTCTAAACTCTCCTCAGACTGACAGAGCGCTGCAAACAAACTCCTCGCCTTCACAAACCTGGAGATGATCTGTTTTTTGGCTCGGGTCCTGGGACATATTAAGCTCTCCTCTGTACCTTTTCTCCACACATACACAGCCTGGAGCACTAGTCTGTCTTCTCCTCTTCTCTGGTTGTAATCGTGTCCAAGTGAACCATGATAAATACTGAGTTATGATTTTGTTTACTACACTTATATAGTCTGGCTTGAATAGTGGTTATTACCCATTTGATTAGCTGTACCTAATAAAGTGGCTAGTATTGATACTTTGCAGCTGATATCATCCAAATTTTCTCTGGATGTGATGCTAAATGAAGGCACTGCTCTGTCAGAAGCTCTGTTAGATTTTAATTTGAGCTCTATTTTAACAGAATTTTGCGAGAAAAAAGCTGATTTAGTTGGAACTACAACAGGTGAACTGATCTGTGCTGTTAAACAAGTCTCTCACACATAAAATTACGCCTAAACAGGACCACGATTGCTTGTATTGGTCACAGGCTCCTGAAAATGTGAAAATGTTGGTGGTTGGTGATAATAAAATTGCGAAATGAGAGCGTAATTAAGGAAAACTGTTATGCAGAGACCATTTATGACAAACATGTGAGTCAGTTTAGTCACATTTTCTTGGTGTTTTGGTTGTTTTTAAGCCGATTTTATTGTATTTTACCAAAACAAATCACAATTTATGCCTCTCTTTACTCTTGGCAGGGATCAAATTGGTCAAAAATAGGGACATTTGGGACATTTCTTGTATAAAACTGGGACAGATCAATGGTTTTGGATAAATCCGCTGGGACAGAGGACACAGAGCTCAAAACTGGGGCTGTTTCGGGTAAACAGGGATGTCTGGTCACCCTGAGTTTGTATATTTTCTTGAGTTTTTTGACTATCTAAAAATTTGTCAAATGAAAATGAAAACAAAGTAACGCCTCTTCACGTCTGCATGGGACGCTTCGCAACACTGTCAATCAAACTTGTTGCTAACCTTGCGAAATGAAGGCGGCTAAAATTAAATCAGATTGACAGAACACTCCAAACAAATGCAACGATTATTTATTCATTTACAAAACATACACAAAGATTTAGACCCCATCCACACTAGTACGCATGTCAACTTGTTTTCGTTGTGGATGCAGTGTTCGTCCGCACTAATCTGATTGAAAACGGCTTTAGAGACGAAACGATCTGGTGTTGCCAGCTCCCACGAATTCATCTGAATACAGATCTGATCCGGTACAGTTGTGGTCACCTGAAAACGCTGATATGCTGATGTAGGAGCTCTAGTTGCATCCTTATTAGACCATGTCACTGTGACTTGCGCCGTCCTGATTCGCTGGGTTTGCGACATTGGTCATGTGACACTATTGCGGAAAACAGTTTACACAAACCATAGACAAATGCTAGTACACGGACCACGATAGGGCTGAGTATCATTAAGAAGTTGCCGATACGATACATGCCTCAATACATAGACCACGATACGATACATATTTCTATACAGTGCACTTTCTGTTTGATACAATATATTTCAAATTGATTTGATACGGTTCAATAAAAAATAAAGGCTAATTATGGCTGTGATACTAAAAGGCTTTGTTAAACCACTTCCTGTGCAAAGTTCATATGAAACACAAACATTTTAATCATCAAAACAGTGAAAATATCAAATGTGTCACATAAACAAGTTTGTTTCCTCTAAAGAAGCAACAAAACTGTAGCAAACAACTAAATAATTTAGTAAAATATACCAAAAAATACTCTTGGTGATATATCGATTCAGCAGCCCACAATATCGATACTGTATCATCACCTTAAACGATACGATATACCAATTTTTCAATATTTTTGCACACCCCTAGTCCACGAAAAGATTGTTTTCACTCTTACCGTCTTCCTCGGCTTGAAATCGGCTGCTGCAACTTCAGGCACGGTTAGCAGAACACCCCTCTGTCACAAAATGAACACATATAATCCACTGAGTCATGTCCTTTAGTCCGACAGAACAATGGTGAACTGATTTCTGAGCGCTCAGTTTATGCATATTATCTATGTGGTTTTAAATTTTGTTTCTGTTAAACGTAAACAAATGTGGGCAAAGCTGTGTGGATAGGAAAGGATTGCGGACACAGAAACAACGTGTCTGGACGCAAATCATTTCTGATGCGGTGATTCGTTTCAGTGTAATCGTAGCCTTAGAATATTTCATACAATTCTATGGAAGTCTTGGAAACGGGAACTCCCCAGAAGTATTTCTAGTTTATTTTTGACGGCCAACACAAGCCTAGATGGACTGATTTTGTGCAGGTGTACCTATTTTCCTCAGTTCAACTCTAACCTATTTTTTTCCATGTAGTTTTAGTCATATTACATCCATTTTTACTTTTAAACTCCTCTCAGACTGACAGACAGCTCCAAACCTTCCGATTATCTGTTTTTTGGCTCTCGTCCTGGGAAACATTAAACATTCCCCTGAACCTTTTTTCCCCACATTTACAGTCCGGACCGCTACACACTGACTTCTCCTCTTCTTCTCCGGTTGTAATCGTAGCTCCGTTGCGTCCCGTGGAGCTGTCTCGGAGGAGGTGGATAGTGAACGCCCCTGTGCTCCCCGGATGACCTGAGACATAGGAGCACGTTTTGGACAATGGGCTGGTCTGTGCGGAGCTGTTGAGGCGTGCCTTTGGAATCATCTCGTATTCTTCCTGTTGGTGATGGTCCACTGAGTCCAGGAAGAATACATGTCAGGTTTAAATACACCTTTCCGTGCACATCTCGAGGGACAGTCAATCTTAAACTTTTCAAGCTAAGTCATAAAAAATTGGACTTCGAAATATGACTTTTAAAGCTGTGTTATGTCACGGTTTTGGAGAGAAGTTCTGCTTTCTCCATAGAGATGTGATTGCTTTGCCTGAAATGTTCCACGGTATGACATTAAACATATAGGCCTATCTGTTTTGCTTATATTCCCTAATAAATGTTTTTTGTAACTCAACAGTACATTAAAAAACATGCTTTCTTACTGCATCGTCACAGATCTGACCTGTAACTTTGCTTGGTGGCACTCCCAACCTGTCTGTGGAGATGAATAACGTTAATGTCCTACTGTGGAACATTCTCGTGGAGATAAGAAGGTGGCTGTAATGTTACATCATACATCTTTAAAGAAAAAAAATACAAATAAACAAAAATAAACAAACAAAAAAACGGGTGGACAGGGATATCGTAGTCTGATTCATCAGCCAGTTTCACTTCGCGGAACCTCTGACCATTAGACTTCGTTTGCTCGACGGTAGGTAGGTACTTTTTTTATTTAACCAATTGCTGCTGTTTGGTCGTGACGTATGTAACGCGCCGCTAACAGGGCTAACTGGTATATTAAGCTTTTCCCAAATCCCATAGGAAGAAAGACAATAATGTCTTTCCCCTTGATAAAATTCACCAAACATTCTCTTTGTTCCGGCTTTAAATCCTCGATCTGGGGAATCGTTGCCAACACAGAATGTTTGTCTCTTTGCTGATTGGCTGGTGACCAGACTCGCACTTCCGGGCTTCTTGCAAACTGTCTAGTGTGTTTTGATTCCTGACCTAGTTGCTGGAGAGATTCTCCCAAATTCATTGCAAATTAACGGCACATTTTTGTCCCTTGAATAATCATTTTAATACTCTCATCAACATAGAAAAGTGGCTTGCTTTGTGGAAATGTTTTTTTATTGCTACTGTGTTTGCGACAGTGTTTCTCTGCCCCCAACATAGGATCATGACATCATCACACGGAGAAAATAAGTCCAGTGACAGAAATATCGATTAAGTAGTGAGACCGATATGAGTCCTGCTGCGATACCCTCCTCCGTGATTTCATGGATGTAACAACAGCTTGGAGCAGTGAGAACAACCAGAAGAGAGACTATAAAACTTCTGTCTCTGTCACAATCCTTATCGAAGGTCAGCGCGTATTTGACGTATGTTTTGGAACAGAGTTTTTTCATGTTTTCCTCGTATGAGTAACATCAGTGCACCTGGCAAAGCTTTTCAGTTTTGTAAAATAGTTTTGCTTCCTGTTTACAGCCAGATCCTGTAGTTTTTCTAACATTACAGCAGTGGTCACAGCTTATGAATAAAATAGATCACAATAAAAAAAAAAAAAATCATTCACATAACTCATTAATAATGAGATATTTTTGACCACACGAATAAATGGACATAGCTAACCACGTACTAAAAAGGAAGTGAGCATGGTTGCACTTGTGGCTCCATCAAGTCTGATTCCAGTTCACTTTCTATTGTCAAACTATCGCCACTTAAAATGTTCGTTTTAACCCACTCTACAAGATCCTGGTGTTTTTATTTCACTTTTTTGTCTGTAAATTCCTATTCCTATCTGTCTATGAATATGGCCTTAGCAATTCTAGGAAACAAATTCTGCTGAACTACACTAGCTCTTAGCAATAGGCTTATTTCTCAGCCTTCTCCCTTGTTCCCATGTGGAGTAACCCATGTGCTCGGACTATTTGACGGGCTTGACAGGACTGGGATGCCCTCACGGCTCTCTATTCAATAAACCAGGACTTTGAGCTTCATGCGAGAGGCCGAGGAGGGAGCAACGATCAGGGGATGTGTGGGAGGAAGAGAGAAGAGAGAGAGAGACGGAGAGAGAGAGTAAAGAGGAGCGGAAAGACAAAATGTGACTATATGACGCGAAACAGAGAATAGCTTTGTCTCTGCAGTGGGCTGAGAGCAGATCGTACAAATCGCCCGAGCAGAAGAAGGAGAGGGAGCGCGCTGTGCAGAGGCCGCTGTGGGTGCATGGTAATGGGGGTCGTCCAGGGGTCATCCAAGGGGCATCCGAAGGTCATGAGTTCACACTTCACTTCTTAACAAGGCTTTTCTTTTCCCTCCAAAACTGCAAATGGTTTCTACAGTGGGTGGTGTAAGTGTTTGTGAATAGTTGTTTTATTACTTGGGGAAATATTGCAAAAATGTGAAATTAGAAAGTATTGAACAGCACTGAAAGGCGGGTGTGTTTTGGCCAAGGGCACAACGTCACTTGGTTGGAACTAGAATTGAACTACTGACTACTATATACCTTACTGTGCTGATTAAGTTATTTAAAGGCGCTGTACTTGCTTTTTACAGTCTTAAAGCGCATCTATTCTGCAAATTAGACTTTTCAGAGATTTTAACCATGTTATAGTCATTTTCCTTCTCATTGACCCTCTTGGAGTTGTATTTGGAGTGATTTGGGGATCATTATGAAGTTGTGATACCCTACATACCTTGATACATAGGCCACGGTACGATACATATCTTGATACAGTGAGCTTTTGATTTAATATGATTCAATACAATATTTCAAATTTGTTTAATATGGTTCAATAAAAAATAAAGCCTAATTCATGGATGTGATACTATAAGTCTTTGTTAAACCACTTCTTATAAACACACCTATTTTCATCTTCAAAACAGTGAAAATGTCAAATGTGTCACATAAAAAAGTTTCCTTCCTTCAAACAAGCAAAAAAACTGTAGCTCTGTAACAAAATAATTTAGTAAAATATACCAAAAAAATACTCTTGGCGATATATCGATACAGCAGTCCACAATATCGATATGGTATCATTACATTAAATGATACACTATATCGATATTTTGATATTTTTGCACACCCCTATTGCTGATCATATTAACTCCCATTTTCACCTCCACCAGTACACGCACACTTCTCTTTGCTGACTTTGCTTTTCTGCTTTATTTTCTTAATCAGTGATGTAAGATTCAGCAGAGTTGCATAGTTGTTTTGGTATAAATGAAAAAAAAAAAAAAAAAAAAGTGATCTGCAGCTATCCATTGGAGGTGCCGACTCTTTGTTGTTATGATGTTCACGGTGATGTCAGCTCCCACTGGGCAGACTTGTTTCTTTTATTGAGTTGTTTTTAGATGAATATTGTGATTTAAAAATATATATATAATAATAATAATGCATCAGTTTTGTATAGTGCTTTTCTGGACACTCAAGGACTCTTTACAGATCATTATTCAGTCACTCTATACCCGGTGATGGTAAGATACTATTGTAGCCACTGCTGCTCTGGGGCAGACTGACGTAAGCGAGGCTGACAATCTGTGCCATCGGCCCCTCCAACCACCACCAACACTCATGCACACACCACTTCCCAGAGATCTCCCATCCAAGTACTAACCAGACCCGGTCTTACTGAGCTTTTGAGATCTGATGAGATCAGGCTTTGACAAGGAGGTATGGCCACAATGATCCACAGGTGTCATAGATTATAACTATATAACAGACACAAGCACAATGTGTGTACTTAAAAAAAGAAAGAAACAGAATTAGTCTGTTTCAGTGGTTTGCAGTGGCTCAAATTTATTCTTCACTTACCTTATGCATCGTAATGACTCACTGTGATAAGTTTATGAGCACTTTTCACAACGTTTAGAGATCAGACTGTTGCTGTGATAGTAAAGCTAACAACAACTAGCATGCTAATAACATAACATCATTACTTCCTGGTTCACAGATGATAAAATGCTTTATATTTAGATGCAGATAGTCCACAGTGGTCTCATTTTGACCCTAAGAGCGGCTTTTACAATATGTCTGTACTGGAGGAATAACAATGTGACTCTATTACAGAAAAACATTGGGTACAACCATTGCCCCGGTAATTTTTGTATCTAACTTTTTAAAATGTGCTCTTTGGTTTTCAAGCCCCAAGTCATCCCATTAAAAATCCTATTTTAATTAGTCATTTTGACAACAAACATACCAAATTCTCTTCTTCTTAAGATATTCAAAGGTTAATTTCTGACTCTGCGTGTGTGACATTTGTTTAGTATCGATACCAGCTCAAATGAGTTTCGATACTAGTTTTAATATCGATTAGTATCTGATCTGCTATTATCTCCACATGCACCTTTTGCATGTGCCCTTTTTGGTTTTCAAGCTCCAAGTCATCCCATTAAAAATCCCATTATAATTAGAAAATTTCTCCAAAAACTTCACCAAAATTGTGAAAAGGTCAGGTTATGCCAGATTCCTCCCTCCAAGATTCTCTCCACGTGTAAGCGTTTTGTGTCCTTTATGAGCTGTCCGAGGTTCTGAGGGGGTCTGTGGGGGTGGGAGGGGAGCAGTTGTTGGGGCCGGTGGTCTGGTCTGGCACTAATGGGGACCAAACGGGACCCCCGCCTCTCCCCAGAGACCCATCCCTCCTCGGACCCTCTCCTCTAATTGGGGCCCCGTGTACATAAATGGCAGATTAGGAGCCGTAAAAGTGGGATTTATGAGGTCTCCGTACGTGCTGGGTGATCCAGGATGAGATGGAGAGTTGGGTTTTGTCCATGTTTTAGCCTAATTAGCTTGATGATATGCAGGCTACAAGTGGAGCGAGTGGAGCTTGGTTTTCTGACGCTAATGTCTTGTTATTTTGTGTGTAATCTACGGTGTGACAGGAAAGGTGCTCGTAGTACAAGTACTTTTAACTATTCAAGTGTTCATTGGAAAAATGTGGCATTCATTTATTTACTGCTTCCCAAAGTCAAGTCAGTTTAATACAGAGTAATATTTTCAATGGATTCAGTAACCAAAATAATATTACATATTAATCATTAATTAATTCATCAATCATTGCATTTACATAGCACCTTTCAAGACACACAAAGATGCTTTACAGAGCATTATTCATTCACTCCATACCCGGTGATGGTAAGCTACTATTGTATCCACAGCTGCCCTGGGGCAGACTGATGGAAGCAAGGCTGCCAGTCTGTGCCATCTGTGCCCTCCGACCAGCACCAACACTGATGCACAGACCACTTTCTCACTAGGAAATGTAGGTGAAGTGTCTTGCCTAAGGACATAACAGCAGTTTTCTGATTTTCCCATCCAAGTCCTAACCAAGTATGAAAGTGAGGTGTGTGTGTGTGTGTGCGCGCACATGTGCGTGCCACCACCGGGTATGGAGTGAATGAATAATGCTCTGTAAAAGCGTCTTTGTGACATATGTCTGTGAAAAGCACTATATAAATAAAAACTTACTTATTTAACCAGGCCTGGCCTTGCTTAGCATTCTGATGAGATCAGGCTTTGACAAGCCGGTATGGTTATATAGCATTCAATTGAAATTTGAATGAATGGAAGTTTATTCAGACAGTAATACATAAAAAATGCATAGAAACATAAATACATATATACATATGTTTGGAGTTGTGTATTGTTTTATTCATGATTGTGAGTAAACCTGCATTTTATGGCACTGAGATAAATTTTTTCTCTTTATGCAAGATCCATACAATACCATACTGTGGAACATTCCAATCAAGCAATAACATCTCCATAGAGACGAGCACCACCAGAAATGTCACACAGCATATCTTTAACGCAGCTTGGAATACAAAACTCCTGAACCGTTCCATCTAAATCAGTAATATTCCAGGTATGATCTTCCCGACAGTTATTGTTCAGCGCGAATGAGCCCTGACTGTTTTATTAGCCCCCTCCCTCGTCGCCGTGGCAGTGGCTGAAGGATGATTTATCTAATATTAAGAAAGCTTAGACGTGATCTGTCCGCCGGGAGCCCGCATATCCGCGATCAATGTGCCGGCCATATTGGATTGATTGGCGCGATCGTGAGATTTTGATTGCGGACGACTCCCGGTGTTTGCGCGGGGAGAGGAGAGGGGTATTAGCGCGCGGGGATATTGAGTGGGGGGAGGGAGGAGCGAGATGAGGGTGAGGACGGGGGGGGCAGGGGAAGTGCATCATGGGAGGGGAGGGCGCGGGAGGAGACAGCGAGACGGTTCGATCCGGGCACGGCACCTGTCCGCGGACTAAAGCGTGATTGATGGCTTGTCAATAGGCTTTATCAGCTATAGTAAATTGCGGTTGGTATTTCGTATTATTAGTTTACCTTTAGGGGAATCATATGTCTTCCTCTACTCGTGCGCAGTATTTGTACTTTTATTAAACATATACTATCATTCTGTCTTTATAAATGGTCAGTGGGGTCACTTTTTTATAGCGCTTTTTCATTTTCAAGGCACATTCATTTATTCATACAACAATGTAAACAGAAAGTGTCTTGCTGAAGGACACAACGACAAGCTTCATCTTCAGCTGCAATCGCACCGCCAACCTATGACCCAGTGGACCTGACCACTCACCAGGCAGAGCGGGATTTGAACTGCCAACTTTCAAATCAGTGGACTTTACCAACTGACCTACTGTCTTTTTGTTTAAATTAAGTTATAAGTTTTGAATGTGGTGTAGGGAGTATTATCTGTTACGTAAGGGTGAGTTACAGTACAGTTGTAAGGAGTATTATCTGTTACATAAAGGTGAGTTGTTGTACAGTTGTAGGGAGTATTATCTGTTACATAAGGGTGAGTTGCTGTACAGTTGTAGGGAGTATTATCTATTACATAATGTTGACTTGTTGTACAGTTGTAGGGAGTATTATCTGTTACATAAGGGTGCAGTTGTACAGTTGTATGGAGTATTATATGTTACATAAAGGTGAGTTGTTGTACAGTTGTAGGGAGTATTATTTGTTACATAATGTTGAGTTGCTGGACAGTTGTAGGGAGTATTATATGTTACATCAGGGTGAGTTGCTGGACGGTTGTAGGGAGTATCATCTATTACATAAAGATGAGTTGTAAAGTTGTAGGGAGTATTATCTGTTACATAAGGGTGAGTTGCTGTGCAGTTGTAGGGAGTATTATCTGTTACATAAGTTGTGTCAGTTGTAGGAGTATTATCTGTTACATAAAGGTGAGTCATTGTACAGTTGTAGGGAGTATTATCTGTTCCATAAGGATGAGTTGTTGTACAGTTGTAGGGAGTATTATCTGTTACATATGGGTGAGTTGTACAGTTGTAGGGAGTATTATCTGTTACATAATGCTGAGTTGTTGTACAGTTGTAGGGAGTATTATCTGTTACATACAGGTGAGTTGTACAGTTGTAGGGAGTATTATCTGTTACATACGGGTGAGTTGTACAGTTGTATGGAGTATAGTATGGATGTATGTTTCCGCTTTAATTCCAGTTTAAACCAGTTCAACCTGAAGCACATTTTGTACCGGCTGACTTCAGTGTGCCCCAGGGCAGCTGTGGCTACAAAACCAGCTTTTCATCAGCAAATGTGCAGTGAATTCATAGTGCGATGTTCGAAGAAGTGCCGTATAAATCAAATCTGTTACTCTGTATTTAGGCCTATTCTTTGCTTTATTTTAGTTTCATTATAAAAACATTAAACTTAAGTTCACGTGTTAAATTCCACCTGGGGGTCCTTCCACTGACCTCCACTGTTCCACACTCGTCACTCAAATAAACAATTCTGATTGGACAGCCATGTTTGACCCGGGTCGATGCAAGACGGAAAAGGTGGTGACCAGACTGATACCTCTCTATGGCCCTCAAAATAAAATACACAGATGTATCATTCCAAATTTGCCAGGCACACTCTAGTTGTGACGTCGTGTCCATAGGCAAGGAACTTATAGCTGACCTATTCTTGACTATAATCGACCTTTCAACTATAACATTAAACATTTTATTATTGTTTCCTTCTCATTGACCCTCTCAAAGTTGTATTTGGAGTTATTTGTGCATGTTTGAGTCATCTTTAATCACTTATTTTCACCATTTAGCCATTTTGCAAATCAACTGGAAAAAATAAAAAAAAATCAGCTACACACTAGTTAGTGTGATTATTATCATTCTGTCTTTGTAAATGGTCACTGGTCACTTTTATATAGCGCTTTTCCACCTTCAAGGCAAGTAAAGCCAGTCACACACTCATACAACAATGTAAACAGACTATGGGGGTGAGGTTAAGTGCTTTGCTGAGGGACACAACAACAGAATTCATCTGTAGGAGCTGGAATCACACTGCCAACCTGTGAGTCGGTGAATCTGACCGCTCAACCAATGACGTTTACGTCATAGAGCGGGATTTGAACTGCCAACTTTCAAATTATCTGTTACACAAGGGTGAGTTGTTGTACAGTTGTAGGGAGTATTATCTGTTACATAAGGATGAGTCATTGTACAGTTGTAGGGAGTATTATCTGTTACATAAGGATGAGTTGTTGTACAGTTGTAGGGAGTATTATCCTGTTACAAAAGAGTGAGTCGTTGCACAGTTGTAGGGAGTATTATCTATTACATAAGCCTGAGTTGTACAGTTGTAAGGAGTATTATCTGTTACATAAAGGTGAGTCGTTGTACAGTTGTAGGGAGTATTATCTGTTACATACAGGTGAGATGTATACAGTTGTAGGGAGTATTATCTGTTACATAAGGGTGAGTCGCGGTACAGTTGTAGGGAGTATTATCTGTTACATACAGGTGAGATGTATACAGTTGTAGGGAGTATTATCTGTTACATAAATATAATACACAAATGAATAGGCAATTTATAAAAGGTTTTCTGGTTTTCTCAGATTTTGTTACTATCGGCAACAGAGCCCAAAAGAAGTTGTCATCCCAATGTTTCCAAACGTCCTCTGATTTACACACATAAGCGTGAAGAGTCCATTGAGTTTAGGTTTGAGAATTCCCTGTAACCAAATCTCTGTAAATTATTTCACAATTTTGAGTAATTTATCTAACAGACCATCGCGAAAACCAAAACTAAAACTAACTTCCTGTAAACGGCTTCTTCTCCTTTCTACTTTCTGCGCAAACTTTCTCCGCAAATCCATTCAAATATAAACAGAGAGACAGACATCAGACCGTCGAACTTAAAATATGTGGCGATAATTCCCCCTTTGGCACGTTCCTAAAGGTGAGACTCCGCCCCTCCCCCTGCTGGCAGCCATCTGACGCGACGCCCCGATACTGAATCCATTATGACAGGCTGCGGTCGTCACCTCTTTTATTTTCGTTACAGCGTCAGGAAACAGCTCTTGGGTTTAGAACAGGAGACGGAGCTGTTTTTTTGTTTTCCTTCAACAGTGATTTTAAGTGTGAAGATTTCAAATTTGGTTGCTAATTGGACTTACTATAATTAGAAACTACAATCATGAGGGTGTTGGCGAATGGTGTACTAGAATTGACTTTTTTTTTCAATTAGTACTTTAAGTAGTACTATTGCTGTAGGAGCATTTACCAAATATGATGTAGTATTCAGGGTATGTAACTTTTCTGGTGCAGGGTTCATCACCTTCTTGTCTCCACGGCGATGTTCTTGCTTTGTCTAGAATATTCCAGAGGGGTGTTAAATGTATGTACAGTATGTAAGTTACTGTTCAGATCTGTGGAGAGGTGAGATTGCTGCCAATACAAATGCATGTTTTCAAGATATATTTTAATGATTGAAATGTTGACATGAATAAATGCAAAATATAACACTGTGGAACATTCATGCAAAGCAATAACATCTCCATGGTAACTGACTACAAGAAAAGTTTCATAGTTCCAGGTCTTTCTTTTGGGAAATATTTCTGACCTCTCCAAACTAAAATGATTGCCATTAGTGAACCCTCAGTTGCATATACACAAGTTTTTTGTTTTTTGTTTTGTAAGGTAACACCCAATATTTTTACCCACAGGTTTCAGAATCACTTTAAATATGTTTGGTAGGTATTTATACACTTTGGAACACACATAAAAAATGATTTTTTTCTCATCCTCGTCTAAATTTTTTAGTTGAAATCAAAGTATAGAAAGCTGCAGTAGGTAGCTGGGGACTGAAACACTCTATATTTCAATTGAAAACAATTGTTGGCCTCTCACATTTCAAATTTGATGAGAATATCTGTAAAAATGAGAATTTTGGACTACTTTTATTGTTAGTATATCCAGTCGTTTTATAGAGGGATTTTTGCTTTGTCCAAATCTATCCAGACCTATCCAAATCATAGACCGTATATATGAGTGGACAGAGCTAACGCACTAGCCACCGCGTGCCAGATAGGAAGTTCACCAGGATGCCCTTCCTGCTCCTTCTGACTCTGGCTCCAGTTGACTTACATTAGGATCTTGTGGCTCCTCTCTCTGTAACAGCTGCTGTGAGCCTCGTCATTTTGGTCTTAAAATGTTCATCTTAACCCGTTACACATGATCCTAATTTTTATTTATTTTTTCCCTGTCAAAAAAATTCTATTCAGAACATAAAGCCTGGCTCCAGATTTGCTCCTGTAACCGTGAGCATCACGAGCTTCATTTGAGCGATGCTGGGTGATGTTACACTCGCTTAGTCCACTTCTTTTATATAGTCTATGATCCAAATGGACACATTTGGAGAACGTTTGGAAAAAAATGCAATAACTCTTGAATGCTTCAACCCACAATCATCAATGAGGGCTCTACTGAAAGCTTACACTTAGCAGAATCTTTATCTACACAACAAGCTGCTCTGTTTTTTTAGAAGATACATATAGCACATCAAAACACAATATAAAAGGTACATTTGTATATCAAATATAGTCAATACAAGTGTTATGGGTCAAAATAGTGAACTTACCCAAATGATTCTATTAAAGGTGTATGAAGTTTAAAGACACAGTGGAGCACTTCCTGCATTACTACATGACATCACAAGGTGGAACAACTCCAGGTCTGTTTGTGATGACGAAACAACATTAGAACAAAGATGAGAAAATAGCGTAACATGGGCACTTTTCACAACATCAATAGACACTGAATTCAAATAAGCGGAATAAGTGTCTTGCCCAAGGACACAACAGCATGCAGACTATACACTGAGGGAGCTGGAATCAAACTACCAACCTTCAGGTCCCTACCCCGTCTGGAGAAACAGTAGTGATACGAAACAAAACACGACTCCAGCTACAGTCTGTTTGTGATCAGGAAACAACGTTATAACATGGATCATAAAATTGCGTAACGTCTTGGTCAGAGCTGGAAGGGCATCTGGTTTAAAGTGTGTGTAAACAGGAGCGTGTGAGTGTGAGTCCATATCTTTGCAGTGGGAGTGTGTGCTGTGAGTCCATTGGCTGTGACAGTTTGATGGAACGGCTGATCTACATTCAGTGAGCGCGCTGCCATCGTGTGGAGCACAGGTCTTCATTCTCCTCCTCCATCTTTCTCTCCCGCTCCATCCATCTTTCCTCATCTCTTCTTCCTCTCTCTGTCTTTCTCTCCTCCTCTTTCTATCTGTCTCTCCTCTCTTTCACTCTCCTGCTCCGTCTTTCTCTCCTGCTCCATTCATCTTTCCTTCCCTCTTGATTTTTTTCTTTTCAATCTCTCTTTTAACTCTCCATCCCTCTCTCTCTCTTCCTCCTCTCTCTTTCCCCTCTCTATCTCCCCTCCGCTCTCTCTTTCTTCTCTCCGCCACCTCTCCTCTCTCTCTCCTCCTCCTCTTTCCCTTTCCCCTCTCCTCCATCTCTCCTCTCTCTCTCTTCCACCTCTCTTTCGTCCTCTCACTCTCCTCTCCTTCATCTCTTCTCTGTCTCTCATCCTTTTTCTTTCTCCTCTCCTCCATCTCTCCTCTCTCTCTTTCCTCTCATCCATCTTCCTCTCTCTATCTCCCCTCCTGTCTTTCTTCTCTCCTCCATCTCGCTTCCTCTTTCCACCTCTCTTCGCTCTCCTCCTCTCCTTTCTCTTCTCCTCTATGTCTCTATCCCCTCTCTCCCTTTTCTCCTCCTCTCTCTACCCCCCTTTCTCTATCACTCTTCCTCCCTTAATCTCTCCTCCACTCTCTCCTGCTCTCTCCTTCACTCTCTCTTTCTCCTCTCCTCTCTCTACTCTCTTCCATCTCTCCCCCTCTCTTCTCCTATTTCTTTCTCTTCTCCTCCATCTATTCTCTCTCTCCTCCTCCTCCTCCTCCTCTTCCTCCTCTCTCTCTCTCTCTCTCTCCTGTCCACCATCTCTCCTCTCTCCTCCTTCTCCTCCTCCTCCTTCTTTCTACTTTCATCCATCTCTCTTCCCGGTTTTACCTCTCTTCCTCTGTTTCTCTTCATGCATCTCTCCTTCTCTGTCTATCTCACCTTCTCTCTCTCTCTCTTTCTCTCCTCCCTCTCTCTGTCTCTCTGCTCATCTCTCAGACCTCTGTGGTGTTCTAACACACCTAACCTCCACTTTATGTCACATTTTTTTCTCTTTTTTTCTCCTGACTCTTCTGCTGGACTGAAGGATTCCCACACTTCTTTACTGTTCACTGTCAGAAATGTTGGAAAACCCCAAAGTCCAAAAAATAAACCTAAAAATAACACTGAAAAATTGATGATAAACGTGTTTTGAAGTCATTTTGGTCCTTGCCGGGAAATGTTCCACAATAGGACTTACTGTATCTCTCTCCATGAAGGCCAAGTTACAGGTCAGGTCTGTGGAGAGGTGACCTCGCTCACAGTCACAATGCATATTCTGTTAAATACATGCTAGATTGACATGTTTAAAGGGCCCATCTCATGCAGAATCAACTTTTCAGAGCTTTCTACCTTCTAAGAGTGATGTGTGGGCCTTGTATATGGTGGTTTTTAGATTGATTCAGGGTTTTTCTTAAACAAATTGCAGCGTATTTCTGCCACCCTCCCACGTGGCAACGAACTAAAGCTGCTACAATGATTGATCTACTAGTGTTTATTAATACTTTACCAATCAGTAATGTTCAGCTGATGTTGACGCGGTGCTTGAGCTTCGTGCACCTCAAAGTCCTCGTCCGATTCCGCTGAACGCGCTGTATCGTCATGATGAATAAAAGTTTATTCCTACCACTATCAGGGTGCACGCGTCTTCCCCTCCCTCCCTGAGATGGCGGAGGAAGGGCTGCTCACTCAGACCTATGTCACATTTGGAGGGCGGAGCCTGTGCTTTCTCAGGGCGGGTGGGGGGATGAGCAATATTCGGTCTTTCATACTTTCTGGTCTGTGAAGATTTCATAACTATTGTGTAATGGATGTTCCAAAACCCAAATTGTGCTTGTTTATGTGCAGAAGATACAATGTGAAAAGAATTATTTTACATGAGATGGGCCCTTTAATGCTATACTGTGGAATATTTCAGGAAAGCAATAACATCTCCACGGAGACAGGTAATAATAAATAAAATATATAAATAAATAAATACAATAAATAAAATAAAATAAACATAGGTATAAATATCAGTATTTTTTTCAGCTCATACCGATATTTGGCCGATATTTAGCTTTTAAAATCCATTGTAAGGCCCAAAAATTTATCTTAACTTTTTTTGTCATTTCAAGTTAACGTAGTGCACCTTTATTATGGTAAACTTTTTTTTTTACTACACATGTGTCAGATCTGTGGACAGGCGAGTCCAATGCCGGTTTTAACTCCTTCACCTTGTGTTGACCAGCTACATCTCTATCTGGCACCAGCAGAGGAGACACTATCTTTAATTACACCTCCTCCTTTTGTGCACCCCTCCGTGTCTCACTCTCTCTCCTTCCTCCTCCCCCTCTACTTCTCTCTGCCTTCTTTCTCTCTCTCTCTCTCAGTATCAACCCCCTCTATCTCTTCACTCAATCCCCTTTCCATCTCTTCTCTTCTTCACCCTCCTTTCCATCACTTCAATTGTTCCTTCCTCTTCTCACCTCTCTCTGTCTTTCTCGCTCCTCTATCTCCCTCTTTCCCCTCTTCCTCTCTCTCCCCTGCCTCCCTCGCTTTCTCTAACCTGTATCTTTTTCCTCATCTCTATCGCTCTTTCCCTCTCCTTTGCACTCTACACCCCCTCTGCGTCTATCCTTCCTCCTCTCGCTTTCCCCCCTTATCTCGTCTCCTTCCTCTCTCTTTCTCACCTCTCTCAATCTTCTATCTCCATTTCTTCCTCTCTTCCTTTCTCTCCCACTCTACCTTCTCTCTCCCTCTCACCGCTCAAACCTCTTCCCCATCCCTCTCTCCTTCTCACTCCCTCCCTCTCGCTTTCTCACCTCTCCCAATCCTCTCTGAATCTCTCTCTTCCCTCTCTTCCCTTCTCCTCCTTCCTCTGTCTTTCTCCCCCCAACTCTCTCTCCCGCTCCCTCCTTCGCTTTCTTTCACCTCGTCTCTTTTCTCTCTTCTCTCCCTCTCTCTCCCCCTATCTCCTCCCTGTTTGCAGACTCGCCCCTCCTCCTCGTCTGTAGTGTGGTAATTTGGGGTAAGTAGATCTATAGGTGAATCAATATCAGGGCCTAATGCTGAATAATTGAGGTCAGGGGCGTCCGAGGAGCTCCCCAGACGTCAGACCGAGACACTGCCTTAACCCGCCGCTCTAAACACACTGCCACCACGACTCAGACTACGAACAGACTGCAGGGTTTAAAGGGACAGGCCGGAATTTTGGACATAGATCTGCATTTCCTAGTGAGCCAGAGTGTTGGAGACGTGTGGAGACACTTTTTTAAATATCTCATCCAGTCCTTGTATTTGCAGAGGTCACTGGTGCTAGGCTAGTGCATGTCAATGGCCATAGTTATCCTGCCACTAAAAACAGCCAAAACACCCAAAGCAAATCTATTATTACACCAGACTGTCCATGTAAATGTCTGTAGTGATAGAATAATTTTAGAAGTAAAACCAACCTTGCATTTGAAAGATTTATGTCTGAGCTGCAGCAAGTTGTACTTCCTGATAGAAAGTTTGGCAGCGGCGGACTGATATCACCTAACACCTATTATACCTATTGTATTCCGCTGCTGCTGAGAAAATAGTCCCTCAACATGCGACGATTTATGTGATGCAAGGTTATATTCTTAGTTTTATTCCAAACATCATTCATCATCATAATATAATATAATATTTTTTCCTTGTCTTGTCATGATCGACTTCTGTGTCAAATTCCATGATTGCACGTGCATACTTTTTTTGCCCTCATTTCTATTCCCTAATGCATTTTTGAGTTGTTTGGGGGCGCCGACAAACCATTTTATTTATTTTTGGAAAATGGGAATAGCCAAAACTTAGAGAAGCGCGAGTTTTAACAGTTGGCAAAATTTCAGGACTTTTCATCATGGTTCAGTGGGTGAAAAATGGGTGAGTTAGGAGAAAAATAATAATAAGAAAGAAAGAATAATATTCTGATACAAGAACAATGTTCCACTTTTTTTTGGCTGACAAACTACACGTTTTCTGAAACCTCTGGCGCATTGCTATGTCATGGTGAGGGTCCCTGGTCACTATGGGCGAGTCACGTCACGCCATTTCACTTCCCGCTCACTAGTACTTTCAAAAGTACCAAATGCTATGTATTCTTGCTGTTACTACTGTTACTGCTACTACTGCTACTACTAGTTTTATTCTCAGTCAGGTAGATAACATTAATGGGGTGTTACAAAATAAATAAATAAATTGTCAGAAGTATCAAATACTATGTATTCTTACTACTATTACTACTACTCCTACTACTACTACTACGACTACGACTACTGCTGCTGCTGCTGCTGCTGCTGCTGCTGCTGCTGCTACTACTACTACTACTACTACTACTACTACTACCACTTTTATTCTTACTCAGGTAGATAGTGTTATTGGGGTGTTAGAAAATACATTTTCAAAAGTACCAAATGCTATGTAGTCTTGCTGCTGCTGCTGCTACTACTACTGCTACTACTACTACTACTACTACTACTACTACTGCTTTCACTCAGATAGTCAATGGTGATGGGGTGTCTTGCCAAAGGGGAATAAAAACCAATGGGAGCTGAACCAATAACCTTCAAAGTAGCAAGCATGTATTTGTACCAAGAAATTCACTGTAACATCTGCTACTATCACTACTGAAGAATCTGCAATCTGGAATTGCCGATCTTTACTGAACTTAAGGTAAAAGAACCTGTTGGCTTAAAAACTACAACTACATGACATCACAAGGTGGACCAGAGCATTTTGAGCTTTGGAGATGTAGACAGACTAGGTTACTCAAACTTGTGTGAATGAAACAAAACACAACTCCAGGTCTGTTTTTGAGGAGATAAGAACATTCTAAGACAACTTCAATCTCACAAGAGTCAATTTTGTGTAACATAGAATCTTTAAATAGTCCAGAGAAGCTCAAAAATACATCAAATGTAGTACTGCCAGAATATTCAAGTTATTTTTTTGAATGAAATGATCGAAAACATGGTGTTGCAGTCAGGTTAGTTTGTATGCGTGCACTAGAGGGCACAAGCAGTCTGTGTAATGCTCCAGAACCCAGCTCATAAATAACAGAGAGAGCTGTGAGTCCACCAAGAGTCTCGACACACTCACCTTCGATTCTCTACTTCTGTACTCAAGACACGACAGAATATCACAGGGACATTATGTAGAGAAAGTAGATATTCATTTGAGCAGGTATCGATACTGAAATAGTCACATTGACAGGACAGAAATGAAACTTTCCTGAATCTTTAGAATGATCTTGAGCTTGATCAGAACAAGTATAAGAGCACATAGACTATTATACGCTCATGGATCACTATTTAATGTTGAAAATCACATTCTATTGTCTAAAGAAATTGTGTTTTTTGTCATAGTGGTATCAGAATTTGTATGGACTATCAAGTACATTTCAAGTTTGAAATTTTAATCTGGTGACAAAAAATATGGACAAGTCATGCATCACGTGAAAGTTCAGAACCTCCAGAATTCCTTCATCTTGTCATCTTGTCTCTGTATAAACTGTATGGCTTTGTCAGGAATATTCTGCAGTGTGGCATTAAATGTGTGTGTCTTGCGTTTATGCAGTTACAGTCTCTATGGTGAGGGATATACAGCAGCATGTAGGACACTCCAGGCAAAGCAATAATATCTCCATGGAGACCAGCAGAAAACTTACACACTGCTCCTTACACTTACAGGGCCCATATTATGCTATTCTCTGATCCATGTTCTAATGTAGTTTTCTCACCACAAACAGAGCTGTGTTTTGTTTAATTCACACATGTTTTAACACACATAGTTATTCTTGAGATGTCATGTGGTAATAAGAAATGCTCCACTGTGCTTTTAAACTCCATACTCCTTCACTAGAATCATTTGGATGATTTCAGAATTCCATCACTGAGCTGCAGAGGCTGCACTAGCACTGATTCATGATTGTCTGCAGGTCTAGAGACTGTTCAGATTAGAGACTTTACAATTTGGTGCATTATTCATTAAATCCTTCACTTCACACGTGGTGGTGATGAGCTACTATGGGACAGCTGCCCTGGGACAGACAGATGAAAGTGAGGCTGCCAATCTGTGCCGTCGGCCCCTCCAGTCACCACCAACACTCACACACACTGAGTGGCAGTAACTCACTTGGTAAGAGCTGATCCACTGTCCACTGATCTGAAAGTTGGGGGTTGGAATCCTGCTCTCTACATAAAATACAAAAAAAAAAAAAAAAAAAAAAAAAACATTGGTTGAGTTGTCTAGATCCACTCACCCACAGGTTGGTTGTGCAATTCCAGCTTTCACAGATGAATGCCATTGTTGTGTCCTTGAGCAAGACACAACCCACCTCGCCCCAGTGTCTGTGTACACTGGTGTGTGAATGTGTGAGTGGAAAAGTGCTCTATAAAAATGTGCCCATTTACTATGGATTACAAAACCTTTCAGAAATATTCATGTGCTTAGGATAGAAGTCTGTGCATATTTGGCTGTAGTTGAGCATAAAATAAATATTTGTAAACTCTCAAATGAGTCCAGTCATCCATAAAATGTGTTATGTGTATTTTATCCATCAGAATACGAAATGAAATGTTATGACATCTAGAATTACAATCATGAAGTGAAAATTTACGATTACGCTTTCTGTAGTACGAATACGAATTCACAGATGTGAGTTTATTGTCAAAAATACATCATCAACATGGATCGAGATGCCGGACTTTTGCTCTGCATATGGACTGAACCAGGACTGAACCCACGACTGAACATCATTCAAGAGTTTACGAATATATACAGAGTTTACGAAAACTACAGCCAAGTATGCATGGATTTCTATCCTATGCACACAAATATTTTTGAAAGCTTTTGTACTCCATAGTTTACCATTTACCACATTCATTCTAGGCATGTGAGTGAAGTGTCTTGCAGTTTTTTTTTTGTTTTGTTTTTTTTTTTGCCACTGTGGGACCTGAGATGCCAGGTCTCACATCCAAGTCCTAACCAGGCCCAGTCCTGCTTAGCTTCTGAGGTCTGAAGAGATCAGGCTTTGACAAGGAGGTTGGGCCTAACTCAATTTCAGCTCTGAAACTGGCAACACAATGAGTCTGCTTTCTGACTGCCAAATGATATGTCCAGTAGTTTTGTGATTAAGAATAAATCAGCATTACAATAGTTATCAGTAAAAATAGATTTGTATTATTATATCTGGGGACTGAGGTTTATGAAATTTTTAAATCTAAATCTTATGTAAGGTCCTTTAAAGACAAAATTTAATCTGTTCATATATTTTTTTTTTATCATAAAATACCAACACATTCTCCATCAAAAGCATTTCAAAACCCAGATATATTCTTTAAATATTCTGCCCTCTAATTGACGTAGTTCCAAGGCTAACTCTGAACCGCTCCTCTTGTTCGCGCTGGACCTTGGCTGTTTTGAAGTTTGTAGTCCCTGAATGTGGACTTTTTTAATTACTGTCTGGCTTTGTGAAAGAGTGAAGGGCGCTGGCACGGGGAAAGCAGCGCTAGAGTCTGACTTTTTGTACAGACGAGCGCCAGGAGAGGAATGCTAATGCGAAAGAGGAGGCTGTTAGCGGGGTTTACAGAGGTGAGGGGGGAGGTGGTGTGAATGTGAAAGTGAAAGTGGATTGGATGTGTTTGGAGAAAGGGGCGGGGTCAAGTGGAGCGTGGGCGGGTTTATGATAAAACAAATGGAGATTGCGTTGAGAAATGCTTCATTTATTCATTTTAAGAAGAAACAGAAAATGTTTGTGAATATGTTTGCTGAATTTTCGTCATTTTCGTTTGCAAATGCGATTGAGTCACCAAATTATCTGCAAATTGGGTTTTCAGTGTTTATTAAACTGATACAACACGATCCTGAAAATAATAGTAACATTTCAAATGGATGGAGGCACATTCACTTATAAAATGGAGGTCATTAGATAATACTCATTTATTTCTATTTTGTGGCAGTGTTTGTGTTGTTAGTTTTCTTTTTTCTTTTTTTTGTATTTCTCTGTGTCTGGTGTCTTAAAACTTCACAAAATTAATACAAAAAATGTAATAAATCAATAAATAATAATAATAATAATAATTCTATAGCCTGCTTCCAGAAGCCCAAACAATCTAGTCATACACTGCCAGCTCAGGCTTTGTTATCTTGGCCTACTTCATCAGAGGTATAATACTCCCTACAGCAGAAGCATCGCAAGACTGGACTAGACTTGAATTGGTTCATGTCTTTAGTGAGAGACTCTCAGTCTACTTCAATTTATTCCTCAATAGTAAAGCGTTTGTCCGCTGATCCGAAGGTTGGCAGTTCGAATCCCACTCCCGACTTAAAAAATAGCATTTGTTGAGCAGTCAGAGCCACTGACCCACAGGTTGGCGGTGTGATTCCAGCTCCCACAGATGAATGCTGTCATTGTGTCCTTGAGAAAGACACTTAACCCACTTCGTACCCAGTGTTTGTGTACCCTGGTGTATGAGTGTGTGTGGGAATGGGTGAGTGGTTCTTTGTTGTAAAGAGCTTTGAAGGTGGAGACGTGCTGTATAAAAATGTGAGCATTTATCTGCGCATTAGGTCAACTAAGTAACTTTTCTATTCCGGCGTCTGTCACCTGCTTGTCTCCATGAAGATTTTATGGCTTTGTCAGGAAAATTCTAGCCAGGCTGGCACCACCTAGTGCCTCTGCTCCGTTTTGCAAGTCTGGGCACCAGCCAATCAGCGAAGAGCCAGACATTCTGTGTTGTCAACCATTCTTGAGATTGAGGATTTAAAGCCGGAACAAAGAGAATGTTTGGTGAATTTTATCAAGGGGAAAGACGTTATTGCCCTTCTTCGTATTGGATTTGGGAAAAGCTTAATATACCAGTTAGCCCCATTAGTGATGCTTTACATACGTCACAATCAAATAGCAGCAATTGGTTAAATGAAAAAAGTACCATCAAGAGAACGAATTCTAGGACTGCGAGGTCACACGGTTTCCACAAAGTGAAACCGGCTGATGAATCAGGCTAAGACAATTCTGCAGTATGGCATTAAATGTGCCTGTCTTGAATTTATGCAATTAGTCTCTATGGAGAGTCACATGTGGAACACTCCAGGCAAAGCAATAACATCTCCATGGAAACCAACAGAAAAGTTATATACTGCTCCTTACAGGGTTCATGTTACGCTATTCTTTGATCCATGTTCTAATGTTGTTTCCTCATCACAAACAGACCTGGACTTGTGTTGTGTTTCATTCACATGTTTAACACATAAAACCTGCATTTCTGAGTTATTCTTATGATGTCATGTGGTAATACACGAAGTGCTCCACTGTGTTTTTAAACTCCATACACCTTCACTAGAATCATTTGGGTGATTTCAGCATGTGTGCATGAAAGTAAATACAACTCCAGGTCTTGTTTTTGAGGAAGGAGCAATATTAAAACTTGACTTAAAGCTCACAAGAGTCAATTTTGCATAATATAGAACCTTTAAGTTGTGATATATGCATTCATTATTGTTGTGGTTGACTGTAAAAAATCGATAAATACATACATGAAAAAGTATGTTTGAAGTAACTGAAGTAATTTTAGCAATCCATCGTGACCATCTTGACTCCACTTCTTCACAAGCCCCTTCTGTCTTCCTGTGTCTCATGTAGTACTTTCACTTCCATCTGAGCTTCACTACAGCACATGACTGCGTATTTGAAGTATAAGTACCCACAGTGGAGTAGTCTGGAGGTGTAGGAGTATTTTCCCTTCTGTCAGCAGTGCGTAGGTAGTACTTACACGGGGCTAATACGTTTGAAGGCATCCCCCGTGCACGAGCCAACTACAAAGCGCTGCATAGTAACCGAGCGGAATTGGATACAAAAGGCTGTAATCTTTGCTAGCCTGGTATATTTTCTCCTTTTCTTCTTTTTCGCTTTTTCTAAATTGATGACTTAAAGTTTCGCAGGTAAACCAATCTAAGGCCTTGTGGGTAAAAAAAAATCAAAAATGCATGGTAAAATGGTGGAGTAGAAATCCAACATGAAGCTACAGTAAGTCCTTACCCACGAACAATCAAGTAGCAGGTTCAAAAGGTCTGAGTGGTGAGTACATGATTAGTGGAGCAGAGGATTAAGTATTCACCCATTAAAGATAAGATAGCTTGTTCTAACATGCCTGTGTAGTAATAGTAAGAGTAATAGTAATAAATCTTTGTTTGTTAAGTACTTTTAAAAGCAATGTTTACAAAGTGCTGTACAAGCCACAAAGAACAATAAAAATAACATCCAGAAAGCACACAAAAATTCAACAATGAAGCAATAAATTCAATTAATTATAATAAATAAGTAAATAAAATAGACTAAAATGAAATAAGTAATAAAATCAAGCTAAAACCAACTAAAGGAAGGCAAAAGGTGAAATTCAGTTCTGGTCAAAATACTGGTGGACATTTCCTTATATCTGCCTGAAGGGAGGAGCTAACTACAGTGAAACTACTCTGAAATTAACACACTTATTTGTTTACAGTTTCTGTTAGTTAGGCCTATTGAACTGCACTGAGTGTGGGGTCTTATTACATAACTAACAAACAGAAACTGTAAACTAGTAGATGTGTTAGTTTCAGAGTAGTTTCATTGTACTTAGCTCCTTCTTTCAGGCAGATATAAGGAAGTATCCACCAGCGTCTGACCAGAACTGAAGAAGCAACTTGGATGAGCTGCGAAACATATTCGACCAAATAAACGTTTGTCCAGTTGACAAACTGAATTTCTCCTTGTGATTTAAAAGGTGATACTGATGGTGTGAGCCTTATTTCCTCAGGCAGGTCATTCCAAAGCCGAGGCGCCCGAACTGAAAATGCTCCATCAGCCTTTGCCCGGAGCCTGGACTTTGGAACAGCCACAGGGACCTGCCTGAGGATCTGCGGCTGCGGGTGACTCATACGCGGTTAAAGTTCTGAAATGTAACTTGCTAACTAATTTTCCAAGGTTCTAGTAGTAATAATACTAGCAGTAACCGGCGTAGTAGTAGTACTAGTTGGGGTGATAGTAGCTCAGTTGGTAGCTCCGTGTTTGTCCACTGATCCAACGGTTGCCGGTTCCAATCCCGCTCTCAACATACTGCGTTTTGAGTGGCTTTGAAAGTTGAAAAGCGCTATATAAAGATACGACCATTTACCATGTAGTAGTATGCTGCCAGTAGTAGTAGTAGTAGTAGTAGTACTGTAGTAGTACTGGAGTAATACTGTTAATTTAGGTACATCTCATAAAATTAAAATATCATGAAAGAGTTGAATATTTTTAGTCATGCATTGTGACACGTAGATGATTTTTTAAGTGAATATGACTTACAGATATGCGATGTATCTGTTGTAGTAGTACGCGTATAAGTAGTAGTAGTGGTAGTAAGAGTAGTATCAGTAGTAGTAGTAGTTATAAGCCGATTTTTTTTTTTTCTGCTGTTGTCCATTACACTTTTATACACCCAGTCTGTCATTTCACATCACACACCAGCTCCCGTTTGGTCCACTCTTTGGTCCGGCTCAAACGGGTGTGACAGCTTCTGAAATATTCAACTGTGCACATATGCCCGTGGGTGGTGACGGACCAGAGCACCCACCCCACCCACCCACCCATCCGCCCCCTGCGTGAATATTTGATGTTTCTAATGAAGGGTGAAAGTACAGGACTAAGCACTTTGTTGGTTTGCTCAGCTGATGGACGAGAAGAATGGCTGGGAAGAAACGATCAAATATTCAGAAGTCTAGATCGGAAGGGGGCGGGTTTAGCCACTGTGATATTAGCTAACACATGAA
This sequence comes from Boleophthalmus pectinirostris, assembly GCF_026225935.1. NCBI lineage: Eukaryota > Metazoa > Chordata > Actinopteri > Gobiiformes > Gobiidae > Boleophthalmus > Boleophthalmus pectinirostris. The sequence continues at coordinate 29,267,639 of NW_026571070.1, forward strand.
GACTTGACGGGAGGGGAGATAAATGGAAATCAAATTGAACCTACTGTGTTTTGCTATTTTAAAGAGGAGGTATTATGCATATATATTTTTTTGACTTTTTGGAGCTATGTTATTATGTTGTTTTCTCACCAAAATGTCATGCCTGAAGTGGTTTTATATGTCATCCGTGCATGTTTGCGTAATCTAGCGATCTCTCTCTCTTGAACCTTCCTTACTTCATAATATATATACAAAAACATGATATAAAACTGTAAACAGTAACTTGATAAATCTGATGTGATGTGCGGTAATTTCATTTGCAGTAGGCACGCAGATTGTAATGTGACGGCGCTCTGAAGGAGGAGTGACTTAGCATGAGGAGCAAAGAGATGAGAGAGAAATGAAACTGAAACTTATTACTCAAGTTGATTTTCGTGGATATAGCATTTTAAAAACAATAAAAGTTAACATGACAATCCAAGAATTTGCAGTAAAAAAGTAGTAGTAGTAGTGATAGTGAAAGTGGTAGTAGTGGTAGTAGTGGTAGCGGTAGTAGTAATAGTAGTAGTAGCAGTAGTACTAGTAGTAATAGCAGTAGCAATTAATACTCCCTCTTTAGTATTCTTAACCTTAATGTTATTATATTGTTCCAAAGACTGAAGCAGTTCAAATTTGGTTACGAACAATAGCTGCCAGCTTCAAAGCATCTTAGTGTTAGGAATTTGAGTCATAAAGGTGCACTGTGTAACTTTTCAGCTGGAAGTCCATCACCTACTTGTTTCTATGGAGATTAAACAGCTCTACCTTACATTTATTCAATTATAGGTGATTTTATAGCTCAAAAATATCTAGAAAAACAGACATTCTGACTGCGAGGGTGAGTGGGGTACCTTTCCACATATCGCGTCAGAAGGGCGACACAACGATCATGCACTGAACGACCAAAATTATTTTTAAGAAGAATAAACGTTTACATGATCAAGGGATAAATTAACTCGGCTTTAAAATGGTAATAAACCACCCACTTCAGAATTAAGTTTAATTCCAAATAATCATTTTCGTTAGGAATTATGTGTTTACATGGTCCGCTTATTAAAGCGGAATTAATTTTTATTCAGAATTAAATTATTTTTATTAAAAGCATTTGATGAACCCTCCACCAGAAAAGTGATCAAAATGAGTGTGGTGATGCTGTATGGACTATAATGAAAACATAGATGAACTTCCTGGATAACCACCTAATGATGTCACAATGTAGAATGGACATTTTTATTTCTAGAGAAATTGAAGGACTAAATTTGCAAGAAAACTCAAAGATGCAAGAATGAACCAAAACTGAAAATATGTAGTTCTAAATATATATTAAAAAAAAAAAAAAAACAGAAGTTGAAGTCCTTTAGAACTGAAGTACGCATCATTTTGCTAACTCAGTGTTTAAGGAGCCGTGCCCGGAGTTGTGAGGGACTACTTTGTGATGGATGCCCCCTGCCTCCAGACGGGTGGCGTGGATGGCTCGGTGGATGGATACGTGGAGTGATACATGGCGATTTGGTGCGGTGAAGATGAGGGATGATGTCACGGGTCCATCAGTCAGTCGGCCTTGGTCCAGTTCATGCTCTGAGGGTTTCTTCTAAGTCGCTCCACAGCTCCTCCTCTAACCAGCGTGAGCAGGCTGCCCTCCGAAACAATGAGGATAAATGATGGGCAGAAGTCAAACCTGAGCTCAAGTCCACCAAATATTCTCAGACAGTCGAGTGAAGTCTGCTTTGAAATAATGGGCCTAGTCCAATCATGTTAAGTTAAGGTTAAAGAAGGTCTGTCTTTTCTCCATGTAGGTGTTGTTGCTTTGTCTGGAATTTTTCACAGTATGATATTAAACTTTTCTATATTCATGGAGACCAAACCAGACCAAGTTAAAGGTCAGATTTGTGGAGAGGCGACCCCGCTCACAATTAGAATGCTTGTTTTTTGAGGTACTTTTGAGCTGTAAAACTATCTGTAATTGAATAAAGGTAAGGTAAGGTAAGATAGAAACAAGCAGGTGATGACCCATCCTTCACTGCTGCTGGGTCATTTCGAACACAGCTCAGTAACCAATCAGTCTTGGTCAGGACTATGTTACCTGGAAGATTTCACCTATAGGCGTGCCCCCCTCCCGCCTGCTCGTTTAGAGCCGGTCCATGAAAATGTAAAGCGTGAACCACTACTCGGTCCTCAGATCCTTCCAAGGTCTGTGAACATATTGACGCACATTAAACTGGTCTGTGGCGGCCCTACTCTGGGTATCATGAAGAAGTTGGAAATATGATATATACCTCGATACGTAGAAGAAGTTTTCAGCTTGTCCAAGAAAGGGTGGAAGTAAAAGACTGGAGACCAACTGCAGTCTTAGGCAGGAGAAGTTTATTTACTATCAATAATACGAGCCCAGTGGGACTTGAAAAATCATCATAGTATGTTTTCAAAAGTGAACATAGTATGATCTTTGTGTGTTCAAGCCCCTTGACTTTGCTTCCAAAAGAGGAGGTTTATAAAGCAAGTGTGGTGAGACTATGAAGGCCAGTAGGCACCAGTTGGTCAGCAATATGACACAATTTAGATAATGGTATGACAATGGTCTGTCAAGGGAAAATCATGGTGTAAATATAGGTTTTTGTGAGTCAGTGTTAAACTGAGATGTACGTGGAGGATAAATTACTTAAATTCTCTTACATAGGCCACGATATGATAAGCGTCTCGATACAGTGAGCTTTTGGTTTGATATGATCAAATCAATTTGCTATTGTTCAATAAAAAATAATGTCTAAATTATGACTGTGATACTAAAAGTCTTTGTTAAACCACGTCTTGTGCAAAGTGAATATGATAAACGCCCATTTTAATGATCAAAAAAGTGAAAATGTCACATGTGTTGCATTAATGAGGAGCCCACGATATCAATACTGTATCATCACATTGATATTTTTGCATAGCCTTATTGGAGAGGCGGTGTGGTTTGAGCAGAAGACAATGGAGAAGCACCAAAAAGAACCAAAACAACAAAAAGTACAAAGTATGGACAACTTTTCAATCTTTTTCAGCGCATTGAAAGTGAACAGAAGATCTCACCTGTGCTCTACTTCTGTTTTAAACCTCAGAGCTCCTCCTGGATTGAACAATGACTAGAAGTTTAGTCCAAAACACAGTCTATTGAAAACTGTCAGGGCTGATCCTTACGCTGTAGCTGAATGTCAGATCAAAAACCATGATGCACCACGAGGCTTTGTTAGTCGCCCCTCACCCACTCTCCATGTCTCCACCGCCAACACCAACCCCAACCCCACCACCACCTGCCCCACCCCCCGCTGCTTCAAAGTGATGGAACATAAAAGGCAGCCCTGACTCGTCTCTCCTCGTCTCGCTCTTCCTCTCTCTGTTGTTGTTCGTATGGAAATGCAAAAGGCTGAACTTGATCCGACTTTCCGTGTTTGTAACGTGTCTGCTTTTCCTCCACGACTTCTCCTCCGTATCATAATGGCTCCTCATCCTCCATCCTTCTCCACCTTTCCAGTCCCCCCCTCTCCCTTTCTCTCTCCCTCCTTTGCCGTCGTCCTCTCCCTCAAGCTCTCACCTCTCTCTTCATCTCCACTCTCTTCTCCCTCAATCTCCATCTCGTCCTCTTCTCCCTCTCTTTATTCTCCTCTCCTCCTCTCTCCTTGTTCTCTCTCTCCCTCTCTCCTTATCTTCCTCAACTCCTTTCCTTCCCGCTGTTGCCCCCTTTTCCTTCTTTCACCTTGTTCTCTCCTCTCCCCTCCGTATGTCTCCTTCTCCCCCTCTTCATCTAACTCTTTCTCTCTCTTTCTTTGTTTTTATCTCTCTCTCTCCCTCTCTTTCTCGATGCCTCTTTCTCTACCTCTCTCCTCCTGTGCCCCCCCGTCTCTCTCTTTCTTTCTATTTCTATTTCTCTCTTTCTCTATATCTTTGTCTCTCTCTCTGTCTCTGTTTCTCTGTGTCTTTCTCTCCCTCTCTCCTCCTATCACCTCCTCTGTCTTTCTCTCTGTCTTTATATCTTTGTCTCTCTGTCCATCTTTCTGTCTTTCTCTGTCTTCATATCTCTCTCTCTCTGTCTGTCTTTCTCTCTGTCTTTATATCTTTGTCTCTCTCTGTGTCCATCTTTCTTTTTCTGTCTTCATCTCTCTCTCTCTCTCACTCTCTTTCTCTCTGGCTTTATATCTTTGTCTCTCTCTCTTTCTGTCTCTCTCTCTCTGTCCATCTTTCTGTCTTTCTCTGTCTTCATATCTCTCTCACTCTCTTTCTCTCTATCTTTATATCTTTGTCTCTCTTTCTTTCTCTCTCTGTCCATTTTTCTGTCTTTCTCTGTCTTCATATCTCTTTCTCTCTGTCTTTATATCTTTGTCTCTCTCTCTCTGTCCATCTTTCTGTCTTTCTCTGTCTCTTGGTCTTTCTCTCTGTCTTTATATCTTTATCTCTCTCTCTCTCTGTGTCTTTATATCTTTTTCTCTCTCTTTCTCTCTCTCTGTCTTTCTTTCTGTGTTTATATCTTTGTCTCTCTTTCTCTCTCTCTGTCTGTCTCTCTGTCTTTTTATATCTCTCTCTGTGTCTCTGTCCGTCTCTCTCTCTCTTTTTCTCTGTCTCACACCTTCCCCCCCGTCCCCCCTCTCTCCCATCAGCCCCGGGGCTCACAGGTAGATAGTGGGTGATTGACAGTTGTGGTGACAGGCGGGGGAATGGGCTCAGGCCGGATGAGTGTCAGACTCACTCCAGGGTCTGCACCTCCAACAACTAGGGATCTGAACATGGAGAGAGAGAGACGGAGGGATGAAGAAGGAGAGAGAGAGGGAGCGAGAGAGGGATGAAGAAGGAGGAGAGAGGAGGAGAGAGAGAGGGAGGGAGAGAAGGAGAGAGAGGGAGAGAGAGGAGAGAGAGAAGGGAGAGGGAGAGAGGAGAGAGAAGGAGAGAGGAGGGGAGAGAGAGAAGGAGAGAGGGGGACAGAAGGAGAGAGGAGGGGAGAGAGAGGGAGAGAGAAGGAGAGAGGAGGGGAGAGGGAAGGGGAGAGAAGGAGAGAGAGGAGAGAGAGGGAGAGAAAGAGAAGGAGAGAGAGGGAGAGAAAGAGCAGGAGGGAGAGAAGGAAGAAGAGAGGGAGAGGAGAAAGGGAGAGAGGAGAGATAGATGGAGAAGAGGGAGAGAGAGGGAGAGAAGGAGGGAGAAACAGGAGAGATAGAGAAACAGGGAAAGGGAGAGAGGGGAGAGAGAGAGAGGAGGAGAAGAAAGAGAAGGAGAGAGAGAGAGAGAAGGAGACTGAAGAGAGAAAAAGAGATAGAGTCGAGAGAAAAGGATAGAAAGAACGAAGGAAGAAGAAAAAAGGATGAGAGAGAGAAGGGGAGAGAGAGAGAGAGAAGGGAGAGAGAGGGAGAGAGAGAGAGAAGGAGAGAGAGGAGGAGAGAGAAGGAAAAAGAAAGGGAGAGAGGAGAGAGAGATGGAGAAGAGGGAGAGAGAGGGAGAGAAGGAGGGAGAAACAGGAGAGATAGAGAAACAGGGAAAGGGAGAGAGGGGAGAGAGAGAGGAGGAGAAGAAAGAGAAGGAGAGAGATAGATAGAGGAGAGAGAGGGAGAGAAGGAGACTGAAGAGAGAAAAGGATAGAAAGAACGAAGGAAGAAGAAAAAAGGATGAGAGAGAGGAGGAGAAAGAGGGAGAGAGACAGAAAGAGGGATAAAAGGAGAGGAGGAGAGAGAAGGAGGTAAAGAGAAATAAACAGAAGGGAGAGAGAGAGAAAGGCAGGTTAAAGGGTGGGAGAAAGAGGGAGAGGGGGGTTTAGAGGAGGATTAGAGAGCGAGGGAGAGATAGAAGGAGGGAGAGAGGGTAAGAGATAGAGAGAGAGGAAGGACAGAAGGAGAGAAAAAGAGAGAGAGGAGAGTCAAGTCAAATCAAGCAGGTAGACACTAAATGTGTTTTTCACAAATGGAAGTTACAGTACCTCAAGCATAACATTCAACTCTAACTTCTTCTGGAGGTATATGCAGAAAAAAGTTCAAATAACTTCACTTCAATTCAAAATAATCATATTTTTGAGTATGTTTGACTAGTATAGATTTATTTACGTCTATAGTATTTGAATTAAGGGTACAATTTATGTTTTAATGTTGTTTTTTTTCCCTTCATCTTTCCTGTGAGTGGGCTTGCATTTCCACAAACCTGACTGTTGTTTGTCCTGGATGAGGGCCTTCTCCTGCTTGATTCCTTTCTTGTTCCTTTGGCTTTAATATTCCACAGTATGGCATAAAATTTATCTCCAAGGAGAATGTTCCAAAGTATAATTTTGGTGCCGTGCCACCTCCAGAAACTGACATAATGTACCTTTTGAATATTGTTACTTCACAATAAGTACACCTTAATTAGCCATAATCAGTGGTAAGAAGTAGCCATTTTGTTACTTTAAAGTACACATAAAAAATAAAATAAATAAATAAATCTAATTAAAAGATTCACATAAAAATCTACTAGACTAAAAAGATTGAAGTACAGGTTTAAAAAATGTGCTATAAGAGTTTCATTAGAATACCGTATGAAGAAGAAAAAAAACATTTAAGTTGCATTGGACTATAAGTCACACTTTTTGGGGGAAATGTATTTTATAAAGTCAAAGACCAGGAACCGACATTTCATTCTGAAAGTCAAGTTCTAGTAATAACTGTTAACGTCACATATGAACAGTTCTTCAGATAAACTATAACATAAACAGCAGAACAGAACAAGTTTACCAAAACTCTCCATCTCACTCCAAATCACTAAATCCATTGAATTATTCATCCTCGGTGTCACTTCTGAGCAACTCGGTGACCTCCGGAGGTTAACAGAGCGTCACTTCCTCTTCTGTGTAGCTGTCGTCAGACTCGGCATCAGTTCCAGTTAGAATTATTCCGGTGTTTCGGAATCCCGACAAGATGGTTTTGGTGTCACTGAAGTCCAGGTTTTGTCGATTCATACAGTGACTTCTAGGAAAGTTGCATGGTGCACCCTCCCAGTTGCCGTGAAGCTGTGTTCTCTATCCTCACTTTCCGCCAGTCCCTCACAAATTTCTCACTTACTCCAAACTTTCTTTCTGTTGCTCGATTACCATTTTCGGTTGAATATTTCACTACTTGCAGCAGGACAGAGGCTCTTTCTGCAGGAGACATGTGCAGTAGAGTGAAGTGACAGTGGTACATGAGTAACAGGAGCAGCAGATACTGACACACAAGACTAGAACCTCTCACAGCTTCAGTGTGAAAATATTAATATATAAGTCACACCAGAGTATAAGTCACAGGAAACACCCAAAACATGAAAAACAGTGCGAATTATAGTTATTAAAAAATACGATAAGCAGTAAAAGTAGTTCATGTAGATTTTGACGACTCTTAAAGTGTTCAATGCAGTTATTTTGATATAGAATTGTGCTAAAATCCAGGGTAGCAACTCAAATAATAATTTTAAATCATGTAAATATTTCATTACGTTTGCTATATTTCAGTATTGCAAGTTCTAAAGTCATACACTCTTTTTACTTTCATGACGATTTGCATGCTAGTCGCGTCACTAACCAAACTTTTCAAAACCCTCTTTTTCTCCCAAACTTGTGAATGCATTGTCACAGAGCCGAGCAGGTACCAGAGGGAGAAATGGAAGAAGAGTGAAATGAGATCTAAAGTCTGTGTGTGTGTGTGTGTGTGTGTGTGTGTCAGAGAGACGCGTTCAGACCGAAAGCGGCGTTTGTGGCACAGCTTTGGAGCTTCTGTCCCATCTACAGCAACAGTTACATCAGCAGCTCCCTCTGGCCACGTGCGCCCTCCTCCACTCCGAGAGGACACACAGACAGGCTGAATTGAAAAGATTTAGTTTTTGTTATGGTTTTTTGAATTTTAAGCATATTCGTACTGATATTTCATGTTTTTTATATCTTAAATAGTCCATAGTCCGCTGTTTCTAAACTTTTATAATGTTGTTTCCTCGTCATAAACAGACCTGGAGTTGTGTTTTGTTTCATTCGTACATTTAACACCCACATTCTGCATATTTAGTTCTATTTAGCATACTTTGTGTTCTTCTCTCAAACAGAAAACACTCTGTTCCCCCTTGTGATATCGTGGCAAACCCTGGAAGTGCTCCCTTGTGTTTTTAACTAAACCACTAACCCACAGGTTGGCGGTGCGATTCCACCTCCTACAGATGAATGCTGTTGTTGTGTCCTTGGGCAAGACACTCGCTCACATTGTCTGTATACACTGTTGAGTGTTTCCTTGATGTAAAGTGCTTTGAGTTAATTAAATGTGGAATAGCTCTTTATAAAAATGTGACCATGAAGGAGCGATTAACTTGAAAATGACTTGAAAACTGCTTTGTGATATCACAAGGTGGAAAAGAGCATTTTAAGCTTTGGAGATGTAGGCAGACTAATAATAAAGGGTTACTCAAACATGTGTAAATAAAAAAAAACACAACTCCAGGTCTGTTTTTGATGAGGAAACATTATAACATGACTTAAAGCTCACAAGAATCAATAGAAAATATATTTTTTGAGCGGCTTTTGAGGTCAAAATAAGTCTACTGTGTACTGTCTGCTACAATTATAAAGCACTTTATCACCAGAAAACAAGAAATAAGGTTGGTATGCTGTTAGCATGTTTTGAAAAGCTCTTATTGACTCACGGTGAATAATTACGATACTAGGAAATTTTACTGTTACCAACTGATGAACATGTAGTTTTTTTGCAAAACTTTAAGGTTGTAAAAAATCAGGTACAGAGCCTTTGAATACATTTAATAATTCCACTTCGTGGAAACCGTAAGACCTCGCAGCATTAGGATTCGTTCACTCGACGGTAGACGGGTAAGTTTTTTATTTAACCAATCGCTGTCATTTGGTCGTGTCGTATGTAATGCATCAAATCCTGTAGGAAGAAGGGCAATAACGTCTTTCCCCTTGATAAAATTCACCAAACATTCTCCTTGTCTCGGCTTTAAATCCTCGATCTTGGGAATCGTTGCCAACACAGAATGTCTGTCTGTCTTCGTCTACACCTATCTCGACCGCTTTGTTTACTGTTGTGTTGTACCACAAAAGTGACCCAGACAGGTGTTGAGTTTGACGTCATGGCTTCAAAGCTCTTCTCTGATTGGCCGGTGCGTGGTCTACAACTTCCGGGATTCTTGCAAATGGTCTAGTGTATTCCGATTCCTGACCTATTCGCTGGAGAGAAATGAAATTGAGAGGAGGCACTGGGTGTCGCCCGCCTGGCTACATTCCTGTCCGTATGACAATAAAAGACCAAAACAAACATGGCGGATTAACCTTCCATCGCAAACACTGCTTTAACCCATCAACCTTTTACTTTATTTCACCTACAAATCTGCATACACAGTCCCTAAGAATGAATCCGACAATACAAAAGCAGGATTAGCCACTGGGAGCCGAGACCTGTGTGTAACTTCAGTGCAAAAACATCACAAATGCTTTCCGCCTTGTATTTTGCGTTCCATCTCCTCCAGAGACAGGCTCATTTGCATATAAACAACTTCTTTTGATTCACTTCACATTGAAAACAGCATTTGTGTATTTACGTTTTCGACTGTTATGCTAACTTACACCCGCGCGCCTCTTATCCCGGATTTGGGTGATTAAAGTGGGTAGTGCGTTTGTTAGCGTTGGATGGTTTTGCGTTTGAGTTGTACTTGATCAGAGAAGAGTAGAGGAGGTATTAGAGTCCAATCAGGATTCTACCCAGTCTTGAAATGACGACGCTTGTAAGGAAATGTTGATGTGGAAATGGCGTGCATATGATGAGAGAGGTGGTGAGGCAAAATTGTGAAATGAATGAAATATGACAAAGTGATGAAGATAAAACACTCTGTTCCACCTTGTGATGTCATAATACAGGTAGTGCTCCACTGTATTTTTAAACTCCAAAGACCTTCACAAGAGTCATTTGGCTTATTTCAACCCTGGAATTGCTGATTTCTGTTGAACTGTTGAGGAAAACAACCTTTTCCTCTCGTGTTCGACTCATGTGCTTAGATAAAAAATTACACTTGAAACATTAGAAAGTCATACTTGTACAATGAGTCTGTGCTGACATTCCCATGCAGAGACTCAATGTTTACGTCTATACAATGATTTTTATTCGCAAACTATAGTGGGAGGCGACCTTGGTTTAGACGTAGTGCCTCTTCGTTGGTGCACAGACCAGCCAGGCCTCTTGGCATATTGCACAATCATATCCGATTGTGACAAGGATCCCCCGGATTCATCCTACTCCCCTTACAGGAGCGTCTTGCTGGTCTGATCAGGGTGATGAGTCGTGAGTCAGCATATCCCTATTATTAAGTCCTTGCCCTTTTTAGTTAATTGATTAGACATATAGATAGAAATAGAATATCTTGTACATGAAATAAATCTATCTTTGCATCCCTCAGCTGTAATCTAGTCCGTGTTTCCTGTTTCTTTGTATAGTGACTTCTAATAGTACAATAATAAAATATAGCAGTACATCAATAACTGTATAGCAGCACATCAGTTACATCATAACAGCAATTATACACCACCTAAGCATGGTTATTTGCCCTAACAGAACAAAAGGTAAAAGGTAAAACTACAGCTTCATGACATCACAAGGTGGAACACAGCATTTTCAGCTTTGGCGATTTAGACAGACGAATAACAAAGGGTTACTTAAACATGTGTGAATGAAACAAAACACACCTCCAAGGATGTTTTTGATGATGCAACAACATTCTAACATGGCTAAAAGCTCACAAGACTCAATTTTGTGTAATGTAGGCACTTTACAGAAGAGATGCTGTAAAATGTACTTCACTATATCCCATCCCTGTCCCTATGGCAACAATAAAATCTAAAATACCAAAACGAACATGGCGAATTAACCTTCCATCGCACATACCACTCTTACACTGTTAAAAAATGAAAAGTTGACTCAACTTAAAATAGTGAGCAAACCTGCTGTGAAGCTTTTTTGAGTTGACGATGCCAACAAGAGTCGATAAGTTAATCATTTCTTGCGGTCAACAAATTTTTCCTTTTTGTTTTTACAAAATATGTGAATTTTAGTTCACACAAAAATCAATTTAAAGTCCAGCCAGTGTTTTATTTGCTGTTTGGTGAAGTCATTAATACTAGCTGATCCAAGATGATTATTTCTGATCAACTCTTGTTGGCACCATCAACTCAAAAAAGCTTCACAGCAGGTTTGCTCACTGTTTTAAGCCCAAGTGAAGAAGTTAAGTATGTACAAATAACACACCAAATTATCTAAAAAAAAACAAAAAAACTCCAAGTACAACAGAAATTTAGCATTTTTTTTTAAAGTTGTCATTTATTGAAACAGCAATAAATCCCAAAACATTCCTTCCAGCAGGAGCCTTTTTTTTCTAAAACCAAACTCCCACTCTTGATAATAAAGTATAAATCTATCTAATCTAATCTTAACTCATCATCCTGTTACTTTTATTTTGTTATTTCTTGAAACGATACAGTTTCAGTCTTTATCTTCATCTCTTAAAGTCTGATTGGTAAGCATTATGTAACTTTTCTGGTGGAAGGGTCTGCCAAATGCTTTTCTCCATGGAGATGTTATGGCTTTGTCTGACATGTTTTACAATATATCTCACAACTTTTTTTTTTATCTTCATTGAGTTTTTGAGCTGTAAAATCACCTGTAATTGAATAAATGTAAGGTAGAGCTGTTTAAACTCATACTGTGGAACATTTGAAGCAATGACGTATCCATAGAAACAAGCACCTCCTCGTCACTTCAAGTTTATTTCCCAGTTTGTTTCCTCAGACTTTCAAATAATAAAAAAGGAACAAAGAAAAAAAGAAAAGTTTGAAAGTTTGCTTGGGGCTAATCACAGTTCCTCTAGCTTTCTGCGGGGATGCCTCTATGCACCCCATTAAACTAAACTGTCTATCTCCATGGAGACGAGCAGGAGTCCACCAGGCTAAGTTGTCTGTGGAGAGGCGAGCCCACTCACAGTTTGCAGTGTTGTTGCTCATGTTTTTAATGTGTTTTTCACAGCAATAAGACTCATAAATTGAATAAATTAGAGATAGAGAATTACAATGCCCATGGAATATATAAATGGACATAGCTAACCTGCTAGCTGCTGTGTTCCAAATAGGAAGTGAGCATAGGCATGCTTCCGGCTCCATCAACTCTGGCTCCAACTCTCTTTGTATTGAAAAAATATTGTCCATCTCTGTAACTGCTGCTGTCAGGATCCTCATGTTGGTCTTAAAATGTTAGCATTGACCTACTCTATATAATCCTTGTGTTTTTATTTCACCATTTTGTCTGTAAATCAGTTCCTAATATGGCATTTTTCAGACTATACGTCACACTTTTCTTCATGGTTTGGGTGGTCCTGCGACTTATACTCAGGTGCGACTATTCAAACACGACTTTCACAATGAAGCCGTGAGAGGCTCTAGTCTTGTGTGTCAGTATCTGCTGCCCCTGTTCCTCCTGTACCACTGTTACTTCGCTCTACTGCACATGTCTCCTTCAGAAAGAGCCTCTGTCCTGTCTGTATCATGCCAGAGTCTTGTAGGATTTCAACAGATTTCAGGCTCTCCTGGGCTGGGGGCAGGGCTAGTAGTATCAATCAGGTCTGAGTGGATGTCCAGCTACTGAAGTTAAAGACATTTCTTCTTGTCATTTACGCACTCACCTGCATTTAACACTGACGGGTAAACTATTAATCATATTCTGCAGATTACAAGCTGCAAGTATTGAAATATGCAGCCAAAAACAGTAATCGAGCAGCAAAAAGAAAGTTTGGAGTGAGCGAGAAACTTGTGAGGAACAGGCGAAACGCGGAGGATACTCGAACTGCAATGAAAAAAACAAAAGCTCATCATGGGCTAAAAACTAGATTTAGCAAGAGCTGGCAGAGTTGCTCTGAAGTGACACCAAGGATGAAGAATTGAATGGATTTAATGATTTGGAGTGAGATGGAGAGTTTGGTAAACTTGTTCTGTTGTTTAAGCTATAGTTATCTGAAGAACTGTTACGTTAACATACAAGACGTCTGCTCAGCCTGTTTTTCTCTATTCTTTTGTTATTACTGTAACTTGCCTTTCAAGATGAATTGTCTGTTCTTGGTCTCTGATTTTATAAAATACATTTTCCCCAAAAAATGCGACTTCTAGTCCAGTGCAACTTTTATGTTTTTTTCTTTTTCATTATGCATTTTTTGGCTTTTGCGATTTATACTCTGGGGTAACTTATAGTCTGGAAAATACGATACCAATATGGAATTGGCTCCAAATACACTCCTATAACTGCAAGCCTTGGTGAGCTTCATTTGACTGGAGCTGAACGTTACGTCACACACATCACTCCTTTCCATTTCTTTATACAGTCTATGATGTCATACTGTGAAACATTCCAGACCAAAGTTATAGTTCATCTTTATTGTAAATGATATTGTTATTGTCTGTTGACTCATTTTTCAAGTGAGCTCCCAATACACAGGCAGAACATTACTGCAGTATTGTCCCACAGTATTCACACCGTGTACCTCTTATGTGCCCTGTGCCAGTGCTGAGGAGCTGTAATCCTTATCTACCTACGGGGACAGTGTGTGCATATCACCTCTGCTAAAGTGGAGCAAGTCGTCTCAGCGGGAACCCAACCTGGCAACCCCCGTGCCCCGCTACAAGATTACACATGTTTAACAATTACACCGCGGGGACGGAAGCAAAGATGTGTACCTAAATGAGTTCATTATGAGATACTTAATAAGGGAATACTTTAGAATACTCAAACCTGCTTGATTTAAAAGCACTGTGTCTGGGTTTTACTGTCGAGAAAACATAAAAAAATACTTAAGTGGTCCAAAGTTATTCCTCACTTACTTATTCTTAATGATGCAGCATGATGAGTTTATAAGCACTTTTCACAACTATGAGACCAGTGCAGAGTTTTGCTGTGACATTAAAACAACAACTAGCATGCTAACGTGCACTTTGACCTCAAGAATACAATATACTATCTGTATTGGGGCAAGACATTGTGTTCAAATACATGGGAATATATCAGCTACAATCTGTGCCAACAACATCTACAACCACCAAACATGCAGGTATGGATGCAGAGTCTTGCCCAAGGACACAACAATAGTGTGACCTATTTGGAGTGAGAGTTCAACCTCAAAACTGCTGGTTATAGGGTAGATGCTCTACCACCTAAGCCACTGTTGTTCTAAGTGGTATAATGTACTATAAATATAAGTACAGAAACACAGGGCCCTCTGCTGGTAAAGGTTGGGAAATAAAGAAAGTTGAAATGGTGACGTGATTGGGGGTGTGCAAAAATACAGAAAAATCGCTATATCGTATCGCTTAATGTGATGATACAGTATCGATATCGTGGGCTGCTGTATCGATATATCACCAAGAGAATTTTTTTGTGTTTTATAAATCGTTTTGTTGCTTGTTTAGAGGATGGAAACTCGTTTATGCGACACATTTGGCATTTTCACTGTTTTGATGATTAAAATGTTTGTGTTTCATATGAACTTTGCACAAGAAGTGGTTTAACAAAGACTTTTAGTATCACAGCCATGATTTAGCTTTATTTTTTAGTGAACCATATCGAATCTGAGATATGATATCCAGCCCTAGACGTGATGCTTACAGATAGATGTTCTGTACCAAGAGCAATTTACCTTCCGCAGTGACATAAAGAATGAGAGATTTCTGAAGTATGTTTCCCGTACAGTATTGGTGGTGAAGAAGAGAAGATGGAGAGGTTGAGGAGACTCATAGTTCTGCTGTGGTTAAGATTGGATAGACAGTTGTGACGTTGATTCTAATGGCAAAACAAGGAAGAGAGTGAACTTTATTGGCTGACTGTAACAAGAAGGGAAGTAAATATGAACTAAATGAATATGCTTTTATATGCTTATGCTTTAATAATGTGCAATGTAGTAACCTGTAGTTCTGTCTCGTCTCCAGTTGGTGGCAGTATACGAAGAGCAGGACCCTCATAACGGAGGAGATGGGACCAGCGCCAGCTCGGGTACCCAGAGTCCAGAGCCCTTCCCCGTGGACCTGAACTCGGCCTCGGCCTTCCAGCCCTACCAGGCCCACAGCGAGATCGAGGTCACGCCCTCCGCTCTCAGATCTAGTGAGTACATCTGTGATTTAACTAAAGCAATGGAGATGTGGTTTTAAATGTTGAGCTGGCTGTTTGGCGTGTTGGTGTATGAGTTAAAGCATATCAATGAGAGAAGTGATGTTTGTCAGGAATCTCTTATTTAATATGTGCGAGTTTTCTCAAAGTACAGTGGTACTGACTTTTCTGAGTTTTTTTGAGAACTTTTTTAAGACGAAGTGGGATAGCAAAAGAAAAATTGTATTCTGTCAGCTGGACAAAAGTTTGAAGAAGCTGCTTGAATGAGCTGTGAAATATCTTCACAAAGAAAGTTTTGTCCAGTTGACAGAAATGAATTTTTCTTTTGCTCTGGATCCTAGCTGGACGACCTGGGATTATACAGACATGACAAGGGGTAGTATGAATATTCTGTTTACTGATAATTGTGAACATAGATATTTCCCCATTTTCTCCCGCTTTATCTGGGACTGGGTCACGGGGGCAGCAATCTCAACATCGAGACCCAGACTTTTCTCACCCCAACTCCTCTAGCGGGATTCAAGGCTTTCCCAAGCCAGCTCCAAGTGGGACAGGAACACCTCTCCAGGAAGGCGTTTAAGAGGCAGATGTTGAATAGATGTCCTCCCATCGGCTGCTCCTCTCCAAGTGGAGGAACAGCGGCTCTACTCTGAGCTCCCACTGAGGACAACAGCTCCTCACCCTATCTATAAGGGAACTCCCAACCAGAAATTCATGAGGACCACCTGTGTCCACGATCTTGTCCTTTTAGTCATTCCCAAGGCTCATGACCAAAAGGACAAAATCATGGAGGTGAGGGTAGACAGTACAACTCCACCAATAATTAATTTCCATCTAGATGTTTATGCCATGTTAACTTTAACCACGTTTGATTAGACAAAGCCATAACATTGCATAATATGTGGCCATACCAACTTGTCAAAGCCTGATCTTTTCAGATCTCAGAAGCTCAACAAGGCCGGCCCGGTTAGTACTTGTACTTTGATGGGAGACGACTGGGAAAATCGGGTGCCACAGGCAAAAACTGTCAATGTGTCCTTAGGCAAGGCACTTCACCCACATTGTCTAGTATGAAAGTGGTGTGTGTGTGAGTGAGTCTGCCCCAGGGAAACTGTGGCTCCAATAGTAGCTTACCCCACTAAGTGTGGAGGGAATGAATAATGCTCTGTAAAGCGTCTTTGAGTGTCCACAAAAACTCTATATAAAACTGATGCATTATTATTCACTAGAAAAGTTACACTGAGCACCTTTAAGTCCTAATCCCTGCACTTTACAGTACAGCTAAACTTGCTTAATTTGTATTCCTTCCAAGAAACTTTGATCGATCTAAAACTTTTCTCTAACTTCACAATCCCTTGGTACTTTGGATCAAAACCACAACTTAGTCCAACTTATTCACAAAGTTGCACACACTTTTCAGTCTAGTCAAGAAGCAGACCAAAGTACATCTCTGCTCTGTTCCTCGGTGTGAAGTGAAGTCAAAGAATCCTCCCGCTGCTTCGTCTGACATACCTTTAAGAGTGACTGTGTACCAGGGGAATACCGTTCTCCAACACATCCAGACAGGTAGCACACCCCACAAGAGAGGACGGGACACTTTTTCCATGCTCCAGTAAGAATACACAATCAAAAACGCACACTTAGACACAAAATGGCCGACACACGTCCCCATACTAAAACGTAGCTGGTGTTCAAATGTCCACACACCATGAAGTGGAACCAACCCCTGACAAAGGCCTGTCTGGGAATGTGCATTTAAAGGGGAGGGCTTGTATAGGCAGAGACGCTTTTCCCCATTGGAGCGCTGTCAAGTCCATACATTCACTTTCTAGTATGGTTCATGGATTATTTTCTTATTTTGTCTGTGTATGGATATGTCATTGCTCTGCCTGGAATGTTCCACAGTATGACATTAAACAGCACAACATACATTTGTTCAATTACAGGTGGTTTTATAGCTCAAAAATACCTACAAATCAGACATTCTGACTGTGAGCGGGGTCGCCTCTGTATGGATCTGACCTGTAACTTGATCTGGTTTAGTCTCCGTGAAGATAGAACGTTTAATGCCACACTGTGAAACATTCCATACAGTTCAATATAATTCTAAAGATATTCAGGAAAAGTTCATTTCTGTCCTGTGAATGTGACATTTTTAGTATCAATACCTGCAAAAATGAGTATCTAGTTTCAATATTAGTTTTAGTATTGATTAGTATTTTATTTTAGATTTTTTAAATTTTGACAACCCTGACCACAAAAAAACACTGACAGTCTGTGAAAGAAGTTTTCAGCTTGTCCAAGAAAGTGTGGAAGTAAAAGGCTGGAGGCCAACTGGACGTCTTAAGCAGGAAAAAAGTGAACATAGTATGATCTTTGAGTGTTGAAGCCCCTTGACTCCGCTTCCAGAGGAGGAGGTTTATAAAGCAAGTGTGGTGAGACTATGAAGGTCAGTACACTGAAAAAAATTACTTGTAATATTTATTAGAAAAAATCCTTGTAAAAATTTGCACTAGCACTTTTTAAGTAAATTTACTGCTGTAATATCAGGTGCAATCTAATTGTCAGTGTGAAGTAAAATGCAATTACTATCATGATTAACAGTCATGAATTTACTGAGTAATTGTTACTCAATTTTTTAAAAGTTAGAAGTCATATTCATGTAAATAAATTTGATTGACTGATTGATTTTTATTTTGAGTTTATGCCAAGAGAGAAACTAAAATCGTATTAAAATCTAATCAAAATACGTACACATCGTGAACAACAGAAAATGTTAGTTAAATATATAAAATATTGTCATAATTAATTGCATTGCTATGATGAAATAATTAATTAAATATATATCTAGTATTTATTGATGTATAATGTATAATGTACTTTTCCACCTTCAAGGCTCAAAGCGCTTTACAACAAGAAACCACTCACCCATTCACACACACACTCACACACCATGCAGACACTGGGGGTGCGGTAGGTTAAGTGTCTTGCCCAAGGACACAACAACAGTATTCATCTGTGGGAGATGGAATCACACCACCAGTCATAAAATATGACCCAATTTAAATTGTAATTCAGTGAAGTACAGTTACCTAAAACCTATACTTAAGTACAGTACTTTACTACTTTTACGTCATTACTTTCCACCAGTGGATTTAACAACCAGGGTTACAGAGGGTATTACTTTTCTAAGGGGTATTAACTGCTACACATACAGTATTTAGATCACCATGTTACCTTTGATTGTATAGAAAATTTGACATTTGCAGAAAACAATGTATTAACATGTTTCGCTTTTGATGCTCTGAGTCCCCCTTCCTTTTGCTCTCCATGCTAAGTCTCTCCCCACAGTGTGCGTACACCCCACTAATAAAACTACTGCACATCGCTTCAGGTTTCAGGTGAGTGGGTCAGTGGATCTGATCGCACAACCAGTGATGTTTTTTTTTTTTTTTTTTTTTTATGTCAAGAGCAGGATTCAAACCGCCATCCTTTGGATCAGTGGACAAACGCTCTACCAACTGAGCTGCTGTTGCCCCAGCCCCAGATACGTAGCTGGCAAGTGCAGGGACTTATCTAGAAGGATCTTGGTATTAGTATTTGTGGGTTTGGGAGTAGCGACTGTAAAAACCTTTCAAACATACTGGTGATTATAGAGTAGAACTTACTCATGAAATACAATACTTTGACTACATGAGTAAAATAATTACATTTTGTTCATTGCTATTAAATAAGTTGTATTTCTCACAGAATTATGTTATTTAAGTGTAAAAATTACCCTAGTTAATTTAGATTTTACTAGCCCCAGAAGTTGTTTTTTTCAGTGTAATATGCCACAATTTAGATAATGGTTTGCCAATGTTTTGCCAAGGGAAGATAATCGTGTTACTATAGCTCCTGTGGGTCAATGTTAAACTGAAAGATGTATGTGGAGGATAAATTACTTAAATTCTCTTACATAGACTATGCATGAAGTTTAATTGTCCTAACAGATTTTCAAAAATAGTTTTTCCAATTATATTACTCTATTTCCTGTTTCATCAAAATCACAATTAAACTTCTGTCGTCTACCATCCAACTTGCAAACAATACAACTTTTAAACGTGTAAATTAGCTGTTGTGTGATTTAAATTTCAAAACCATAACACTTTAGTTGATGTCATTAGTTGTTGCGCTGTTTTCACACCCACACGTCTCCTCTGCCTCGGTCTCTGCCTCGGTCTGTCGTGAACTTTAAATAACGTTAGCATTTAGCACATTTAATGATACGATCACAGCACAGGGCACGACGTACTGCCTACACACAGTCCATTCTCCTGTTTGTATTCTTGTGTGGA
Organism: Boleophthalmus pectinirostris; assembly: GCF_026225935.1. NCBI lineage: Eukaryota > Metazoa > Chordata > Actinopteri > Gobiiformes > Gobiidae > Boleophthalmus > Boleophthalmus pectinirostris. The sequence goes on from NW_026571070.1 coordinate 29,287,143, forward strand.
ATATAATGACAGTGAAGGAACAGAGAAGAGTGGACCTGAGTCAGTTCGCTCTATGTAACCCATGGCAACTTCATTTAACTAGCGGCAGAAGAAGTACTCAGTTTAAGTAAAATTAAAAGTATGACATGACAAAAATCTATGCAAGTGAAAGTAATAGAGTAGCAGTTTAAAAATGTACTTAAAGAGCAAAAAGTAAAAGTATTTCACACAGATTTTGAGGTCTAATAAAGTTTTTGATAAAGATTTGGGCTGAATTTTGGTCAACAGAAACAACTGAATTGACCATAGCTGTTTTTATTTGTTTATTTTATTTATTTTTTTGGTGAAACTATGAGCATATTAAAAATAAACCATCAGTCTTTTTAACTGGTCTCAAACTACAATAAAAAATACTTTTACTTCTCAGTTGAGTTTAAAAATGTAGTGAAGTACAGATACCTGCTCTCAAATGTAGTAAAGTAAAAGTTAGTATCCACTGGCGACAGAAGCTCAGTTGGTTAGAGCGTTTGTACACTAATCAGAAGGTTGGTGGTTAGAATCCCGGTCTTGACATTAACATCACATGTTGGCAGAGCAATTCCAGCTTCTACGGATGAATGCTGTTGTTGTGTCCTTGGGCAAGACACTTAACCCTCCTTACTCAGTGTCTGCATTCACTAGTGTGTGAGTGGATGACTGGCTCCTTGAGGTAAAGCGCTTTGAGTGGAAAGGTGCTTTATAAAAATGTGATCCATTGGGGGTGCGGTAGGTTAAGTGTCTTGCCCAAGGACACAACAACAGTATTAATCTGTGTGAGCGGGAATGGCACCACCAATTGTATAAAATGTGACCCATTTACCACTTTAAAATGTTCTTAAGTACAGATTTACTTTAGTACAGTAATTTACTACTTCATTACTTTCCACCAGTGGATTTAACAACCATGGAGCGTTACCTCTATAGGGTATTAACCGCTAACACATATTTAGATCTCCATGTTACCTTTTAATGTATAGAAAAGTCTACATTTGCAGAAAACAGCGTATTCAAATGAAACAGAACGTGTACACCAAAGTTCTTGTAGAGATGCAAATGCAAGGAGCAGCAAGATCAAAGTGAAAAAATGCATAGCATTCAGATGTCCAAACGCTTTTTTATTTTTAAATAATGTTTAGACGAAAAAAGCCTTCGTTAGATATTTTTCTTACTGTGCCGTGGTCCGTACTGTGATCCAAAGCAAGAAAAAATCTGACGAAAGCTTTTTTTCACCTAAATGTTATTATAGATTTTGGACATCGACCATCTGAGTGTGATATGCATTTTTTCACTTTTATAGAATATGTTTAATACATTGTTGTCTTAACATGTTTTCACTTTCACTTTTGAAGCTCTGCGTCTCCCTTTCCTTTGCTCTCTGCGCTAAGTCTCTCCCCCCTTCAGAGCAACACAGTGGGCATGCACCCCACTAATAAAACTAATGTACATCGCTTCAGGTTTGTGAAGTTGTAGTGTATTGTTTTGTATACAGGGCAAACTGAAGTGTGCAGAGAAAACCCAAACAGACAGTAGGTGAGTTGGTAGAGGGTTTGTCCACTGATCTGAAGGTCCCACTCTGGAAATGCTGTCACTGTGTCTTTAGGCAAGACACTTAACCCACCTCGTGTCTGTGTACTCTGCTGTGTGAATGGGTGAGTTGTTTCTTGATGTAAAGCGCAAGAGAACATGAACACAACTCCACACAATGACCAGAGTTGAACCCAGAACCTTCTTGAGTGCTCACCATTCAACTACTGTCCCAATTATGAAAACAGGCAGGTAGCAGAAAGTTTTTGTTTGTTTGTTTTTCAGATACCAAAAGAGCACTGAGATTGCCATTAGTCTTTTAAAACTTTCCTGTTAATCAAATGAAGTTGAAATCGAGTTTGAAATCACGCCAAGCAGTTCATTAAGCTAAACCTGATTTCAAATGCATATAGTGTACCTCTATGACCTCCTGTTTCTATATATATACCTCCGCCATGCATTCTTAACTCTGATCTCCTCCTCTCCGAAGCACTTAAGACCTATATTATGACCCACCATAATAGAATACATACTGCAGATGGACAGACCGGCTGACTGGCAACTCCGATTAGCCAAGCTCGGCAGGCTACCTCTGGAGATGCAGATGAGAAAATGACTGGCAACCATTTGATTTTCAGACTACCCCGAGCTCCGTGGCGCCGGGGCAGATGTGATCGGAGAATTGCGCCTATTAAAATCATAACCACCGAGCGAGCATATCGATTGTTTTTGCCCTCTCTGTTATTCCTGCTTAGCTTGGCGTGCGAGCGTGCGCGGCGCAGGTCAAATGGCTAATAATTGTCGGCGAGATGAGATGTAAATTACAGTAATGAGTGTAATTTTAATTACACGGTGGCTGCCGCTGCCCGTACGCTCCGCTGATTTAGAATTTTTCAGAAGTTAAATACAAAATGTCTCAAACTTTAAATTAACACGGTTGCTTTGCGGAATGGGGAATGAATCGGCGAAGTTTCATGATGAGATTTGAGAAAAGGTTGTAAGATGTTGGCGAGGAGGAGCTAACTGAAGGATTGGCTTGCTGTGCATGTACGGGCTCATAATAAAAGCTGAACTTGCAGGTTTTACACAGAAAGGTCAAGAAAGTGAACCTGCAACATTTGTGTTTTTGCTGCTGACATTTTAACCCTATCCCAGAAAACTCTTCCAATAGTAGCTACATATACACAGAAAGCATAAGCTCCAATGAAGAAATAGTTAGAAATGTGTAAAAATGTGTTTATTTCAAATCCGCGATCCTACCCAGTGCATATGTTACCCTACTACTACTACTACTACTACTACTACTTCTAACTAGTCAGTAGCAACAATTGCCATGTTTACATGAGAGTTTTAATTCTGAATAAAAATGAATTCCGCTTTAAAAGATCATGTAAACACTTAATTCCTGATGAAAATTATTAACTTACTTTAAACTTAATTCCGAAGTAAGTGGGTGGTTTATTCTGATTTTAAAGCAAATTAATTTATTCCTGGATCATGTAAACATTTATTCTTCTTAAAAATAATTGCGGTCATTCAGGTCATGCTCGTTGAGTCGACTTTCTGACACGATCCGGACAATCCGGTACCACCAATCCTGGTTTCGGGCTTTCATCCACGTCTCTTTGGATTTGTGAGCGGGATGTGGGTGTGGGCTGAGGTAGAGCAACCGTCAACTCAGTTTGTCTTCTTCCTTCCTTCCTCACGTAAAGCGTGATGAGAGAATTCTCCAGCGACTGCTTCATTATCCTCAGAACGACTGTGAAGAAAGTCTGGATCATGTTTGTGTCCGTGGCATAACGACAAACTGAGATGGCAAAAAAGCCGGTGGCAGCTGAAGTGTGTGTTTTCTTCAGGTCGACGTGAATACGTTCGTGTCTCTGTCCAATCAGAACCCTTCCACACCCCCAGATGTTGAGCGGAATTAAATAAAGGCGATTTAATGTGTTTTCCATGTAAACCTCAATTCAGAATTATTATTTCCATGCAAACTCAAAAGAGAATATTTTAATTTCGAACTATTTAATTCAATTAATCCAGAATTTAAAAACATCATGCAAATGTGGGCAATGTAGCCGACAGTGGTTCAGTCCCCCCATACCGAAGTCGCCTGTGAGTGTTGGTGTTGGTCGGATGAACTAATGGCACAGATTGGCAGCATCGCAGTTGTCAGTCTGCCCCAGGTCATGGCACCAAATGGCATCTCTAGCCCTAATTGAATGAAAATGTGCCATCTTGATATTTTGGACATGCATAATTAACTTATTGTTTTTACACCAGATGCCACCATACAAATATTCCGACTGCAATGTAGGCCAAATGTCGGTAACACTTCATAGTAACGACACTATTACTTAATTAGATTGAAAGTTGGCGTAGAATGATTCACTACTCAGTTAAAACTCTAAATCCTAACCTCTTAATTAAGTACTTACTTATTCTTAATAAACAATTTTTCACTCTGAATTAAGGGTTCGTTATTACAGCTATTGAAGTGTTACCCATATGTCTTTACTGAATGTACTTGGCCGAGGTTTGAACCGTTTACCCTTCAGTCGGCGGCCCCACACACACAACAAAACAGTGTATATATATTTCGCTTTTTTATCGATCGAATACTTCAGAAAATCAACAGCCATGCTATGTCACCTCCAGAACACATCGCAGGTGGCTGTTTTATGCCCAGTTTTCCTCCTGACAGGAGCAGCGGTGTGGCTCTCCTCTGGCAGCGCAGTGACAGCAGTCCGGTGCGGGGCCCATTAGAGAGATTGGCTGTGGGGGTGAAGTGTGGACACCTTATCCAGAGGGAGGGAGGCGTTGATCTAATCCATTTGGCTCCCAGCTCTGTCGCCACGGAGCCAAGGCCGCCTGGAAGTCACTTAGAGGGGACAGAGAGAAGCACCAGGACAGAGGAGGAGAGATGCACTGTGGGATCAGAGCGGCTTCGAGATGTGGAGGAGAGGTAGAGTAGTGCATTATGGGTAAGGACAGGGAGATAGAAGAACTGACAATGCACGGTTTGGAGCATTGTGGGTTGCAATGCTTAAAGAAGAGAATTCTTTATTGTACTATATATAATTCTTTCGTGTATTATATAGTTATAATTTATGACATCCATGGACACTAAATCACAGTATTGATCTAAAAGGACTTGATAAAAGAAACAAGTCCGGTGATTTACATCTATATCTGTGTGGTACATACAGTAAACGTCATCACAGCATCACAAGTGCCACAAAGGAAACAATTTTAACATGTCTAAAGAAAGGTTTTGCCCAAAATGTAATTGCAGCAAACACTGAATTCTCCAAAACATTAAAATACACTAGCATATGAATGTAAAAGAAAAGAAAGAAAGATACTTATCGTAGGGAGTTTTGTCCTCTGCATTTGACCCATTCTTGAATGTTGCTGACCATCCAGACATGGGGACAACATACAAACTCTGCACAGAAAGATCCAGGCAAATAGTCCAATGAAGTTAATTTGGTCTTCTGATAATTTATGTAATTAGGCTCTTTTTTCAGAGTTTGTTTTCATACGTGAGAAGGAAACAGCAAAGGCGTGTATACGAGCAACAAAACACAAAGCAGAACAGGAACAACTCAAATCTGCCATTTCTGACACTCTAAAAGAGGAGAACCACATTCTGGACTGGGACGGAGCAAACAACATTGGGACAGAGGAAAATAAACATTGTCTCTGGATTCAAGAGGCAATATAAACAATATAAACCGGGATGAGAGGGCTTTTTTTACTCTTACACACTTGGGATACTGTCCTGAGGAAGTTGGACTGCAGATGGCGCTGTCATCCTGCCTCTACCGATAGGAGGACAGCGCCAAAACCTGTTTAAATCAGCTGACCAGACACGTCACAGCAACATCACGTGAGCAGTCCAAACGGTCAGATATGAAAACAAACTTGGTCTGAAAAAAGAACCTAATACAATTTCATGTTCCTAAATTAAGGCCTTAAAAAGTCTTATGTTGTCCAAGTCTTATTTTTTTTCACAAAGGTCTTAAATTTCATTAGCCTATTTTTTTGTATACTCAACTGGGCTGAAGTGCAAATGGAGGGAAAAAACAAACAAACAAAACAACGTAAAATCATGTAACGTGAATGAACATCTAATTTGGAGTATGCACAATTTTTTTTTCTGGTTTCTGGTGCTGGCAGCAATGAGTAAAGGATCAGTACAGTGGAGGAAGATGTTGGATGGATCATGGGGAAGTGTCAGTTTAATCCACAGTGGCTCATAGATTCTAGATATTGTACCGTCGTTGGTTCGTCATTATTAGAATTGGATCTGGTGTTTTTTGCCCGCGTAATGGGTGCTATGTTGGTCTTAATTTTCATTTGAGTCATCTTAAAAAAGGTCTTAAAGTCTTAAATTTGTGGCAGTCAAACCTGGGGAAGTGTGAATGCTGCCTCTGTGCCATCGAAGCCAAGTGGCAAAACAATGTATGGAACCTCTCTCCAAATCTTGAGCTAGGCTTGGTCAGGACTAAATTAACTGGATAATTTCACATATTGTGCTTTCTGGACATTTTGTTTGTCAGTGGGACCTTCGGAGCTAAAATAAGCCGCCTTCACCTGCCCATCATCTTTATATATTCACTAACCATGTCCCTGTTTCACACTTATTTCACACCCACTCCCCCCTTATCCCCCGACCTATTTGTTATGTCAACTCCTAATCACCCTCCTGCTCTGTAGAGGGAGCCGTGGAGCGCGCTGGGTATTTCTCCAAAGTGCTGAGAAGTGGGCGAACGATCATAACATCATAAAAACCATCACGACGTCTTAATACCACCTTGGGCTTCTTATAACTAATTATTACATGTTAAATATATAGCCCGGACAGTGAACTGAAGCTAACTTAATGTGCTAACCGTGACGGAAAAAGCACCAGTCAGCAGCATTGGGATCAGTAAGCTAGTTTTTATTACTCCTGTTGCAATAAAGTTTGACTCGCTGGACGCCTGAAAGGTCTAGACCGGTGAGTTTGCCGAGTGCTTTATTACTTCCTGTGTAGGGGCCCGGGGAGTATGGTACCGCGGGTCACTAAAAGCTACACAAGAGTAGATTAGAAAACAAAGTTGGTCTCGCGGTGACATGTAAAAATAGAGCGTAGCGTTAAAGAAAGATGGAGGTTATAGGGTACATGGGAAGGCAGAGTAACTTTGTTTGCACAGACGACTAGATAACCGGATAGGGCTGTTTGTCAAAGTTGCGCGGCTGGAGGAAATATGGCCGCCCTGACCTCTCGCCGCCTCGTGGGATTCTGAAGTTCGGGTTTGTTGGGTCGTAATGTAAACGTGAAGTAAGATGCGTGATGGAGGTTAAAGGGCGTAGTGTGGTTGGCTAAACAGGATAATTTGTCTCAATCAGTACAATGGGCAGTAAAAATTCAACATCTAGATAACTCGGTAATAGTCATGTAGGAGGTGTGATGAAGGTTTTTCTCAGTGATTACAATGGCCAGTGAAATCAGATAACTTAAATAAACAGATAACCAGCTGTGAGTGATATTTAGTTACATTTACTTGACTAACTTTTAGTGTTTAGCAATAGTGTGCATGACTTTAATAAGTAGGCATGACGACCTGGGGTGGACGTCAATATTTAGTCTATAACAATTTAATAACGCCACTTTTTATACAAACTACTTTGCAAATTAGTATATTTATTTTTGCTCACATTAATTGCCTGTGTACTGAGCCATTTTTGAGTCAAAATAGAGAAATCTAGACCATTGTAACTATTGGACTGGATTTGATTAGCCAGGCTGGTGCCACCTAGTGCCTCCGCTCAATTTAATTTCTCTCCAGAAGTGCAAGTTTGGGCACCAGCCAATCAGCGAAGAGCCATATATTCTGTGTTGTCAATGATTCCCGAGATCGAGGATTTAAGGTCGGAATAAAGAGAATGTTTGGTGAATTTTATCAAGGGGAAAGACGTTAGTGTCCTTCTTCCTACGGGATTTGGGAAAAGCTTAATATACCAGTTAGCCCCGTTAGCAGCGCATTACATACGTTACGACCAAATAGCAGTAATTGGTTAAATGAAAAAGTACCCGCCTGCCATACCAAAGTAAATGATGAATCAGGCTAGTATTTGACACCATCTTTGTACAAACAGGGTTGTTAGTTTCTACTCCTGTATCTTGTTTATGCAGCTAAACCTTCAGGACCGTTGTTATCTGTGTATTGATTATAATGCATCTAGAAAGCATATGAGTGACATGACAGCTCTACACATGTGTAATACACTTACTACACAAAATGTACATTCATGAAGATCATGAAGAGATACTTAAAACAACAGTGCACTGGTCAGACAGGTGCACTTATAATACAGCCTGATGTGTAACAAACATCCCCTTAAACACAGCCATGGATCTATAATGTGGTTGGAACAGTGTGCTCATGCTCACCTCTCACAGATGCAAAACTATGTCTTTCTTGAAGAAGTGACATAAAGGCAAAGTAGGTCCAGAGCACACACATGTTCCTCTACACGTGCAATGGTGCTGTGCTGTTATCCCACTGACACTGACACTAATTATACTTTACACAGGCGATGATTTTCGATTTTATTGGTGAAACCCGTGCTTGTCTTGATTGCCCTGACCGCATGCCACTGCTTTTCAGAATACTTTTCAAGCAGCATACTCCTACTTGAGTAACTTTTTTTTTTACGTAACAGTACTGTTAAAGTTTTGGTTACTCCTCCCGCTCTGAGTAAGTCTAGCTTTATGTTTTCACTAAATATTTTGAACATTTATGTTTCTTACACCACTCCTTCTCATATTATTTATGTTTTTCTCATTTTTGTCTATCTTAAACTAACAGATTCTGTGCTTTATTTAATGTTTTGTCCTTCAAATTACATTCACTTTAAATAATAAACCATCTCGACAGTTACTCTTTAAGTTAGTCTTACTTGAATAGTATTTTACCCACTCACTTTTTTATGATTGAGTAATTTCTTGGACTTCTACTTGATACTTCTACTTGAGCAATACTATTTTGAAGTAACTACTCTTACTTAAGTAAAATTTTTGGCTACTTTACCAATTTGTAATAATGGCTTGTTATTGTTTATTCTATTTTGTTTTGTAAGAAATATAACTTAATACATTTATAGGTATGTAGAAATTAAAAAGGACCAATAGTACATATGTTTTTTGACAAATACTTGAGAAATACTTGATATATTTGAACCACCATAGAAATATTTGAACCACTTCTTGATTTGCTGTTGCATATTTCAAATAGTTTGTTTTAGCTGTAATATAGTGTCATAAAAATTACATAAATACATTAAAATAACATTATTATTCACAGTAGAGGTAGTAGTAGTATATTTGTCAACATCATCCATCCACAAGTTGCTAAAGAGCATTTCAACAGGTAGGGCATCTGGCTTAAAACCTTAACTGTTTCCCCGCTTTAATTGAAAACCTCTTACTTAGCACTATAAACCATTGTATTAGCATTGGTTGGCGTGGTGAAGGTCAGGTTGAAAGCGGGGCAGATGGCCAAAGGCGGTGGCATTGGCCCGGGGCACTGGGGCTCTACAAAGGCTCGGGGCTGTTTAGCATCTCTTTGTCTCCATCAGGCTGGTCCCTTGGGTGCCCCGGTTTACCATACCCACCCACACCCCTCTCATTAGCGCAGCTCGTCTGTATGTGACGGGCTCCTCCTGTCTGATTAATAATGTGTTAGCGACGGGTTCAGACTGTGTAAGTAAGTGCGAGCATGGGCGGGTTTTATACTGTTTATAATTTTGTACGATTAAAGCGGGGGTATCTGAGGAAGTATGTTTTGAAATCTAACTTGCTTCTAGTTCTCATAAACCCTTCGGCACAACACTATTCATACTTTATTTGGCCACTTGCACAGCCTTAAAGTGAAACGAGGTGAGCCACCGTTTGCACAGCCAATCTCCTCTCATCCCAGAGCGTCTTCTAGTGAGTCTCATGGTGAATTTGTAACAGATAAAATGTTGTGTAATTAGATGAATACAGCATGCAGTGGTTTGGTTTTTCTCACAAATGTATGCTTTTACGACTTTCTGGGGGGGAATAAATAATGTGTTATTTTATGAGAAAAGAAATGTGTGTACATCAGTTTTAAAGTCGTATATGGAGCTATTCATTATAACTTTTAAATTTATTATTTACTATGTACTATGTAACAACATGTAATTACATAGTACTAAGGGTTAAGGTTTTTAGAGGAGTTGATTAAGTGTATCTTCCTCATTAAGTACATTTTGTTAGAGTACTTAATGAGGTAGGTATAATGTATTAAGAGCAGTGTAAAGTCATGTGTAAAGACAACAAAATTATAAAGTGTATAATAAAGTGAAAAGACACTTAAGTGCAAAACACAGATACTTTTTTTTCTGGTATCTGCTGTGGTCCTTGATCTATATGCCTTCTGCACTATTTACTGTTTGCACTAGACCCACATAAGAAATTGCCTTTTATTCCTGCTGTTAATACTTGATCTGACTTGAACTGCCCTGTACATTACACTAGTGTTTTTAGTTTAATTTATTTATCTGTGGTTACTGTAGTGGTTAGAGATGATGTGTGATGAGATGATTTGTTGTGTCTATGCACGTAAATGTTGTCAGGTTTTGTACTTTAATGTTTGTCCTGTCTTGTGTGCACATGGGATAGAGAGAAACGTAATTTCGATTTCTTTGTATGCCTAGTTTATGTGAAGAAATTGACAACAAAGCTAACTTTGAACTTTGGTCCATTCTGTGCAGAGCAATAGTGACTATCAATTGGTGGTGTTCTGATACTATTTTTGGGGGGATCCGATCTGATACTGATACCACATAGTGTGAAGAAGTAGACTAATTCTACTGAATTTTGTTACAGTACAAGACTAATAAATACATCTACTAAAAGGCGCTCTCTAAAGAAAATCTACAGAATAAATTTGATTTTCAGAACTAAGCACTGATGATGATCATGACCATAAGTAGTGCTGATTTAAGCATGCACTTTCCTAATGTGTTACTTTCTACAGCAGTGCATGGATAAAAACAACAGTGAGGCCTGTAAAAAGACGCTTATCCTTAGAACGCATGGCTAATTCTGCAGAGTAAACTTACTCCGAGTTAGCGCTGTTGCTGCTGTTGTCGGGCTGCATTCTCCGTAGCCCAGTTTTTCTACTAAGTTCAGCATCCACTCTAAAAGCTAAATTAAGGTATCCATGAGGTAACACAAATGTCTTTTCTGTTATTATTAGGGTGAGTCTGCAAAGCCTCCACAATCTAGTTAATATGCTCTGGGCATTAGCAGTAGCATTAACCACTGCACTCGCATCTACAGGTCCTCATTGTGGACAATACAGGGTGGTATGGGATCGGTGATTTGGGCTGAGTATTCGCCGATACCTGAAAATATGCAGTATCAGAGCTTTTGCTGACACTAGTATCGGTATCGGAACAACCCAACTGTCAATAGTCACACTGTATATCTCTTAAGTATCATGTTTATTTAAAATGCAGTATATATTTAAAATACAGTATATGTAATCTGCAACACCTTGTAGTACACTGGAACTGCATCTACTTACTATTCATACACATTGGTTAGCTGTCAAGACTTAAGAAAAACAACATCACATAAACAAGAGTAGACCGCTGGGGTTGGTCTTAACTTGTGGAGGCTATTGCAGCATCATTCTGGCTCTCCTCTCCTTTCCTCTCCTCTTCTCTCACTCTCCTCTTTTCTGTTTTCCATCAGATTTTCAAAGATAGCACGTGCCCCAGAGCGCTGTCGAAATGCCAGAGCTCTCCGCTAACGTGATCGCTAACAGAATGCTTATGTTGGCGCGCAATCACAGCTGGAATCGAAGCTAAACATTTTCTCATAGGCGGCCGCTTGATTATTTTTCTTTTATGGAGTTAGCCGTGACATGGGCTAGAACATTAGGGGCGCATTATTCTGACAGTGTGGAGAGGAGAGACGGAGCAGGCCCTCTTCCGTGATGTGCTCCATGTGAGTGATAGTGCGGGGGAGATGTCTGCGCCGATGAGTTTGGCAAGCTGTTTCATTTTCGGTAAGTGTGTGTGAAGATTTGGTTTTCTTTCCAGCAGAATTGCAAAATATGAGGAGATTTTGTCATATGTTTTGATTCACTGAACACGATGACTCTTTTAGGACATTTAGCATCTCCTTAAAGGCCATCCATAATCTTGAAGAACATATTTATTGTGTTCATGTGGTTTGAATTAGCTTTTAAACATGCTTTTGGTCACTTTGAGGTAAGTATTTCATAAGGAAAATGTGCTTTAGAAACTTCACCTCTGTTTCCAATGAGGGAACTAGGTACCCGACAGGTACAGGCAAATAGTTGCTGAAACTGACGGGTTTAAACGTTCTTGCATTTTACAGGTGGGTATGCGGGCGGGTAGTATTTACACATGGGCAGGTCAGGACTAAATTAGGACTACACCAGGACTACACCAGGACTACACCGGGACTAAACTTGGACTTAAGAGAGAGAGAACCCCCAAGCCCGCGGAGCAGGGTGTGTGCAAAGCACGATCGGGCGATATCTGTGCTTACCTCCATGCGGTGCGTAGCTTGCACTGGTCCTTTTGCCTACAGTCACATGACAATCTACACAGGCGCACCTCCGAGTCTGCCCTGACAGTGAGTTCTGGTTCAGTCCTGGTTCAGTCCTGGTTCAGTCCTGGTTCAGTCCTGGTTCAGTCCTGGTTCAGTCCTGGTTCAGTCCTGGTTCAGTCCTGGTTCAGTCCTGGTTCAGTCCTGGTTCAGTCCTGGAATCAGTCCTAGGTCCTGTGAAGTGCAGTGATGACAGTATTTGTACTGAAGAAAGTGTAACCATTTCATTTCATTTTGTGATTGCGACTTTTGGAAGTCATAACTTTTCAATTCATATTCTGATGGACGCTTCTGTTAGAATGCACAGGCATGGGAAGGTAACGGGTGGAATAATGGGTCCAGACCGGAGCGGGTCTCCAAAAATGGACACGTGCAGGACTCTGGTATCACAGCCGTGATTTAGCCTTTTTTTCACTGAACTATAACGAATTGTTTTGATATGTATATTGTATTGAATCATATTGAATCGAAAGTGCACTGTATCGAAAAATGTATCATATGGCCTATGTATAGAGGTATGTATCGTATCTGCAATGTCTTAATGATACCCGCCCTAAAGACCATAGTATCAAAATCAGAATTGAAAAGACTGAAGAGAACACATTTTGAATGCAGAATGAGTGCGGTGATGGGTTAAGGACTTAAAAACAGCATTGAGGAAGTTTGGAGATTTATCTATGATGCAACTGTAATGGGAAATTTGAACATAGCCTTTGTGAATGCTCAGAGAAGATGAATGAAGCTAGAATACAATACAAGACACGTATGTGAGTACAGTATACATTTTTACAATATGTCTTCTGAACTGAAAGGCAGTTAACTTGAAAACTACCACTTCATGACATCTTAAGGTGGAACAGAGCACAACTCCAGGTCTGTTTTTGATGAGATTATAATGACAATATAATGAGAAACATTATATTGTCAATTTTTCTGAATATAGGACTTTTAACATTAATACTTGTTGTAAATTTGTAATACTTAATATTTATTTATATATACTATGAACCATCAAAGTCTATGCAGTGCAATTGTAATTCTTCAATGCCTGCTACATCCATTCATCTTTGATTCAACAGAAAGAAAACAGTCAGGGTTTCATTAAAAGTAATACCTCAGAGCTTGGACCTTTAGCTCCCTCTTCTTATGCCTGTAATGCACAACCTTTGTTTGGTCAAATCAATGTCAGCCTTGCTTTCAACACTTGCCCACACTTGTTTCAAATTCAGACCTTCATTTCTTCCAATAATCAAATTTTCATTCAAGTTCTTCATATTGTAATACTTATTTTCAGCTCAACGTCATGAATGCATGCTACATACTGTATTTCAGTCCCAGATTTAAGAGAAAAAACAGTCAAGATCCCATTAAAGAGTGTGCATTATACAAAAAAAGAGCTTTCTTCCATGTTATATGCTCCCTCATCAAAAACATGCCTGAAGAGGTTCCATATGTCATCCATGTATGTTTGAGTAATCCCACGTTCTCCCCTGAGACCTATTACAGTTATGTTTTTAGCCTTTAGACTTTTATTGTCTCCAAGGGGAAATTCAGCAGTTTGATTCTGCACAGAGTAGGGATGGGCATGATTAGTAGACTTATCGATAATTGGTCATTAAGAATTTCGTCGGTTACGTTCATTTTTATTCGACAAATTGAATGTAGGTTGCTGTGCGTAGCGTAAGGAGACGAGGTTGCGTCTGACAGCACAAACACTGGAATTGCGGCCTCACAGTGCCATGTTTGGGCTCTGGCACCTCCTTGGAGACACTGCACCACTCAGTGAGCGCGTTTACATGCACATCAATATCCTGGTTTCATCATGGTGCATGTATACGCTGTATCCCGGTTACTGCAACATAAAGAACTGCGCTAAACCTGTATACATCTGATCTCTGAAAACATGAACCATCTCCAACGTGACACACACACAGAACAGACTCACCATCATCATCATCATCAACATCCCTCTGTCAAAGAAAGAACACCTGTATTCCACTGAATCGTGTCCTTTAGTCCGACAGAAGCTGACTGCATCAACGCTCAAAAGTTTTTAGTTTTTTTTTTTTCCTGCTTAGATTATGTAAATTAGCCATGCAGTTTTAAGTTCTGTTTCTGGAAGACTTGTACAAAGCTGCATTAAACACATTGTAATATCAAACAAGCTGATGTGGCTCTATTGTGGTTATGGTTTATTTGTTGTAAAGTTGAGTTTATTTATGCAGATTAGCAATAATAATGATGATGATGATACATTTTATATAAAAACTTTAATGATGAATCGAAAATCGATCGTAAATTTAAACCCATGCTCCCATACGTGTATATACATTTATTACATACAATAGCAGGATACAAAACAATACATTACAACTTAACAAACCTGATGTGATGTGCAGAAGTTTCATTAGCAAGATATGCCGATTGTCTTTTGATAGCGCTCTGAAGGGGGAGTGACTTAGTGCGGAGAGATGTTGATAAATTGTTTTCAGTGAATATAGCATTTTCAAAACAATTAAAGGTAACATGGTGATCTAAATATGTTATGTGTAAGCAGTTAATACCCCATAGAATTGTAAAAAATTAAACCTTAAATACACTCTCAAAGTTTGGAACCGATAACTGTCCTTTTATTTAACCTGCACATTTTTAGTTAAATCAACGTCAGCCTTGCTTTCAACACTTCCCTACACTTGTTTCCTTGTCTCAAACCATCATTTCTTTCAATAATCAAACTCTCTTTTCATTCTCGTACATCTACTTGAAGCTGTCATCACCGGGGCGCGCGGCAGGGATACCCGACATCCCCTTTGTTTTTCATACTCTCGTCAGCACGTTGACTTAAGGGCTCCAGTTTCCTGCCCACTAACTCAACCCTGCTGGACCACATTGTCTTTGTCGCTTGGGATTAGCCAGCGTAGCAATGATCAAACCCAAAATGGAGCTCTGCGGTGGACTCCCCCCCTTTCACCGGGCCTGGGAGTGGACTTTGTCAGAGGGGAAGGGCACAGTGGTAGAGCGTTTGACTGCAGATCAAGAGGTCCCCGGTTCAAATTTGAGTGCCCCATAGCATTACTGGGGTAGAGTGATGACATGCTCTATTGGCTAAATAGTGCTTCGGATTAGGTTTCTCACGTAATAGGCGAGTGCATGTCTCAGAGGGTTCTGCGATGAAAATACAATCGTTCTCTGGTGGTTGTTTTTCCTGGAAATTGGTATGATAGTTGTCCTGCCATAGATTGAGTATTATACTAAAGTTTCCATGTCTATTGCTAAAAAATGTGAATAGTTTTTTATTATTATTGCATTATACATTTGGATAGAACTGGTGGACAGAGTGCCATATTTATTTTGTAGCTTTTCCTAAAATAGTAGTAATAATAGTAGTAAAAGTAATGGTAATTTAAGGTTTAAGCCCAATTTATGGTCATGTGTTAAATCATCTGTGTCACAATGCAGAGAGTCGGCATTGCCATCGACCGACGTGCACCTCCAAAATTTTGTAACTATGCCTTGAACCAATGCAGACAGCAGCGGAAAATGACGCAGCCTGAATGAATGAATAAAGCTGAATGCAATGCTCTGTAAAGCGTCTTTGTGACATAAAAATGTCTGTGAAAAGCGCTATATAAATAAAGACTTACTTACTTACTTACAGACAAAAAGGGCTATGATTGGCCCTCTTTACATCCACTCTACATACATTTTTGGTACTCTGCTTTCCTGCTTCATTTTGTGTACACGGATGCCAGGTTTAAATCCTCGTCTTCTAGCGTTGTGGCGGTGAATTACAATGGCGCATACACTTTGATTCAGATCCATAAATCAAAAACGATGACGACAAGTCAACTGCGGCAGTGTGAGTTGAGTCGACACAGAACGATAATTCGGCCTTTAGGCAAGATAGATGTTATAGTAGTATGTTTAATTTTAATTTATTTCTTCATAGATTTTGGAATTTTTCTTTAATACAAAGTAACATTGTGGAAATAGTAAGTAATTTCTAAATATGCTAACACATATACACACAAATAGTAATGCAGAGGTATCTCATAAAGGTCAGTTCTGCCATATTAAATCGAAAATAATGGATCCCGTTTTCTAGTGTTTAACAGTATTTGAACATTGCATTTTGTAAATAACAAAATGTAAATGTAGATCATACAGTTTGTAATATTTTATGAAGTACCAGAAAAGTATATCTGCTTTAAAGGAACTCTATTTAGGGTTTTGTTTTCAAATTTCTTAAACTTGACCTAACTAGAACTTTTACTGATAACAGTTTTAATTAGGGCTGGGTATCATTAAGAAGTTGCCAATACGATACATATCTCCATACATAGCCACGATATGATACATATCTCCATACAGTGAGCTTTCGATTCGATACAATATATTTCAAATCGATTCGATTCAATAAAAAATAAAGGCTAAATCATCACTATGTTACTAAAAGTCTTTGTTAAACCACTTCTTGTGCAAAGTTCATATGAAAGACAAAACAGTGAAAATGTCAAATGTGTCACATAAACAAGTTTTCTTCCTCTAAACAAACAACAAAACTGTAGCTCTGTAACAAAATAATTTAGTAAAATATACCAACAAATACTTTTGGCGATATATCGATACAGCAGCCCACGATATCGATACTGTACCATCACATTAAACAATACATATAATATATTGATATTTTTGATATTTTTGTACACCCCTTGTTGTAATTCTGATTTATTCTTAGTTACCTAAACACTGGACATAATGGCCAAGTTATTTATGTTACAATTTAGAATTTGATGTTTTTGTTCTCAAGATGATTAACCCATCAGAAAGCAGAATGAGTCTCACATGAGTCTCTCATTTGGGTTACCAGTTTCAAAGGTAAAATCCAGTTGGTTTAAACCTAAATCCTGAACTGTCTCTCTCTAAACCCTGGCACATGTAGCCAGTCATGAACCAGTGCTAGTACAGCCTCTCCAGCTCAGGGAGGGAATTCTGGAGGCTCTGAGAATGAGACAAACTTGGCTGTGTCCTCTATATGCAGCCCAGGGGATTGTATTGTGATTTTAATACATTTATACATTTTTAAAACAGAAAGAGCAGACTACGTACAGTTCCTTTGTTTAATATAGTTTCTTTTTTGTCACAGACTGAATGTGTTGAATCCCACAATTTCAAGGTATTACTGCGTACACTTTTTGAATGTAGTTGTTGTTGTACTAGAGTTTAAAATAAGTCTTACTCACTGCACATATACTTACCTTCCAAATCCTCATCTACAGAAAATCCATGTTAAACGACTACAGTGAGATAAAGTGTCAATCCGCTGTGAGTCAAACTTAAGTAGAACCCCTCTGGACATCGTGCCGGCGCGCTGTAATTCAGAGCGTGGCGGGGAAGCTTAGCGCACAGTTTTGAAGTTTGAAAAAGTCTTCCTCGAGGCACTAGCTCCTCTCTGCTCTCTATCAGGAGGAGTAGCGCTAGAACCCAGCAGTTCCACGGAGGTGCGTTTGCTTTCTACACCTTGATGTGGTGTGAAGGCAAAAAGTTTCAAAGCAGCCCTTCAACTCCCATTTACCGCAGAGGAAAGTTTTTGCTCAAGTTTGCCCTGGAATAACTTGTACACTCAGAGACTTTTGGGTTATGTAAGCCGAGCGGAGTCGTCATGGTAACAGATTGGGTGATAATGAATCTTAGTGAGAATCTTAATCCTGACTGAGTACACGAGTTCACTGGAGAATACAACTAATTACACTGTCACATTTGAAAATTGTTCCGCAAACTGCTAGAACAACAAACAGCTACCAAATATTTGTACTATTACTGTTGACTACTATTACTGCTACTACTAGTGTTTACTACTATTACTACTACTACTACTACTACTACTACTACTACTACTACTACTACTACGCTATTTTCTGATCTATGTTATAATGTAATTTCCTCATCTTCAACAGACCTGGAGTTGTGTTTTGTTTCATTCACACAAATTTAACACACGAACCCTGCAGACATATGCCCCATCCACACTAGTATGTATTTGAGTCATTCATTATGGATGCAGTGTTCGTTCACACTAATCTGATGGAAAACGGCTCCAGAGACGGAACGACCTGGTGCCACCAGCTCCCATGAATTCATCTGAGTACAGATCTGATCTAGCACTGTGTGGACGCTTGAAAACGCTGATACTCTGATGTAGGAGCTCTAGTTGCGTCCTTATTGGACCACATCACTGTGACATGTGTTTTCCTGATTCGCTGGGTTCGTGACATCGGTCATGTGACGCTATTGCGAAAAACACTTTAAACCAGGGGTTTCAAACTCAAATTTACAGAGGGCCAAAATTAAAAACTGGGACTAAGTCATGGGACAAACTAAATATTTACTGAACATTTTCAACCACATCTGCATGTTTTCTCTTCTTTTGAGATATGTAATGTTAAATCTTTTCTTATTAAAAATAAATGTTTAATAATAGTTTTGCTTACACATTGAATCCAGAACAAGCATAATATAAAATAATAGCAAAACTTTAAATAAATAATGTCTCTATAGTCTATCTGTAGCCAGCGGGCAGCTCTAATACATGTTTGATATGATCCCGCAGGCCAAATGTGGCCCCTGGGCCTGAGTTTGACATGCCTGCTTTAAACAAACCATAGACAAACAGGAAACAGTGCTGCTAGAACTACTTAATACTTTCACACTTGCCATCTTCCTTGGGTTGAAATTGGCTACTGCATTTTCAGACATGGCGCTCCACTTCCTTGTTTTTACCGCCCACGTGATGTAGTGACGACGTGACACCAGCCTACTCACGTGACTAGCATTTCGGGAGGTTCAGACACAGACATGACATATCTGGAAGCAAATCATTTCTGATACGGTGATTTGTTTCAGTGTAGCCTTAGGCTGAGTTGTTCTCTCAGACAGAAAACAACCTGTTCCACCTTGTGATGTCATGTGGTAACAGAGGAAGTTCTCCACTGTGTTTTTACTACAAATTACAAACACCTTCACTAGAATCACTTGGAAGATTTCAGCCATAGAATTTACAATCTCTAATAAACGTAAAAGGTAGCTTTGAAAGTTGAAAACTACCACTGCATGACATCACAAGGTTAACAATAAAGGGTTACAAACGTGTGAATGAAACAAGGTCTGTTTTTGATGCGATAACATTACTTATAACATGACTTAAAGCTCAAAAGAGTCAAATTTGCGTAATGTAGGACCTTTAAAGTCCATCTATATAAACTTTTAACCAAAAATAGAAAATAAAAACCTTTTTTTTTTCCAGTTACTGCACTGAAAAACCTGCTGTCATTACTGTGAGCGGGCTTGCACCTCCACAAACATAACTCTTCCTGCTTGTTTCCATGGAAATGTTGTTCCCTTGGCGATAATCTTCCACAGTATGGCATAAAACTTCTCTATCTCCATGAAAGTTACATTGTTTTAAGAAAAATATTCTATAAACATTCACAACGCAAACTTTTCCTATTAACAGTATCCGCACATTGGCCACTTCTCAAACTAGAACAATTTGAAACAGACAAAATTATCAGGGTTGCTGGATTTCGCCGATAAAGTCTTCCATGCGTCGTGCCAAAAATATTAGCTTTCTATCTTAACGTTTTCCAGACAGCACGTAGCAAGAATCCATATCGCCAACACTTCAGCTGCAACCTTCAAAACACAAAAACAAAAATCCGAAACGGCGAATGCGATGACGGCAGCTTTCCATCAACGCCAGTGTTTTGTGTGTTTGTGCTTTTGATGATTTATTTGGTGTGAGCGAGGGAGGAGGGAGAGGGGGCTGCCGGACGAGTGATAGGGCCTCTGGTTTAAAAGCTTCCGTCCGAATATATGTAGTGTAACGCGCGCACGCTCCGCACTCGCAGTTCAGACGGGCTGTTGAAAGTAAATTCTAATCTCGAAAGGGTTTATTCGCGAGCTATAGGAGGCGGTCTGCACAATGTGATCCAAAGCATACATATTCTGACATATTCTTTCCTTTTTTTCAAACAGTGAGAGAAAATGAACAGGTATGTCAGTACGAGCGGTGATCCTTTGAGTGTCGTCGTGCCTTTGAGCGAGACACTTTTGACGTTTTCTCTGTATATGAATATGGTGCCTGTTTCTGTGGAGATGATCTTTGCGTCTTTTGCGTAATTGCATAGAAAATCCTACAGTGTGGCATTAAACATCTTTTTGATTACGGGTATTTTTATTGTTTAAAAATACACTGAAAAACATGAAGAGAGCAGGGTGGCCTCTCCACAGATCTGATTTCTAACTTGGTTTTGCGTCAAATGCTAGTCTCCGTGGAGAAAGATAAGTTGAATGCCATGCTGCGGAATATTGTAGGCAAAGCAATAGTGTCACCATGGATACAAAAAGATGACAGACCATCCACCAGGAAATTAATATAGTTTTTTTTTTTTTATATATTTGTGATTGTTTCATATATTTTAAATGATTAGTATATAGGGATGTAACAATAACCGAAATATCTTGATATCGTATTGGCAAAGCTCTCACATGTCGTGGTCTATCACAATATATCCAATTACAAGTCTCTTTGCTTAAATGAAGAGTTATGGTGCAGCAATAACTAAAAAAAGACAGAGGGAACTACATAGACCATGATCCTTTGCGCCATTTCAGTGGTATCGCTATAGATATTTTACCACGAGGTTCATACCATGATGATATTGTATCGTGAGACTTGGATATTGTTACACCCATATTAGATTAAAATTTTTGTTTTAATTTTAATAATAGTTTTATTGTTGCAAAAATGTTAAAACAACTTCTTGAGTAAGGTTTATTTGAACCAGTTACCCTCTAGTTGATGAGGCGAACACTTGACCCACTATTCCAACTATTTAAATTTAAATTTAACTTCAAATTAAAATTTTTCTTAAATTGTTTTTAATGTTGCACGAATGTTAAAACAGCTTCATGTGCAAGATTTATTTGAACCAGTTACCCTCTGTTTGATGGGCGAACACTTTCCACTTTTTTTATTTCCACTTATTTAGTTTTTCAAATTTAAATAAAAAAAATGTTTTGCTGTTGCATAAATGTTAAAACAACCATTTCAGCAAGATTTGAACTGACAACCTTTTAGCTGATGGGCAAATACTCTTCCACATGTTTTTAACTAATTTTGATTTTATTTTTTTTTATTGTTGCGTGAATGTTAAAACAATCTCTTGAGCAAGATTTGAACTGACAACCCTCGAGCTGATGGGCAAATACTTTACCCACTGTTCCACTTTTTTTTTTATAAACTTTAACTTTTTATTTTTTATTTTTGCATGAATGTTAAAACAAACTCTTGAGCAAGACCTGAACCGGCGACTCTCTAGCAGATGGGCGAACGCTTTACCCGCTGCTCCACATTTACCCCTGTGTGACTTTCACCGCACCCCAACATTTCTTTCCTCTGCTAATCCACTCTTAACATTCTTCCATGCCTTTTCTCACATCGCGCTACTTATTTAACACTGATGAAGAGTTAATCAGTGTTTTTCTACAATCAAATCACACCGTTAGCTTAGCACTTAACCCTTCACACAAACACAGAGTAGACATGTTATAATCAGGAGTCCCGCGGCCGCACAGCACACTCGGGGAGATGGATAGGTGCGTTTGGGTGAGCTTGCTCCAGACTGCTCTGTAATGGTGTTTACAGGGAAGGTGCTGGAGTAGAGAGGTGTCTGGACCGGGGACTGTTTGCTTTGCTGATTAGCAGGTCTCCAGTGGTTCGCTTGAATGGGACTTTTGTCTGTCCGACCGGAGTTAGGAAGGGACTTAAATGGACTCAGGATGGTATAGAGAGACGGGGGAGTTTTATAGTACGTCTGTGTTTAAAGGAGAACTCTGTGACCTAGACCGGCTCGTAGTGGTTACAAAAAAAAGGTGCTGCAAAGTTCAGACTTGATTTCGATACTAAAACTGCTGTCACACCCTGACGATTTAGCCAGCGTATGCCGACGTATACAAAATTTGGCAAATACGCTGGCATACATCGGATAAGTTATAGGCAAGTATTGTTTAAGTTATGAGTATGCTGAAGCACGCTGGCATACGGCGACATACGGCAAGGTCGTCGAAAAATTTTGAGCGTGCTGAAAATTTCTCGACATATGTCAGCGTATGTTTATACGTCCTGCGTACGCGGGCCATAAGTTGTAGGTAAGTTACGCGATCATTGACACACGTTAATTGTAAGTTTCTCATAAGTCCAAATACGTTGAGAAAATGTCTAGCGTACACATAACTTATGAGTAGTGTGTTTTGAACCTATGAGAAAAACAGATTTTTCAGCCAGAGCCTTATGGACACCATTGGAATAGAACAGGTGGACCCAGTAGATTTTATTCAACCGATCAAATATTCCACAGTTTTTCTTTGAATTGGTATTGTCACATTTTAAAATTGGGTACAAATTGAATTTCTGACATGGGGACAAATGATGCTCCCTAACTTCCACGCTCCTTTACATTTCAAGTCCAAAGAAAATGAAAATGTATTTGGTTAGAAACGCCCTCTAAACTTCCAAATATACCCAATAAAGGTTTGGTTTTATGATGTGTGAAAGCGCGAGGGAAAGTGAACGAGGAAGTGAGGTGGAGCTCGTCTACAGACTAGGGCTGTTTTACAGCTTCAGCGGTGTCCAAACTCACATGAACACACTCACTAAGGGAATATTTAAGTCATAAACTTATTCAAATTGAGTTCAGCGCTGTGACCAGACCCAGGACTGTAACAGTGGCCCATATGTAGAGCACTGGGGTAGAATTTTTGTTCTTACAAGTGCTCCTGACTGTTCATAGGATTTGTTCTTCCAGAAGAACATTTTCTTTTAAGAAAAAGTTTTGTGAATGCCAAAGATGTTCATAGGAAGTCTTTAAGTACATATTTGTTTGTTAGAACATTTCATGAATAAGGCCCACTCTTTATTTAGACAATAGAATGTGACTTTCAACATTAAATGGTAGTACTTTCTTTTCTATTCTCATGTGGTCTTCTGTGCGTGTAATCCATCAGTGGTCCAGGTTCCATTGTGGTCCAGGGGCATAAACTAGTCTATGTGCTCTTAGTGTCTGTTTACACGAGAACACTTGCAGGTAAAAATGACAAAATATTTGATCGGAATGGCTTTTCGTTTAGATGGTGACGTGTTTTTGGGGCTTAAAAACGCAAAACTGTGAACCCACCCTCCAGAGTGGAAAAGTTGAACACACTCCACTGTAGTGTTTCCGTCTACACTGCCCAAGATGCAAAACTCTGGTGAGATCTGCTCACGTCACGTACGTGTTTACACATCACCACCTAGTGTCACCACCTAGCCACCTGGCATGCATACCCAATCGAATTCCACACACTTTTGCATCACCGTATGCACGCAGATTTCCTCTTGAAAACGCTCTTCTAAATGTTATTCCACGTTTAGAAAAAAGTGAAGATGCTACGCCACTTTTGCGTCTTCTGTTCAGACCGTCATCCTATAAATTTAGTCTTATACTGGTTCTGATGCATCCTAAAGACATTCAGGAAAGATTCATGTTGTAACTTTTCTGATGGAGATGGTATATGGAGATGTTATTGCTTCATCTGGAATATTTCACAATAGGGATATAAACCTTTCTATCTTCATGGAGACCAAATCAGAACACATTAAACAGTCAGAATACCTGCTTTTCTAGTTTTTTTCTAAGTATTTTGAGCTATAAACCCACCTGTAATTCAGTAAATGTAAGATAGAGCTGCTTTATGTCATACTGTGGAACATTCCAGGCAGAGCAATGACACGCCATGGAAACAAAAAGTTACACAATGAACTTTTAATATGACTTTTTTTGTACTGATACATGCTCAAATGCATATCTAGTTTAGATTTAGTATCAATTAGTATCAGATTTTTGATACTTCTGACAACGCTACTACAATCACAACTGACTCCAGCGCTTTAAGTCGAACCGAAACACCAAATTGCAGCTTGGCCTCTCGTCCAATGTTTTTGTAAGAATGAATCAGCATTACAATTGTTGCAGTGAAAGTTCTATTTGATTTGTCTACCTCATATCTGGGGATGTAGTTCTTTTAAATGGAGGAGCAATAGGGGTAGTGGTCTTAAATGATCTGCTTTTTTATGTTTACTACACTCATATAATTACTTTTAAAATACAGCTTTTACAAGTCTCTTTTTACTGTAGTTTAAAGTAGTGTTTTACGCAGTTGTATCCAAGTCATTTCCCTCATCGAACAGTAAAATCTGTGTACTTTTTTACAGTACTACTTACTTATTTTCACATAAAAACAAAAAGCTTACTCACTAAAGGGGGCAATTTTCATCAAGGGCCATATTGTTAGCATTTGCATGTTCTCCCTTTGTTAGTGTAGTTTTCTGATTATTAAATGAGGTACAATAATTCCCATAGATACTCAACAAATATCTGGCTCAAAAAGTGGTAGACAGGTCAATGATTTCTGCAAGGTGGTTTCTTACTGCAATAGGAACAGTGGTAGTAAATAACAAAGTAAAAGTAGCAAAGTACTAGTAGGAAGTGTACATTTTATTTAGGTATCTGTACTTTAAATGCTAAATGGTCATATATTTATATAGCAGAAAGCACTGTACATCAAGGAACCACTCACCCATTCACACACACATTCATACACCGGTGTACGCAGACACTGGGGATGAGGTGCTTTAAGTGTTTTGCCCATGGACACAACAACAGCTTTCATCTGTGAGAGCTGGAATCACACCGCCAACCTGTGCGTCATCTGATCTGATCGCTCAACCGAAGATGTTTATGCCGAGCGCGGGATTCGAACCAAATAAAACAAAAGCAAATGCTCTGCCAACTGAGCTTTTACTGTAAGTCCATTTTAAAGTGGATACATTTTACTTTTACTCCACTACATTTTTGAAGTGTACTGAAAAGTAAAAGTATTTCTGATTATTGTTTGGGACCTGCTGAAAATGCTGGGGGTTTATTTTTAACTCACTTGTAGTTTGAGCAAACCCAAATGTACAAAATATAAAAAGAAGAAGAAAAAAAACAAAACAAACAAAATTTCTGTTGAACAAAATCAGCAAAATCACTAAACCTTGCAAAGACCTCAGAATATACTTTTATACTTTTATACATTTTTTAAACAGGTACTTTAATACTTTTACTTAATTTTTCACGTGACGCTTTTACTTTTACTTGAGTATTTTTGCTCTGGTATGTGTACATTTTTAAGTAACAAAATTGAGTACTTCTTCCACCACTAAATAGCAATGACAATGTACGAAACCTAGAAGATACTAAACCTAAAAATATATACAGTATTAGTGAGTACAGTGTGAGTACTACTGGATTACCACCTAATGACATCATACAGTGGAACCAAGTATTCTGACAATTTAAATATGCAACATTACTCACATACGCAAATGAAACAAAAGACCTCGGGTATATCTTTAATGAGAAAACAACATGATTAACCACTCAGCAAATGTCAGTTTAACAAAGTACGGTGCCTTTAATGTTTTATTGATTCTGTTACCACGGAAACGCCCACTCCCATCGACACACAGCAGCGAGTCTCAGAGGTGATCCCTGACCCAGATGCGTCAGCTTTGATTTGGGAAGTCTTCTCCTCCTCTCTCCCTCTTCCTCCTCTCTCCTCCTCTTCTCTCCATCAGGGGGGAGGTAGAGCAGTGGACCAGGGGACATCTTCCTCTTCCTCCTCCTCCTCCTCTTCTTCTCTCCTCCATTGTCTGGCTGTCATCACAAACACTCTTCCAGATCTGTGTGTGTGTGTCTTGTTAAAAAGCCAAACTGCAGAGTTGACTCGTAAGTGACTGGGAGCAGTGTACCGCCTTCAGTTTAAATACACGGGGACTGAAAAACTACAAGCAAGTGTCAATAGTGGAGAGCTACTACAGTACAAGTAGTGGTGGATGAAGTACTCAATTTTGTTATTTAAGTAAAAGTACAGATATAAGGGCAAAGGATTACTCAAGTAAAAGTAAAAGTATCTCATGAAAAATTGACTTAAGTAAAACTGTTCAAATATGTGTTTAAAAATGTACAAGTAAAAGTATTTTTGCAAAGATTTTTTGCACAATAAAGCAATAAATGTAGTGTTTTTGATTTTTTAAAATAGTTGATTTTAATAGATTCAGTTAATTTCTTAATTTTTGTTGGTGTTTTGTGTTTTTGTGTATTTCGTTTGCTCAAATTTGGGACATTAACTCAAATTAAATGTGCCATTTCAGCAGGTCTCAAACCAGAGAAAAGTACTTTTTACTTCTCAGTCCAAATTTTTTAAATGTAGTGAAGTAGAAAGTACAGATACCTGCCCTCAAATGTAGTGACGTAAAAGTAAAAAACTATCCACTCTCGAAATTACAGGTACCTAGAAATTGTAAGTATTGTACTTTTACTTTTGTACTTTGTTACCTTCCAACTCTGGATACAAACAAATATGTATGCAAGAAATACACAATATAGAAGCAACTATACATGATCTTACCTATGCCTACTACTACTACTACTGCTGCTACGACTACTACTACTACTAGGCCTACTACTGCTGCTGCTTTTGCTGCTACTGCTACAACTACTACTACTGCTACTATTACTAAGCCTACTGCTACTTACCACCACCACTATTACTAGGGCTGTTACTACTACTACTACTACTACTACTACTACTACTCCTCCTCCTCCTCCTCCTCCTCCTCCTCCTCCTACTACTACTACTACTACTACTACTACTACTACTACTACTACTACTACTACTCCTCCTCCTACTACTACTACTGCTCCTAATACTACTACTACTGCTACTATTACTACTACTATTAATAGGCTGATTACTACTACTACTTCTACTATTACTAGGCCTACTTCTACTACTACTACTACTGCTACTACTACTACTACTACTACTACTACTACTACTAGGCCTACTACTGCTGCTGCTTTTGCTGCTACTGCTACAACTACTACTACTGCTACTATTACTAAGCCTACTGCTACTTACCACCACCACTATTACTAGGGCTGTTACTACTACTACTACTACTACTACTGCTACTACTCCTCCTCCTCCTCCTCCTCCTACTACTACTACTACTACTACTACTACTACTACTACTACTACTACTACTACTACTACTACTACTACTACTCCTAATAATACTACTACTGCTACTATTACTACTACTATTAATAGGCTGATTACTACTACTACTTCTACTATTACTAGGCCTACTACTGCTACTACGACTACTACTACTACTACTACTACTACTACTACTAGGCCTACTACTGCTGCTGCCGCTGCTGCTACTACTACTACTATTACTACTACTACTACTACTACTGTTGCTATTACTAGGTCTACTACTACTACTACTACCACTACTGCTACTGCTACTACTGCTTACTGCTACTACTGCTACTACTGCTGCTACTACTACAACTACTACCACTAGGCCTGCTACTACTAGGCGTACTGCTGCTGCTGCTTGTGCTGCTACTACTACTACTACTACTACTACTTCTACTACAATAGTGATTTCTGTGGTAATACAATGAGCTCTTGGGTCTAGTCACTGATAGAAATGAATGTGGAAAGGAGGGAGCAAAGAGCAGAGAGATAGAGGAGGATGTGGAGAGCGGGAGAAGGAGGGACAAGAGTAAGGAAGAGTGAGTGAGAACAGGAAGATGAGTGAGAGAATACGTGATAAAAGAAGGAAGCGAGATAGAGGGAAGGAGGGCGAGAGGTGGATGGACTGTGCAAGCGACAGGAGAAAAAGATAAAGATAGACAGAAAGAGAGGAGTATCATAATTTATTCAGACCATGAACCAGCCTGCACTCAATGTTCTCAAACTCAAAGAGGAGAGAAAATGCTTTTATACATTTGGGCGAATCTTACATTTTTATTTAAATGAGTTGAAAATTTGAAAGACACAGCTAAAACTCCCTCAAGTAACTGCCCCGCTAGAATCTCTACACCCTCCCGCTATCTTTAAGCACATTTTATTTCAATTCGGAGCCAGATATGACATAAAAGAAAGAATTATCATAACAAAAATGCTGCTTTATACCCCTGCGCTAACGCTAACTCCAGCACTGTCCTGTATATGACCTTAGCATTAGCGTTAGCATTAGCCTTAAGTTGGCTGCTTGTCAAAATGAGAGTCACCTCTGCGTCTGCTCCATCTTTTATATCCAGCCATTTTCCTGATTGGAGTCGACAACCAGACCCAAAATCCACTTTATGGAACATTTATAGGCCGGAAAAAAATAAAATCTAAATAAAAGTTGCTTGGCGTAGGTCTTGTTTCGCAGGGTCAAACTCAGTGCACACAGTTTGTCCATTGAGACTTAAGTTGAATCACTGTGAATGAAAAGTTGGTGCTACTACTAATACTACTATTACTGCTAATACTGCTACTACTACTGCAGCTGTCACCACTACTTTTATTACTACTAGCCTATTATTAGTCTACTACTACTGATTTTACTGTGACTTCTGTTGCTACCACACTACTACTGTTACTACTACTATTACTGCTGTTGCTAGGACTGCTACTACTACTACTACTACTACTACTACTACTACTACTACTACTACTACTACTACTACTACTACTACTACTACTACTACTACTACTACTACTACTACTACTACTACTACTACTACTACTACTACTACTACTACTACTACTACTACTACTACTACTACTACTACTACTACTACTACTACTACTACTACTACTACTACTACTACTACTACTACTACTGCTACTACTACACCTGCTGCTGCTTTTGTTGCTACTACTACTCTTGCTATTACTAGGCCTACTACTACTACTACTACACCTGCTGCTGCTTTTGCTGCTACTAGTACTACTATTACTAGACCTACTACTGCTGCTGCTACTACTACTACTGCTGCTTTTGCTGCCACTACTACTACTACTACTACTACTGCTGCTGCTACTACTACTACTGCTGCTTTTGCTGCCACTACTACTACTACTACTACTACTACTACTACTACTACCAGTACTACTACTGCTACTATTACTATTATTACTACTATTACTAGGCCTATTAGTACTACTACTGCTGCTTCTGCTTTTGCTGCTGCTACTATTACTAGTACTATTACTTCTTCTACTAGGCCTACTGTTGCTACTACTATTACTACTATTGCTAGGCCTATTACTACTACTACTACTACTGCTGCTGCTGCTGCTGCTGCTGCTACTACTACTATTACTACTACTACTATTACTAGCCTACTATTTACTACTGCTACTGCTACCATAACTGCTACTACTACGATTATTACTGCTCCTACAACTGCTGCTGTAACTTTAGCTGATACTACCACCACTACAACTGCTACCACTACTACTACAACTTCTACTTCTACACCTGTTACTTCTACTACTAAACTACTACTACATCTACTACTTCTACAAAGCTGTTTTTACTGTCTAAATTGTGTTTTCCCATCTGTCTTGCCCAAGGGCACAACAAATGCCAGCACAGGTCTAAACTAGGATAGAACCGGCAACCTTTGGATTATCATTCTCCCACATCAGCCAGGCCATTGGATGAAAAATGTTAATAAAATCACAAATTTCACGTGTTGAATGTTTAAAACTGCTGATATAAAATGTGTTATTATTGACTCAGAATTTGTCAAAATTATTGTTGAATTATGTCCAGAATTTCAAATCAATTCTCAAACAATTCTCCAAAACAAGTACCATCTGCTCATAAATTTTCAACATATTAGTCGAGCCATTTTCCCAAATCAACTCCAGCTAAATAACACTGCACATTCACACCATTTTCAAACCGAGTAGTCCGTGTAATACCTTTAATATTGACTTTGCTCGCGTATATGCTTTTACCCATAATGCTTTGTCCCGGTCCAATATCCGCCTGCTCCAAACAAGCCCAAAGACAAACACCGGACATTCTACGGGAGCTAATACCAGCAGGAGGTCAGGGCACTCCCGGTGGTGAAGGCTCCAGCGTGGACATAGAGTGACCCCGCTATACCCATAATCCTTCACTCCACTATAGGATTAAGGCTTCATTTATAAGACATCCCCGTAACCCAATCGAGCAGTAAATCAATCATAAATGAATTAGTAGTAGAAGTCGAATGTGCAGTTTAGAGTCAATCATAGTGTCATGTCCAAAATGGTGTGTGTATTTTGTATGTGAGATTTTTTTTTTTAGATTATTATTAGAGTATTTTAAAGTAACAGAATGAGACTAATCATGGACCAAGAATTAAAAAAAAAAAAAAAAAAAAAAAAAGCAATAATATTTTGTTTTTCAAGATGTGAGAGGATTTTTGTCCCAAGATCTAGAACAAATTGTTTAAAAAAGGAGCTTCATTACAGCTGCTATCGTACTTATAGGTAAATTGTAATCTCTTTATGTATCGATTTTAGTACTCTGTCTTGGAAAATTGTGTTTGTAATATATTTTATATTTATTATGATTTTTTGCCAAGCATGTTGAATGAATTACTTATTTATGGAACAAAACCATTCTGTACTAAAGCACTATGCCACTTTATTTGTAATTGTGTTTTATTTGTGTTTATTGTGTATAATGTGGATGAATGAAATGTGAAATGTCGGACCAGTGTTTCAAATTTGCAAAGCAAATTTACCTACTCGTATGAATAAAGCAACCTAACCTAATCTATTAGTAAATATAGACATTCAGCCTGTTTGAATTAAATAATGAACTCAGATAAATCCACACTAACTTTTTATGCAAAAAAAATAACTAAAATGAAACCATTTTATAAAAGTTTGCTTGTGTACTGCAATGAAAAAACCTGAACGGGCTTGCATTCCCCACAAACCTGACTCTTATTTGACCTTGTGTATTTTCTAATATTTTTCAGTTTTGGGGTAGAATACAGAAGGAAATAAAACAAAACAAAAACAAATATTAAAAGAGCAACAGTAGCACAGTTGGTAAAGTGTTTATCCACTGATCCGAAGATTGGCGGTTCGAATCCCGCTCTCGACATAAACCGTATATATGAGTGGACATAACTAACGCTCTAGCCACCATGTGTCAAATAGGAAGTTCTCCAGGAGGCTCTTCCAGCTCCTTCTGACTCTGGCTCCAACTGACTTACATTAGGATCTTGTTGCCCCTCTCTCTGTACCTCCTGCAACGAGCCTTGACATTTTGATCTTAAAATGTTCATATTAACATGCTCTACATGATCCAGATTTTTTTTTTTCTTCGCTATTTTCTCTGTAAAAAAAAATTCTATTTGTAATATAGAGGCTCCAGATTCACTGCTGTAACCGTGAACATCATGATTATTTGAGCGGCACTCAACGCTGTGGGTGACGTCACACTCTTTTATACAGTCTATGGTTTGAATGGTCAAATCCGCTGACCCACAGGTTGGCTGGTGTGACCTCATAGATGAGTTGTGTCATTGGGCAAGACACTTAAAGGTTGTATGGAGGATTTTTTTTTGTTTCAAATTGTCAATGATAGCATTATAGAGGTGCTAGCCTTGTAATTATGATGACCAAAAAAAAGAGAATAAAAATTCATCAACTCTGGACGTGTGGGCCAGCTAAACATTTGTGTACACTGGTTATCTGTTAGCTGACAGTGTCAATCAAACTCCCTACGTTTCTAGTAACTGTGCCTGCGCGCTGCCGGTACGTGGTTTACGTGCCTGTCACGCAGTCCACAGACGCAAGACGCACAGACGCTGTTTACTCCACCAACGCAACAGTTCTTAGCGGCTTTTTTCGACCTATATCTTCCTCGCAGTTAGCACAAAGTTTGTTGCAATGGCAGACAAGAATCCAGGAGCAGTTCGCCGCAAAAGAAAGTGTTTTTGAGTGCTGAAAGAAGAAGACTTGAAGATTCATCCAGTGGAAACTGAAGAGACTATGGGTCTAAAGACTACGCATTGGTCGCCAAATTACTCCTGACAGGTACTTCTGCTTATTATGAAAACGTACTTTATTTCCAAGAGCTAGACAAACGTTTTTCAACACGAAAGCGATTCCTATGTCTGAAAACGTAATTTTCAAGGCAAAGAAAAAGTCCGCTTGCTGCTGCGTGTTGTAAATTCGCACTGAATCTCCGAAACCTTCTCTGCACCCCTTTCCTGCTCCTCTCCCCGCTGCCGACCGCTCTTCTCCCTGCTCCTCACTTCTCCGGGCACGGAATCTCCGCGCACCGCTTCTCCTCTCTCCCTCTCCTCTCCCTGCTCCGCTCTTCTCCCTGCTCCTCACTTCTCGTCCGCGCACGAAATGTCCGCGCACCGCTTCCCCCGCTCCTCACTTCTCCACCTTGCCTAACCAACACTGTAGTTAGTTGTTTACAAGTCATGTGCAGCGCACCGGCTGTAAACAAACCTGTTTCTGGCGTAAAAGGAGGCGGAGGAGGCGTTTCTACGTAGGGAGCTGTAGGGGAAGGGGGGTGGTTTCACGCATGCGCAACATTTGGGAAAACAGTAAAAAAATCCTCTAACAACCTTTAACCCAACTTGCCCCCAGTGTTTGTGTACACTGGTGTATAAGTGAGTGTGTGAATGGGTGACTGGTTCATTGTTATAAAGCGCTTTGAGTGCCTTGAAGGTGGAAAAGAACTTATAACTATAAAAATGTACCATTAAAACAAAATTCTAAATAAACGAACAAACTTTTTACTGTTATGGCCAGAATATAACAGAAAATACTGTAATGGAAACTATTGTTAAAGGCATTGTTAAAAAAAAAAGTCCTTTTTTTGTTTCCTGCTCCAGTTCTTGAAGTCAAAATAAGTCAGGTATGTTGTGGCTGCATCTAATAAGAAAGGGTTTAATTTTCCAAAAAGCAGGAAGTGCACATTTGCATGCTAAATGTTTAACTTAAATTTCTAAATGTTGTAACTTTGATGTCGAGGTAAACTCCCTCCTGGTCTCTGAAAAATGTGAATAATTAGGATCTTAGTATGTAAGGTAAGTGAACTTAGTTGTGTTTTTTACATTTTTAAGACAGTAAAAATCAGGTACAGCACTTTTATTATTATATATTTTTTTCCATATAAGAATTCCAGTCCTTCATATAGTCCCTGAACCATCCTTGAAAACCCACTGCGTTCACCATACAGCCCTGATCAATGACCAGCTTAAGCTAACATCTAATATCCGTGGCTAAACTTTATTAAACATGGGGCCTGACCATCCCTCCATCCCTCCATCCCTCCATCCTCTCCATCGTCTCCATCGTCTCCTCCCTCCGTCCTCTCCTCCCCCGGCGCCCCCTTCTTCAGCTCATAATCCCATCTCAAATTAAACACAGGAAAATTGCTATGGGAGAGGGTCCGCTTTCTAAACACTGCTCTACAACGGCTATTTATTACGCGCTAATCTACACGGAGCCCGACCCATACTGTGGATAAAAGCTCGTGATTAAAACGCCCGGCGCTAAAATGCTAATGCGCTACGATATTAGCTTAAGTTGAGCGTCCATAAAACAGCCGGGAGTTATTGCGGGGGTGATGTGTAAGCAAAGACGGGGTCGCACAGGGGCCGAGCGCCGCTTGGTTCTCACAGAGCTGGAGGAGTCTGAAGATGGTGCGTTCAAGTGCAAGCTAAAGCATTTGAAGATTTTTGGAGATATTTATGTTAAATGGTTTATATTACGCTATTTTCTGATCTATACCTTGTGATGTCATGTGGTGCACTGCAAATTTCTCTGATCTGGCCAAGATTGCAAAACTTAAATCAGGTTATTCATCTTGTTTTCGCATTTATGATGTACTTAGTAGTTCAGAGATGCTTAATTCTAGTCTAGAAGTAGTTTATTTAAGGATAACTTATCAAATAAAAGTATCTTGCAGCATGGACACATCATTTCACTACTTTTAAGTTATTTTCTGATAGATTTAAGTGTTTATATCTTACATTTTGGCTAAGGTTTTTTGCAGTGTAATATTTTATTTATTACTTTATTTTATGCATTTATTTGGGCAAGTAAAGATTTATATTCATATAAAATGGAACAAGTAAAATCATAATAGAAATGAAAATAACAAAAAAAAGTATTATTATTATTATTGAAATTATTGTTGTTGTTGTTATTATTATTGTTATTATGCCCAAAAAGTAGTAGGAAGAAGAAAATGTATTTAATCCCACCCCTACTCTTCATAATCTAACACAATGTGCTTTCTTTTGCATTTTTCAGACATTTTGAATTAAACTAAATGAACTATTTACAAGTGCAGACAAAGAGTCACTGTTATAGCTTGGTTGTAAACATAAGCGTACCAACATACCGGAATAATACCAGAAGTGCTTCTGCGTGTTTTAAACTTCAGAATGATTTGGATAATTTCAACCCAGGAATTGACCATTTCTATTGAACAAAAGGTAAAAGGTAGCAGTTAACCTGAAAACTACCTCTTAATGATGTCACAAGGTGGAACAGAGCTTTTGGAGTTTAAGAGATATAGACATACTAATAATAAAGGATTACGCAAACATGTGTGAATGAAACAAAACACAGCTCTACTTATGTTTTTGATAACATGACTTAAAGCTCACAAGAGTCTATTTTATGTAATATAGACTCTTTAAAGGAGTTGTAACTGATTTTATTAAACCTAAAAAACAGAACTAGTTCATTGTAAATGGTTTGCAATATGGTCCAAAATAATTCCTCACTTACCTTCTGCACTCAGAGCGTCCTAATTATTCATGACGATGATTTTTATAAGAGTTTTCTGAGAACAGAGCTGAGTTTATTCCATGTGAACCATGTTGCACTCTGAGGACTTCAGGGACCGACCTCCTGCTGGTGCCCAGAGTCACGACTAAACACTAACACAGTCAGAGTTTCAGATTCATGCAGCTAAAACCTGGAACAGTTTTCATGAACATGTGAGACAGACTGTACTTTGACGCAGTTTAAATCCAGCCTCAAAATGGTTCTGTTCAGCTGCGGTTGACTGAAAGGTTTTCATTTTTTATTTTGCACTGTTCTCTCTCATTTAATCTCTCTCTCTCTTTAAATTTTATTTATATTTTGATCTGTTTGTATTGTGATTAGGGATGGGCACTGGATTACATTTCCTTAATCGATTGTCAGGAGAATTAACGATCGATTTTTGGTTAGTCATTAATGTTTTTATATTAAAACTATCATCATTATTATTACTATTTCTAAATAAACTCAACTTTACAACATATAAACCAGAACCACTCTCGAGCCACATCAGCCCGTTTGACATTATAATGCGTTTAACGCAGCTTTGACACATTTGTTTATGTTTTACAGAAACAAAACTTAAAACCACATGACTCATTTGCATAAACTATAAGGACTGAAAAAAAAACAGCTCTTTCCTTGTGCGCTGATGTGGTTCAGCTTCTGTCGGACTAAAGGACACGACTCAGTGGATTATGAGTGTTCTTTCTGTGACAGAGGGATGATGATGATGATGATGGTGAGTCTGTTCTGTGTGTGTGTGTCGCATTGGAGATGGTTTATGTTTTCAAAGATCAGACGTGTGAAGGTTTTGTGCAGCTCTTTATTTAACATAATTTCGCTCACTTTATTTATGTTGGTCACTTTATTTATTTTGGCTTCTATTGTGACATAAAGACTGAAAAGACGCAGCCTTGTCTCCTTACGCTACACTATGCACAGCAACCTACACTCGGTTTGTTGAATAAAAATGAACGTGATAGACGAAATTCTTAATGATCAGTTATCGATTAGTTGACTAATCATGCCCATCCGTAATTATGATTTTCATGTATTTCTTATTTTGTAAGGCACTTTGAGTTACTTTGAATTGTGCTATCCAAGTAAACTTGCCTTGCCTTTAGCTCTTATGGCATGCTACGCACTTCCTGATTCTTGGACATTAAAATGGGGTGGCAGTAGCTTAGCTTGGTAGAGTGCTTATTCTCTGATCCAAAGGTCAACGGTTCGAATCCCACTCTCAAGGAAACAGCATTATAGCATAGGCATTCAGACTGCAGGGCTTAATGCTTAATTCCGATTTTTTGTGTGAAATCTGATGTTTTTGTGAGGTCGTTCACATTTCCAATTAAATGTGACTTGTATGTGATCTCCTGTGTGAACGTTAAATGGCCCGAAAGTGTCCCGCATGCGCACTGGAGGGCATGATGACATCAACCGCAGCGAGCGTGCTCTGTGTTTACAGAAGTTGTCCAAACATGGACGCAGCATTGAGCACCTGGAGATTTTAAAGTTCCTCTCGTAGTGGAGCCAGAACATGAACGACTTACTTGTTTTAAGGAGGAGATTGAGAAGGAGAAGGACGAGGTTTTTGGCCGTGGTGTTTTGTAGGACAGCGGCAGTGACGTCCGTTGAAAGGAACGTGTGGATGTGGAGATGTAGCCAAGAGTGGTGAGTGGTGATGTGCTTCACTTCAGTGACACGGAGTTCATTAACAATTTTCGCCTACTTCAGCGCAGAATAGTGACGTTTGTGGCTTGTTGATAATGTGTAGGTTGGATGAATGCGCTTTGACCGTTCATACTGAAGTCACATGTCAAAAGATCGGATATGTATCGGTTTCAGGAGCACATATCCAAGTGTCCTGGGTCGCATTTGAAAAAATCTGATCTGTGTCGTTCAGACTGTCATTAAAAGTTCGGATACAGGTCACATAGAAGCCAAAAAAATCGGATTTGGGTCACTTCAGGCTGCAGTCTGAATGCAGCCTTAGATCAGAATATATATGTATGGACTCTTTAACGTAACATAAAGCAGCTCAAATCACACAGAAGTTGATTTCATTAGATACTACGCATATTAAATGTAGTAGAAGTAGTCCTGCTTTCTGTACACGATCTCAGAATCCTCTAAGTGATTTACTGTCAAGTCGTATAAACAGCTAAAGTAGTGTACATGATGCTGGTCTCCATGGTTTCAATCAACACAATTGGATCTTATTGTATATATAGAAACCTTCTGCAACTGTCACATTCAATATACTCCCAAGTGTGTGTGAGACTACAGCAAAGAATCAGGCTGCTAATAGGTTGAAGGTGGTACTTTATGGTGAAGGGTTCACCATCTTACCTGAAATATTCCACAGTATGGCATTACAGTAATCACAACCATGTAGAACCGTCCATGCACAAAAAAGTTACGGAAGAGTTACACAGTGTACCTTCGATATCGTGCATGTTCTGCATGTTTTGAAGTTTAAACCAACTGGATTCCAGCTTTGAAACTGGCGACCCAAATAAGAGTCTCATGTGAGGCTCATTCTGTTTTCTGATCAGATAATCATCTTGAGAACAAAACCAAATTCTGCCGTAAACAACTTGTCCATCATCAATGTTTTTGTAATTAAGAATAAATTAGCATTACAGTTGTTACCAGTAAAAGCATCTTTGAACATGTTTACGTGTTTTGTATCTGGGGACACAGTTAAGTCATGTTTATGAAATTAAAAGCAGACCTATTCCGCAAAAATGACTTTTCAGAGCTTTTAACCATGTTATAGTTGTTTCCTTTTCATCATTCCCCCTCTCGAAGTTGTATTTGGAGTGATTCGTGCGTGTTTGAGTCATCTTTAATCACTTCTCTGTGCTTACTTCATTCTCTAATTTAATAATTTTATGTGTAGGATTCAGTAGCATCATGTCATTTTAGTAAAAAAAACAAAACAAAACAAAAACAAAAACATGCGTAATCTGCAGGAGTTGCTGACTCTTTGTTCATGACGTTTTCAGTCATGTCAGCTCCCATTGAGAACTACAGTTTGCTAATGCAAAAGCCAGCGCACTTGTTTCTTTTAAGTCGTTATTGAATTAATGTTACGAATATAATATATAATATAACATCCTGATCCACGGGTGTCGTAGATTAAAACTAGGCTCAAGCGCAATATGTGTTCTTTAAAATCTAAATCTTACATACACTAGGGGTGAAATGAGATACAATTTCCACGAGATAAGGTGTTACGTTTGGTTGGCCCGGTGTCGCACCCTTTTGTTCTTTTTGGCCGGCTCATCAGGTCCACCTTTCTGTTGTTACTTTCTTGGTTTGGGCACGGGTAGGGTTTCTTTTTGGGGGTTAAAAACATCTCTACACAAATAAATAAATAAAAGAACTCTAGTCTTTAATTTGGTCTCCGTGTCCTTTTATAAGTATGTTGAGACTCATCTTTCTGGGTCGTAACATAAGGCAAGACACGAGATTGGCTCTACAAGAATGAGACGAAACAAGATTTTTATAAATAAATTGTGCAATCCAGTCCCCGACTTTAGCCTTACAATTTATTTTATAAAATCAGAGACCTGAAACTGACATTTCATCTTGAAAGCCAAGTTCTAGTAATAACAATAGAAGAGAGAACAACAGATTGTTAATGTCACATATGAACAGTTCTTCAGATAAACTATAGCATAAACAACAGAACAGAACAAGTTTACCAAACTCACCAACCATCTCACTCCAAATCACTAAATCCATTCAATTCTTCATTTTCAGTGTCACTTCTGAACAACTCTGCGACCTCTGTGACCTAAACAGAGCGCCGCTTCCTCTTCTGTGTAGCTGTCGTCACGCTCAGCATCAGTCCCAGTTAGAATTATTCCAGTCTTTCTGAATCCTGACAGGATGGTTTCGGTTGTATTTATAACTTTGTAAATTTTAAATGTTCAGGGTTACAGAAGTAGCCTAATGGTGCGATCGACTGACATGAAACAGACAGAACAGAGGCTCTTTCTGCAGGAGACATGTGCAGTAGATCGAAGTGACAGTGGTACAGAAGTAATGGGAGTAGCAGATAATGGCACACAAGCCTAGAACACCCTCTTGCAGCTGTCAGTGAAAAAAGTGCGACTTATAGTCCTAAAAATACGGTAATAATCTGATGCAGTGTAGAACTTGTACAACAGTATTTGGAAAAGGTCAGTTTGATCGGTGTGTTGGATTGTGGGATACCTCATAGCTCCTTTCCTATGCTGAAGGAGCTATGAAAGGAAGCATAATTGCGCCTTTCCTAACTCCTTCCTAACTTCACTGATCAGTTTGATGGCTCTTGTCATGACGTACAATGAAATGATTAACAAAAAGAAAAGGAACTTCCTAAACACATTTAACCATTTTTGGATGCATCATGACACCTAGTTCAATCATGTTCCAAATCATGACAGGTGCTTTCTGAAAAATCGACGTAATTATGACCAAAAGACTTGCAGCTTTTTAGAGAAACCCCATTCAAATTCTATACACACACACGCTCCAAGATCCTCTGTTTCTACATTTCTGGCGTGAGCAGGGCTTCTGTGTTAATGTCTCAGTTAACTTTGGCCCCCTTGATCACACATGGGCCCATTACAGCTCGCTTTCATTGCAAATCGGTCATAGTGACAGCCCGCCTTTTCCGCGACTATTTTCTTGTCAGCGTCCTGCTAATTCCATCGGATTCACCTGGCTTCACTTCCAGGAAATTTCGGTTAAAGCGACCACTCTCCCCGACCCCTTCGTATCTGCTCCATTTAACCGAAATTACTACGCCAATGTTGTCTTAAAGTCTGAAACAAGATTTTAATGTTTTTATTTGAGTATTTTTGTTAGCATAGCGTCTCGCAGTTTGCAGTTTCTTTCACCGCAAAGAAATTCCAAGCCAAGTTAAACGGATTTGGTGGTTTCAGGGGTACAGTGTTTTGGCATGGCCCGCGAGGAGTTATAAGGAAGTAAAAAGTGAAATTAAACTTTAACTTCCTGTATCGCAGAACACAAGTGGAAATATATACTTGGGTACACGGAGGGAATTTGTTGAGTTGCAGAAGTGGCTGCATGATTGTGGTTTTGAATGCCTTCCTTTTCCATATTTTGCACTATATAACATTTGAACAGCTTACAGTCAGCAAGTCTAAAATACATACAACTTGTGAGCTTCTGGAATAGTGTGGTTAAACAATGTATTTATCCTTGAATGGGGTCACTGTCTGTCTATCTATCCATCTGTCCATCTGTCCATCTGTCTATCTGTCTATGCAAGGATGCCAAAACTTCTCTTCTGACACTTCCTCCAGGTGAAGTGTAACAAATATCTAGTGGAATTTTCAGTTTTTTTATGGGATCCGAATGTTTTAGATCTGGTCAAAAGACTGGCTCTTTTTTTTCCAAACTTTATTTATTAGTTTTGCATAAGTAATATACAATGACATTTATTTGTAAAAAAGAACTACGTAAATAAAACAATCTCGCACCCCACGCGAGGCTCAGAACAATACATAAACAACAAATACAAATACAAAACAACAACAACAACAAAAAAATAATAAAAATAATTTATGTTATTAGGTTCTTTTTTCAGACGAAGGGTTTGTTTTCATACCTGACAGTTTGGACTCCTCACTAGTGCTCTTCCTCAGAGTGATCAGGTGCGCTAGTGAGCTGTCAGGTATGAAAACAAACTCTTGGTCTGAAAAAAGAACCTAATAACATAAATTATTGGAACACCAAATGAACCTCATCGGAATAAAAATAATTGATTTATATGTAGTGTGTCCCACAGAGCAACTAACATTGTGTGGTGCCCCCCTGGTGATCAGATGGTGAAATAATGAAACAGCATTAGCCTATTTGGTGCGTGGCTTGCATGTCCTATCAGAACACCTTATTTTACGTGGCTTCCTGAAAAATAACTCAAGTGCCCCATGATAAGGGGCCTCCTTGGGTTCTGGCCCATTTATTGCGCGGGGGGGAGCCCGGGTCAAGCTACCCCCGGATCGGGACCACAGGCGAAAGGACTGTCGCAGAGCTTCATGCCCCATGGGGCCAAGCGCAGCCATCGCCGATCACACTTTGCAGGCACCCTGCTCGGCAAAAGGCACTGGAGGAACAGTTTCCCGTTCTACCACTGCTCTGCGGGAGAGAGAGTCGAGTCCAGAGAGCAAATAGTGCAAGTGATTTATAAGTGGTCCCCCACTGACATGTATGCACGACTGTTGACCGCTCTCTTTCTCGCTCTCTCTCTCTCTCTCTCTCTCTCCTAAAGAAATTCTTGAAAAACACGTAATCGAAGTTTTTCAAGAATTTCAAGAATTTCCCGATACCTTTTACTGTCTCATCTCTTTATTAGAGCAGTTCAAAATTTTGCCATGAGGGTAAAGTTAACATTAACCTGCCTAACGATCACTTTTCCATTATCAGACAATAAAACACTTATAGTTAGATGCAGACAGTACATAGCTGACTTATTTTGACCTCCAGAGCATAGAGCAAGACAAACTTTATTCAAATACATGGAAAAAATCTGGTACAGGGCCTTTAACACCCTATGCTGTGAAACATTTCAGGCAAAGCAATAAAATCTCCATGGAGATAAGCAGGCGGCGAACTGTACTTACACAAGTTACGCAGTTACGGAACCATTCACAAACCACAACACTCACATTCTGATAAGTTGGCTGACTCTCTCCTCTCTCCCTCAGGTATGCCTCTGCACGTGCGCCGCAGCAGTGACCCCTCCCTGGCTGACGCTCCTGGGGGTCCCGAGGAACCCTCCAGGAAGAACCCGGTCCGATGGTCCACCACGCCCAACTTCCACAAGTACAGCCTCAAAGTGACCAACACGGGCACGGGGAGTCTGGAGAGGAAGGTAAGGAGTCCATCTCACATTTAAAATATATTATATATTTAGATACAGTGGTCCCTTGTTTATTGGGGGTTACGTTCTAAAAATAACCCACAATAGACAAAATACGTTAAGTAGTCGTAGTAGTAGTAGTAGCTTTATTTTTTGCAATTATTATGTTTTAAGAATGTAAAACCCCTCACCACACACTTTATACACTTTTCTCAGACAGGACAGTTACAACCCTTTTTGCATCCGTCTTAAAACTTATTGCTCGTCCTTATGTTATTTTCCTCCTTCTTTACGTAACGAACTAAAGATGAATTTATTCCATAATGGTGCCCTACACCCACGTAACTTCTACCTTCCTTCAGCATGTCCAGAAGTCCAACTTTTTGTGTGATGGTGAGCATCTTCCTCTGCCTTTAGGGTGAGACCGCAGAAGCCTTTGTCGGTGCAGAACGTTTTGTCGGGGAGAGAACTCGCAAACATACAGCACTTCAGAATCACACTGCAAGAGATCCAACATTTTTGTAAATTTGTCACACGGAACACATTCTGTACTGTACAGGAAAGACAGTATGGAAGAGAGTGATTGACAATGGTCTACAGTCTCTTAGCCAATCAGGATGCAGGGGGAGGAACACATCACATGATCATACACTGTAAAAAAAAGCATGCAAAATTGTTCTAAAAAAGCGCGACACAGCAAAAGGTGAACCACGTTACAGTGAACGACGACTGTATTTCAGTACTATAACTACTACTGCTTCTACTATTACTATTACTTCGACTACTACTGGATGCTGATAGGAAATAGAAAGTAGAAAGAAAAAAGAAAAAGAGGGTAAAAGGCCATGCCACCTTAAGAGGGTTACGCCAGGTTAGTACTTAGATGAGAGACCACTGCAAATACCGGGTGCCACAGTGGGGTAGCATTGCCTCTTGTACATACTGTTGTTGTGTCCTTAGGCAAGACACTTCACCCGCCTTGCCTAGTATGAATGTGGTGTGTTTACATGAGTGACTTTTTTAATCGATGTTATGTTGTTTCCTCATCCCATTGTGTTTTGTTTCATTCGCACATGTTTAACACACAAATCCTGCATATTTAAGCTTAGAAAAGACTCCACTTCCACCTTGTGATGTCATGTGGTGATACAGTGTGTTTTTAAACTCCATG
Organism: Boleophthalmus pectinirostris; assembly: GCF_026225935.1. Classification (NCBI taxonomy): domain Eukaryota; kingdom Metazoa; phylum Chordata; class Actinopteri; order Gobiiformes; family Gobiidae; genus Boleophthalmus; species Boleophthalmus pectinirostris. The sequence continues at coordinate 29,330,199 of NW_026571070.1, forward strand.
CACCTTCACTAGAATGATTTGGGCGATTTCTGCCCTGGAATTGCCAATATCTTTGGAGTTAAAGTTAAAAAAGTAGCTGTTAACACTAAAACTAACACTGCATGACATCACAAGGTGGAGCATTTTGAGCATTTGAGTTAAAGATGTAGACAGAGGATTACTCAAACACGTGTGAATGAAACAAAACACAACTTCAGGTATGTTTCTGAGGAGGAAGCAACTTTATAACATCACTAAAAGTTCACAAAAGTCAAGTTTGTATAATATAGGACCTTGAAGTTTTCATCATTCTTACACCAAACTATTTTACACACTATTTTTGAAGTATGATAATCATTTCTGAACGCAATCATCAAGCCATACCATATTCTACAGTCTTTTCATTTCTAAACTATGCGAGCAAACCTTTTTTCTAGACGAAGTATGTACTTAAAAGCTTATTGCGTTCCAAACTTCTATAGACACTGCAGGGAGTAATATAGTTGCGATATATACTACTTAAAATAAAGTGTCAGAAAGGTGCAGAGGGAACAAAGGAGCAGGTATTTTAACAATCTTGGTGTTTTGAAGTATGATCACAAAAGAACTACAAAGTTAAACCCGGAGAGGCGATCACAGCTGGAGGTGTGCACAGGGCAGAGGAGGCTAGATATCATACGGTTTGGGCTTTTTATTTGAGAAGAAAGAACACGAAAGAAAAGAGAGTTAAAGTTGAAAACGCTGTACCTGATTTCAAAACATGAAAATCAAGTTTGCAGTGGTCCAAAGTTATTCCTCACTTACCTTATGCATTTTGAGCATCCTAATTATTCACAGTGATGAGTTTAGAAGCGGTGTTCGCAACTTTTAGGCTACGTTTATATGATGATGAAGACGCAAAAGTGGCGTCGCGTCTTCACTTTTTATTCTGCGTTTAGACGAGCATTTTTGGGAGGAGATCTGTGTGCATACGGTGACACGAAAGTGTGTAGAATTTGATTGGGTATGCATGCCAGGTTTCTGTGTACTGTATGTATGTGACGTAAACACGTACACGACATGAGCAGATCTGTTTTGCATCTTGGGCAGTGTAGACGGAAACACTACAGTGGAGCGTATTCAACTTTTCCACTCTGGAGGATGGTTTCAGATTTTTGCGTTTTTTAACAAAAATGTTTTTAAGCCCTAAAAACACCATCACCGTCTAAACGAAAGGCACTTCCGATAAAATATTCTGTTGTTTTTGCCTGCAAGCATTCTCATGTAAACAGGCCCTCAAAGCCACTCAAAAGTGGTGTAGTGACGGTAATGCTACTGACAACTAGCATGATAATAGTGCGCTTACTGAATGAGGAAAAAACACTATTGAAACTAGAGTGGCATCAAGCTGGGGGTGTTTTGCATGCACTTGTGACAGCGAAATGTTCAGCAGTTACCATGTTGACACAAAGCATACATTTGCAAACACAGCTAAAAAAAAGTTTTAAGATCGTCTGAAAACTCAAGACAAAAATACAAAATTGATTTAAGAAGCACATTTTCAGGAGTCTATGATTTATTCAGATGTTCATAGTTCTGTTTTGGTGATTTTCAACAAAAAGTTGAGAGTGACTAACTGAAAAAGTGTTCTTTCTGGTCAGATTGCGCTGAAATAAACTTAGATTAAAGTCTAACAAAGTCTCAGACAGAGCATGCCTCCGGTTAGCATCACACCTCTGAGAAATGTTGATGACATTAGCTGCAAAGTTTCAGTAGAATTAGATGCAGACAGTACACAGCGGTCTCGTTTTGACGTCAAGAGCTGCTTATACAATATATCTGTACTGGGGCAAGATACATTTTGTACAAATACATGGAAAACATCAGGTACAGTTACTTTAAAAACTGAAGGAGTTTTGGGAGATGTGCACAACTAACATCCAAGTCATTCAAATCGAGTATGTGCAGAACATGGCTCTCCCGGGGTGTGGACGGATTGAGTGGGTGAGTTAATAATACTGCTGAGGTGTTTCCTGGCATCCACGTTTGCCGTTTTTCAGCTATTTTATGCCCAATTTAGCCAAAGGCAGCTGGACGAGTCAAACATTGTACGAAAGTAAGAGTACTGTTACAATGTAAACGTATATTACTCTAGTGGGGGTAAAAGTATGGTGTGAAAAGTACAATTGTACTTGAGTCAGAATAGGAAAAATCAGACTTTTACATTTACCTATCTCCATATTCTTGAATGTATATGTTTTTAAAAGGCTCTAGCTGATTTTATCCAGAGAATAAAGTGAATGTAGTTTTGCCCCAGTGCAGATATTTTGTAAAAGCAGCTCTTAGTGTCACAAAACAAGGCTGCTGTGTGCTGTCTACATCTAATTGCGAAGTATTTTGGGCAACAGTAACTCAGTTGGTAGAGCATTTGTTTGATCTGAAGGTTGGTGGTTCAAATCCCGCTCTCGACATAAACATCACTGGTTGAGCGGTCAGATCCTCTAACCCACAGGCTCCCACAGATGAATACCTGATGTGCCTTGATGGTGGAAAAGCGAGATATAAAAATGTGAACATTTAGGGTGGCAGTAGCTCAGTTGGGAGAGCGTTAGTCCACTGGTCTGAAGGTTGGTGGTTTGAATCTTGCTGTAGACATAAATTTCATTGTTTTAGTGGTCAGATTCACTGACCCACAGCTGTGATTCCAGCTTGCACAGATTAATGCTGTTGTTGTGTCCTTGGGCAAGACTCTTAACTCACTTCGCCCCCAGTGTCTGCGTACACTGGTGTGTGAATGGGTGAGTAGCTCGTTGTTGTAAAGCTCTTTGAGTGCCTTGAAAATGGAAAAGCGTTATAGAAAAATGTGACCATTTACCATATAGATTCCCCCAAAAATTCATATTTTGGCAGCAGCAACAATGAAACAAACATAATGACAGAACTACAGTGTGTCCTTGGAGCAGGACAGTGACAACATCCTGTCCTCAAAGGTCCAGTGATGGTGCTGCGCAGGGGGTGCTGGGAGTTAATGTTGGTCAGATTATAAGTAATCAGATAAACATGAACTCCTGATTACTCTTTCTAAAATAAATATAATTGCTACTTGGATTACTTTATTAAGTATTTAGTAATCTGATTACTGATTCCTATAATTTAGTTTGAAGAAAAGGAAACCAACTAATAAACACATGAATTGTAGAGAGAGTCACTGAGTCACAGCAGTCCCTTACTTTCTTACTTCCCAACACTGCCAGGAAGTAATGTGGGTGCGCTGTTAGAATGCTAGTTGTTGTTAGCTTTACCGTGATAAACTTATTGCACTGTGAATAATTATATGCTGGATATGTATGTTTTAACATCTGTTTAAAACCAACTAGTTCTGTTTTCCATGTTTTAATACAGAAAAAAATCAAGTAGTGCCTTTAAATGTGTATTGTGTAACTTTTCTGGTGGCAGGTCCATCAAATGGTTGTCTCCATAGAGATGTTACTGCTTTGTCTGTAATGTTTCACAGTATGGCATTAAACCTTTCTATCTTCATGGAGACCAAATCAGTCCAAGCTTCCAGTCCAGCTCTGTGGAGAGGCGACCCCGCTCACAATCAGAATGCCTGTTTTTGTTGGTATTTTTCAGCTATAAAACCACCTGTAACTGAATAAATGTAAAATAGAACTGTTTAATGCTATACTGTGGAACATTTGCAGGCAAAGAAATGACATATCCATAGAAACATGCAGGTGACGGACCGCCAACCAAAAAGTTACACAGTGCACCTTTAAGAATCCTCGTAACTCTCAGATTTGACACTCTTTTATGAATTTAGTTAACTATGGGATTATGTTCTTTGCTTTCCATTTTATTTCAACATTTAAATTTCGTCATTATTTACGGTCTTCATCGACATATTCAACGCCAGCTTACTTTCTGTGTATTTTTATCCGAGTGCTGATCGTGTTATTGACTTTGATTTATCGCTCTCCGTAGAGATTTGCTGGTCTGGACAGCTGCATGGCCTCTCACCACATGTGCTGTCTGTTTTCATTTGGCTCATAGCTAACCCTTCGCCTCTTACTCCCTCTGTGTTCACTTCACAAAGGGCTGAGTAAGGAGCCGTTATGCTAGCCCCAAACACGCAAGTCGACGCGCGCTCTCCGTTCTCAGCGAGCATTGTAAAGTCATCACCAATGGGATTTCAGTGCCTCCGGTATTGTACTTAACGTGGCGGGATGGAGTTATAGGGTAATGTATGGGAATGGAGATTTACGACTAGTTTCTGTGTTTATGGTGCTGAGGAAAAGTGTTTAAATATTGGAAAAGAAAGGTTCATTGTTGTAATTGCCAGAGAAGGAGAAAAACTAAAACGTGTGCACTTAAAGGTTCACTATGACTACTTTCAGACTGCAGCCTGAAGTGACCCAAATCCGATTTTTTCGCCCCTGTGACCGGTATCTGATCTTTTAATGACAGTCTGAACCACACAGATTTTTTTTTTTTGCTTCTAAAACTGATACATATCCAATCTTTTGACACGCGCCTTCAGTCTGAATGGCGAGGTCACATTCATCCCACCTACAGGTCAGGCTCGGAGTCTTGTCAATGGAAGGCAAGTGTTTATTAATATTCGGGGGGATCGCTGTGTTCAGGCCAGATTGGAGGGGTCTTATCGGAAACGATTGCCAAAGAAATGTCCGAGCGTGGCTACAGGCGGTCCTGGCTCCAATGTCAACAAAAAATAAAGAGCCTGTGAGCCAAATACAAATAGGCTAAAGACAAACAAAGCGGCCGTGGGTGTGTAACCTGTCCATTTTACGAAGAACTGAACTGTAAGCTCAGGGTTTACGCCACTTCCGCAAACAGTGAGGACACTCGCTGCGTGTGACGTCGTCATGTCCTCCAGTGCTCATGCCGGACACTTTTTCACTCTGGAGATCACATACAAGTCGCATTTAATCTATGCCAATATCAGCATCAGGAAATAGATTTTTAATTTTAATTGTTGCATCAGTCTGTGTGAATAAGTTACTGTTTTATTCATGACCATATCGTTTTGTTCAGTAGTTCACTAATGCCTTGTTGTTGTTTGCCTTTAAGCTTTCGTCTTTCTTCCCTTGATAGTTGTGGATAAATTCTTCATGGAAGAATGTTTATCCTTTGTGGACCTTGTTGGTTGAAGATTTGGTGATGAGGCAGATTTATGAAGCTGCTAGAGAATATGCGAGACATTTCCACAGACATTTTGCCACAGAAAACAATTAACTGGAAGTTAAAACGCAGCACTTTCAGCCATTGTGAAAAAGGTCTATACAGAATGTTTTTTTAGCAATAAAAACACCTTTAATGAAATAAATGCAAGATAACTTTAATGCCATACTGTAGAACATTCCAGGCAGAGCAATAACATCTCCAGTGAGACAGGCACGAGACAAGTTCCACTGTGCTTCAAGTGAGAGGAGGGCGGGGCCTGGAGGACTAAAGGACAGAGTGAGGAGGGGGCGAGGTCTTGAAGAGGAACAGTGTGAGGGCTTGTTTACATGAGAACGCTTATGGGTAAAAACGACAAAATATTTTATCGGAAGTGCCTTTTGTATAGACAGTGACAGCGTTTTTGGGGCTTAAAAATGCAAAAATCTGAAACCACCCTCCAGAGTATAAAAGTTGAAGACCCTCCGTCGTAACGTTGTCAGATCTGCTCACGTTGCGTACATGTTTACGTCACATACATCACCACCTAGTGTCACCACCTAACCACCTGGCATGCATACCCAATCGAATTCCACACACACTTTTGCGTCACCATATGCAGGCAGATTTCCTCCTGAAAACGCTGGTCTAAACGCGGAATAAAAAGTGAGGACGCGACGCCACTTTTGTGTCTTCTGTGCAGACTGTCATCATATAAACATAGCCTTGTTCATGTAACAGATATCTACACTTCATAGTCCGCCCCCATAGCCAGGTGTTTCTGATGCAAACACCTGGCTATGGGGGCGGAGTTAGCCCGGTGTTTGCATCAGAAACATCTGGCTGTAATCAGAGCAGTCCTGTGTGTTGTTATGTAGTACTCGAAATCGTGGTCACTGAAGGCAGCACAAACTTTTGGACTGTTTTTGAACACAAAGTTGCAGGGACTCGCACTAGGAACAGTAAACAACGCTATTAAAAGACCATGTACACAGTTTAGTTGCAAAAAGTTGATCTAGTGTTTAGTCAGGGATTTTTCTATTATATTTTACAGGGACTTGTTTATGCTTATCTCGTTCACAGCACTTGGGCCTTTTCCTTCTCCTCTCACAAACTTTCACAGCTCATTAAACAATAAACGAATCCCATTTTGTCGCTCCATCTCCACAAACTCTCATCTCCTCTTATGTATTCCCTTTTAATATTCTTTCATTTTATTCAAATTGCCTCAGATAGCGGCGACCTTGAGCTAGCTTAGACTCCATCCAAGGCTACTAACAAATGCAATCAAGTGTGTTTTTAGCTTTGTGTTAGCGAGCTAAATGGTGTTATTTGACATTACCTTGAGTTTGAGACACTTGTGCAGTGTGGATAAAGCTACGGTCAAGCCTATTAAAGTCCAGGTGACAGGTTTTCATGTTTTTCTAATTTGTAATTGCTTTGGTGGATTGTACCTGTGCTGAATATTTATCATAGTTTTACATCCGTTAAGTGGCAGTTTGTGGAGAAAGTTGAGAAGAAAAGTACAAAAATACTAACCTTGCACAGTAACATGGATTCTTGCGAGGTCACAAACACACGAGAATACATCTTAGCAAGATGCTCCAGATTGACAATGTGTAGAACTTGATTGAGAGTGACACAGAGTCTGTTTACATGTGCATCAGTGTCCCGGTTATGAGCCTTATCCTGGTTTATGACAGTGTTTTGGATATGGTGTTTACTTGCGCTCAGAGAAACTCAGATATTCATATCCCTGTATTCATGCGCCATTAGAGTATGCTGGATATTTAGACTCGTTGCTATGATAACTATGCTACAGATATGGCAAGGAGATTAAAACTTTGTTAACTTAGCTTTTAACAGGTTTCTAATGAGACTGTGGAGCACTGTCACAGCTTCAGTTAAAGTCGTTTTTAACAACTGAGAAATACTAGGGTAGCAACGGGGTCTTAAAAAGGTCTTAAATTTCATGTTCCTAAATTAAGGCCTTAAAAAGTCTTAAATTATGTTGTCCAAGTCTTATTTTTTTCACAAAAGTCTCAAATTTCATTAACTGTTACTCAACTGGGCTGCAGTGCAATGTTAAACAGAGGAAGGTGAAAAAAAACAACAACATGAAATCATGTAACATGAATGAACGTCTAATTTGGAATATGTGCAACAATACTTTGGTTTCTGGTGCAGGCGGCAATGTGTAAACAATCAGTAGAGTGGAGGAAGACGGATCATGGGCAAGTGTAGGTTTAATCCACAGTGGCTCTTAGATACTCGATATAGTACTGGTAGTTGGTTGGTCATTATTAGAATTCGATCTGATGTTTCTCCCGCTTAATGGGTGTGATGTTGGTCTTAATTTTCATTTAAGTGGTCTTAAAAAACTCTTTAAAAAATCTTAAATGTGTGGAGCCCCTGACTATAACAGTCTCATAGAGTCAGTTTGGTTCAAGAGCAACACAAACCACCACAAAGGTGAGCCTGGTGTTAAAATGTGGCTGTATTAAATGGTAGACTGCTTTATTCTGTTTACAAGTAGCAGTTTGAGTCTTTTTGGGAAAGCAATTGCTCCTTTCTGTTTTTGTTTCACATGCTCAGTACAGCCCCAGTTTTGAGAAATCAGGATACTACGTCTACAGGCAAAAGTATATTGGATACTCTCAGAAAAACCCAGTGAGTGTCTCCTGGTTTCTCATCACCGGGACACTGGCATATCCAGGAGACTGAAATAAGGATAATGCGTTTACATGGTCACACCAAACCAGGATACTCAAAAAACCCTGATCATAACTGGAATACTTGAGCACATGTATACGCACTCACAAATATCAATCTGACGTGAGCCAGGTTTTAAAGATACAGGAAGTAGCACTGTGTTCTAAAACAGAATCCCCCTATATATGTCATCAACACTGAAAATTCTATCCAAAATTCAGAGACAATTTACACACAAGAAAGGCATTTTTTGGACAGTTTAAACCTTCTTTTAACAAAATGAAGTTGTACTCATTTGTTAAATCATCACTGTTGTGTAATGTATTTTTGGCCCTTGTTTACATTATAGTTGCTAGGTAACCGTTATGAAATTACCTCTGCCTATGTGTGACACATGTCAAACCAGGAAGTAAAATGGTAAAGATTTTTAGTGAAAGCTTAAGTAAAATGACGTTAACTATGTTTTAGTGAAATGAGTCTAAACTGTCACATGCACTTTAAATAGAAGTCTTAATATAAGCCAGGGGTTAGCAGAGAGAGGAGGTGAAATGGAGTGAGAAATGGACCATTGTGCGTGTGTATGTCTGTGTGTGTGTGCGTGTGTGTGCGTGTGTGTGTGAGGAACCCAACCCAAGGCGAGCTAACTAACAAGCTCTCACTTTGAAATGTCAGAATTCAATTACCACAGATGCCCCGTCCGAGCGGCTGAGAGGACGGAGAGAGGGAAGAGTGAGTGATTAGTGGAGTGAGAGGAGAGGAGTGGAGATGGGTTTATTTGCACTGTGGTGTAAAAAGTGTGTCATAATTGCAGGGTGTACTGTAATTAATAGGCATAAAGCAAGACCACCACATCTCAGAGTTTGTATTTAATTATAAGATTAGATTGTCCAACCTGCACTTGTTTTGACTACTTTTTAATGATGCACTATTATTTTACTTTGCTTGTATCAATGGAGATGTTATTAGTTTGCATTAGATATTCCACCATATGACATTAAATTCACCTATATTAAATTGACTTAAAGTTTGGGTGTTTAAAACTGAACACACAAACTCTGCCCACAATCACATTTCAGATAGAGCTGTTAAACTAGGCTGTACCTGGAGGACTGAACAGTGTGATTGATCTAACAGGTATCCACACTTCAAACCCCCTGCAGACAGATGTTTTATAATCAGACACATCTGGCTGTAATCAGGACAGTTTTAAGTGATGTCACCAACTACTTAACCTCCCAATGGCCACTGAAGCCCGGAAAGTTGTTTTTAAACATTATTTGGCCAGAAAGCTGCAAATTGACCATGTTTGCGCTAAAAATACCAAAATAGAAAGCACCAGGAACAGTAGATAGCAAAAACATGTACACAGTTTTTACTGTGCAAAAAAGTTCCTTGAGAAACATTTATTTTTGCATCCGCTTGTTTCCATTTTATATGCCATACAGTGGAACATGCCAGGCAGAAATGTTACATAGTACACCTTTAATGTTGAGTAATACAGTGCATTTGATTCTCCATCCCACTCGGAGGTGCGAGGACGTTGCCTAGCGACATGCACTGGCACGTGCCTTTTTCTTGGACGGTGGAATTTGGAACTCGGAAGAACTGACCGAGCAAGGATTCCGAGATAGAATCCAAGATGGCTGTGCCCAGTGTCACTTTGAAGTCCGAACTGTTTTGATTGAGTTTGAAGCTTTAGTGGTTTAAATGACAATTTCAGTAACTCGTATTACTGCAATACCTTACTGCGTCTGTATCACTGCCTATGGGTTTTGTACTTGGTGTTGTGGTGAGGACAATATTGAACAAAGATTTGTTTTCAATCAGTCAATCAAACTTTATTTATGGAACGCTTTTCATGCAAAAAATGCCACACAATGTGCTTTAAACTGATTTTTGCTAAGCGTCCCTAGGGTTGCTAACAGAAGATACACAACAACGGCAATAGCAGCTTTCTGGTTGGCGTCCAATGTTAGCTATGTCCATTCATATATACGGTCTATGTACGAAACATAATAAAACGCTTGAAGTGTGGACATGACATCATATCCGAGATCTGAGTGGAAGACTGATATATAATCGAACGCACCATTACTATCCTAGAAAGGCTACTTCTTATATCATGGTTAAAGGTGTTTTGTTGTATACGAGCTGAACAAAAGTGTGTCTTCCTTGTGTGCAGGGTCGGGGTGCTCATGCCTACCGCAGCCTGCCCCGTGATGCCAGTGGCTGGTCCACACACTTCCAGAGAGAGATGACCCGCTCCTCCCTCAGCGCCAACCACCCCATGATGGAGAGACTACTGTACCAGCAGGACCAGGTAGGACACGGAGCGCACTGTTGGCTGCTGAATTTTGTGTGAATGTTGCTGTTGGATCACTTCAACTGCCTGTCTTTGCTTTGTTTTTGGTACAACGTATTCATACTGTTGTGTATTCATTCTTTGTGGATGTGTGCTAACTCGAGGCACAACTCTGTCCGATGGTCTTGGTGCGTTCCAGTCTGATCGCTCGTACTTGTGTTATTTTACAGTTTTTAAGCAGAAATTCACTGTCAAACTCCGCTTTATAAACTGTTGATCCTCGGAGATGGTATTCTTTGTCTGGAATGTTTCAGAGTATGGCATCAAACTTTTCTATCTTCATGAAGACCAAACCTGACCAAGTTACAGGTCAGACCTGTGGAGAAGCAACCTCACTCACAGTCAGAATGCCTGTTTTTCTTGGTGTTTTTGAGCTATAAAACCACCTGTAATTGAATAAATGTAAGGTAGAGATGGTTAATGTCATACTGTGGAACATTCCAAGCAAAGCCATGACATATCCACAGAAACAAGCAGGTGACAGATCCCCAACCAACAAGGTACATAGCACACTTTGAATTGGATCCACATTTTTGGCTTTTATATATTTTTTGAGTCTTTCTTGTAATCGTCTTAGCATCTGAAGATTAATTTGGAAATTACATCATTCATTCAGGTCCAAGTTCCGGTGGCTAGAACGCAGCATCTGTTACTCACCTTAGACTTTAAATCCTGCTTTGTGTTAACAGTTTGACCATACAAAAACTGACAAATCCATTTTCAAAAACATTACTACCACTAGCCAACAAGACCATGAACACTTGTGTTTCTTGCGTTTTCTGACCTTCTAAAAACTTACCAGGCTCTGTTTGCTAATATGTCCGTTGTGTCACCATGGTAACTGCTGAAAATTCCTCCATTATACTGCAGACATATCAGATTTTAGTCATTTTCGGAGAGCCGAGCCTACCTCCACAGTGACCAGAGGAGCAGAGTGGACCTTCTCACCTCTCAAGACTGCTCACTAACTGGACTGCAGCACACATAGCAAAACACTTCCCGTCACGGTATTCGCTGGCTGCTCTCGTGGCTTCACACCTCCGTCTGCGCTCACATCCGACCGGTCTGCCAGCGGAGGAAAGGAAATCTGTTCGGTTTTTAAAGTGATCCAAAGTGACAGAGGTTGCACTAGCTCAGTAGAAAGTGTTAAATGAATCTAGTGCTGAACTGATATTCAGAAAAGAGCAAAGACGAGGTGTAAGACATGGTAAATACAAATTTAATGGTGAGAAGATAGGCTACTGAAGCTTAGAAGGGTTTTTTTTAAGTTTTTTTTTTTTTTTTTTTTTACTTCTATGGGGTATTAACATATAAAAATTACATATTTAGATCACCATGTTACCTTTTATTGTTCTGAAAATGCTTTATTCATTGACAACAATGTAAAAACAACATATTAACATGTTGAATAAGTTTCAGTTTAGTTTTTATCCCCCTTCTTTTGCTTTTCATTCCCTCCTCAGAGAGCTATCACATTACAATTGGTGTGCATCATTCTAATGAAACAACAACTACTACTACTACTACTACGAGGGGTGTAACGGTATACAAAATCATGGTTCAGTATGTACCTCGGTTTTGAGGTCATGGTTTGGTTCATTTTTGGTACAGTATGGGAACAAAATGAAAACCCATTTGTGTGTTTATTAAACCAAAAATTTGTTTTAACATTATACAAACAGGAAAATAAAATAAATGCAAAATGCTGCTCCGTAATACTAATAAGTTAAATAAAATATTCTCAAATAAGCAACAAATGTCTGAAATATTATTAAAAAAATGAAGTTTTACTCAATCTTCATATTTTTGGACAGAAAAAACAACTTGTCCACATTGTCTGCAGTAAGTGCAGTGTCCCCAGGTGTCAAGGCGGGGGGCAATTGTTGTTAGGATGGCCGTCCTAACTATAAAGCACAGTGGGAATCAAAGCAACCCCAATCACGGACGAGTTCAAACACACACAAATTACGCAAATTCATTTGTGCACAGCCCTACCAAAATGGTTGGGCACGAATATATGTACCATTACACTCCTAACAACTACTACTACTACTACTACTACTACTACTACTACTACTACTACTACTACTACTACTACTCCTACTACTGCATCAGGTTTGTGAAGTTGTGGTGTATTGTTTTGCATGAGGGCATGGGGTGATGTAGGCTTGTGAGTGGAGCTAACCGTAAAGAGGGTTCGAATAGGGCCCGGTAGAGATCTCTAGATGACTCAAACATGCATGCATGATATTTAGAACCTCCTCAGGCATGGGAACAATGTTCTAACATGGTGGAAAGCTACAAAGTCATTTCTGCATAATACCCTCTCTTCAGAATGAAAAACGCACACTTCATTTGTAATACATTTAAAGAGCTTTTACCAAACTTTTGTCTTTTGTCGTGAAATCTACTTATTGTCAAAGCGGCGATATGGGAGGAATTTCAACTTTTTGTGACTCTGCATTTAGTCTCAGTCTCTTGTTAAGCTCACATGTAAATTCATAAGGGTTGAAGCTAGAAATTGATATAGATATTAGGTTTTATTCATGCTTTTTGGAATTTGGATTATATTATCACATTATAGTGCTTTTTACATTTTCACTGACATTGAAAATGTTTTTGAATTTTAAGTCATTTGTATTATACTTGCATTAGAAATTTGATCAGATAAGCAGCTTTTAATGCATTTTGTTAATGCCATACTATGTAACGTTTTAGCCCCAAAATAGACAGTGACGTGCCTGTTCCAGAAAGTTAGCAACTGTACCTTTAACATATTTTTATACATATTGACGTATGAGTTTGATTTAATGATTCACAAAATAGGCGGCAGAGTGGTTAGCCTTCTCACATCAATACAAGCTTTCGTAGATACATTTACTCAAGTAATTTTTAAAGAAATTGCACATTTCAGAGTGCTTTTCTAGCAGCATCCTTTTACTCCTTTACTACTTGAGTAATGTTTTCACTGAAGTAACACTACTCTTACTTCAGTATAAATTTTGGTTACCACTGTTAGTAAGTCTAAAGTGACAAAAGGTTAATGAGGATAATATGAAATGATCTGAATATTTGTGTTTCTTGCAGCACTCCTTCACACTTTTTGCAATTTTTTTTTTTTTAAACATGTTGTTCGCCAAATTACGTTAAAGGTGCATTGTGTAACTTTCTGGTGGAGGGCCTATCAAATGTTTTTCTCCGTGGAGATGTTATTGCTTTTTCTGGAATGTTTCACCGTTTGGTTTTAAACCTTTCTATTTTCATGTCAACCAAACTAGACCAAGTTACAGGCCAGATCTGTGGAGAGGTGACCACGCTCACAGTCAGAATGTATATTATCTAGGTATTTTTGAGCTATAAAACCACCTGGAATTCAGTAAATGTAAAACAGAGATGTTTAATGTCATACTGTGGAACATTCCAGGCAAAGCAATGACATCTCCAGGGACGCAATCAAGTAATGCTCCATCAGAAAAGTTGCACAATGCACCTTTAATTTGAAATTATAAACCAGATGTTGACAGTAACTCTTAGTTTAGTAGCTGTGTAGTACTTTTTTAAATATATTTTTTTGCTCTTACTTGATTTCTTGGACTACTTTGTGTTTCTACTTGAGTAATATTATGTTGTAGTAATGTTACTCTTACTTAAGTACAATTTTAGGCTACTCTACCAACCATGCTATATTTTAAAGTCTTCATATAAGAAGATTATACGTTAACATTAGGCAAAAACAGCAGGACTAACATCGCATTAACATCGCCATCCTCAGGTAAACTAATCCAATAATCTGACAAATCCTCTTATTCGAAACTTGAGACGCTATCTGTTTTTGCCCTAGTCCCCAATGTAAAACCTCCCCTTAAAGACTTCACTTTTAACAGTTGAATTCAGCTGTGATAAATTGGTAGATAAAAATAACGGAATGTGTCAGTTAATTAAAATGAATCGTGATCAGTGTGGGGGCGCTCGCGGAGATAATTACAAGTCTGTACACACAAAGGTTTCACAAGAATGACATCAATTAACAAGTGTTGTTTAGCGAACATTATCTCGTTTTATTTTTACCAACGTGATAAAAATTTAACTTCATATGAATCTTTTTTTTTGCGTCATTTTTTTTCGGTCTCCTTTAGACGTCGATTGGTTAAAAGTTGGCGTTTCTATCTCAGCTCCGACCAGTGCATTGTTGTCACCACCACTAGTAGGCTCATACATTTAGGCAAGGTGAGCGCAGTGTCTTGCCCAATGACACAACAGCAGTATGTTCTTTTTTTAAATTGTTTTTATTATCCTGTCTAGATTATCATGACCGACAAGTTTCAGTTTCATTTTTGGCACTCTAAATCCACCTTCCCTTCACTCCTCGCGCTAAGTCACTCCCCCTTCAGAGCGCTATCACAACGTAATGAAATTACTGCACATCGCATCAGGTTTGTGAAGTTGTAGTGTATTGTTTTGTGTTTTGTTTTAGAATATTTATGGAAAACGGTGACGTAGGCTTGTGGGCTTGAACAGAATCTTACAGCTAACCATAAGGAATGTTCAAAGACGGGCCTGAGAGAGATCACTAAATTACTCAAACATGCATGGATGACATCTTAAACCTCTTCAGGCATGTTTTTGATGAGGGAACAACATTATAACATGGTAGAAAGCTCCATACAGTTGATTTTGCATAGTAACTTCTGACTTATCTACCGTAAACGATTTACGTAGCTTTTTAAAAAAAATCATAATATGGTGTTTTTTCATACCTGATTTGCCTTTTTTTCCATTATTATTTTGTCTTACGTGCCCCACTCTAACTTTGCATGTCTTACTAACACAAATTTCCACATTCTAGCTGGCACACACAGTCCTTTTATGCATTTTTCCATTGGCACGTTTAAAGATCTATCCTGGCACATTCATATTTTAGCAGGAGGGTCATGCATTACCAATGGGGCCAGTGACACTCTGACCCAGGCCCTCAGAAAAGCACTCCTATGTCTTATGCAAAGAGTCCATAAGGAACACTACTGTGGGTTTGTACATCTGTAAGAACAGTCTGATAACTCAATCTAGAATGCAGACTGGTGATACGCTGTTTTCTGATCTGTTATAATGTTGTTTCCTCATCAACAATGTTTTTCAGTTTCATATGTTTTTATTCATGTGTAAACAGATATAGATATGTCATTCAAACAACACATGTACACACACTTTTTTTGTTTTTTTGCAGATAAAACATAACTTATAAAGCTAACAACAACAAATCACTAAAGAAATACGAGTAGCATCATACAATACAATGATAATAGAATGATGATAAATATACTAATACTATTATTAATAACAAATAAAAAATAATTAAATAATAATCATCAAATAAAAATAATAGTAATAATAATAAATAGACTGTGACTGTTTCAAAAAAGTCAATAAATGATTGCCACTTTCTTAAAAATAGTTTATGTTACCTTTTTTGGAGTACCTCATCTTCTCTATTTTCAACAAGGACATACCTTCATTAATCCACTGAGTGCTGGATGGGGAAAAATGTTTTTCTTAAGTCCATACACCTTCACTAGAATGGAGTTGTCAATTTCTACTACATGAAAACTACAACTACATGACATCACAATGTGGAACGGAGCATTTTGTGCTTTGGACATGTAGACAGACTAGTAATAAACGGTTACTCAGACATGTATGAATGAAACAAAACACAACTCCAGGTCGGATGTTGATGAGGTAACAACATTATAACATGACTTAAAGCGAGTACAAGAGTCAATTTTATGTAATATTTTCTTTAATTTATTATTCATTACATTAATATTTAAGTACATGCAACCAGTAATGTATTATTAATCGTAATACATCTTATAAAAAGGAACACTGTGTAACTTTTGTGGTGTTTGAGTTGGATCTCTCCTTCTTTATTTCATTACAGTTGTTGTTTTTGTTGTTAAAAATTATACTGAAAAACATGCATTCTTGCTCTGAGTGGGCTTGCCTGTCCACAGCTCTGACTTGTACCTTGATTTGATGATGTCATTTGTATATAGCCTACCACAGAATGTATAAAAATAATGGAGTGTGAAGTGAGTGTGATCTCAGCCATACTGCTCAGCTCCAGTCAAATGAATCTCACCAAGGCCTGCAGTTATTTGATGATGCTCACACACAAATTTTTCAATGTAAAGTCAATTGGAGCCAGAGTCGATGGAGCTGGATGTGCACCCGTGCTCATTTCCTATTTAGAATGCATTTGCTAGAGGGTCAGCAATGTTCATTTATATATATACAGTCTAAGGTATATATACAGTATGCTTAATGCCATACTCTGAAGCATTCCAAGCAAAGCAATAACATCTCCATGGAAACAGGTGGTAGCTCTGAACACTGATCAGTTATTCTGTAGTTTGCATACAGATATATATACACAGTTAGCTTGAATAGGTCAGAAAAGCAGCATAAGTATTAGTGTTATAATGCAGTGAGTGGAGTTTTCTCGCTGATGTTCCTCTCTGAGTCCAGACCCCGAGGGCAGCTGTAGGCTCCATCTGAGCAGCAGAACATGGACCACCACCACCACCACCACAAACACCTCTATTGTGTAAAGCTGAGGTTGGAATTCAGCTCTGGTATTTCTATAAAAACAGAAATAAAAGACTTTGTAATACATTTTCCTTTTTACTATCATTAATTAACAGCAAATAATGGTTAACGCTTCAGAGTAAAAGTAAGTGAAGGTAATAAATACATGTGAGGGTGCTGGTGGTCAAACTGTCTATGGGGAGATACAATGACTCACTTGATTTATTAAATGTTTTTTCCCTTGTTTCCCTCGAGAAGGACTAAATTACTTTGTGTCCTTGGGCAAGACACTCAAATATGAACTTGAGAGAGTGGTGCATTGTCAGTTAATAATGTACAGGTACTTTGGCTATCTTTACAGTTGCTATATACATTGAGCCTCTGCGAATACAAGGACTGGATGGAATATTTATAAAAGTGCCTCCACACGTCTCCAACACTCTGGCTCACTAGGAAATGAAGTCCTATGTCCAAAATTCCGGACTGTCTCTTTAACCTGCAGATAGAGACACATCCAAGTTTGTCTCATTCTCAGTTTATGGACAGGTCATGGCTCATGTGAAACCACCAGAAATCCCTCCCCGAGTCGTAGATGCTGCACTAGCACTGACTCACGATTGGCTGCAGGTGCCGGGGTTTAGAGAGCGACCATTCAGATCAGATTTCAGATCGATTGGGTTCAATATTGAAACCAGCAGCCCAATTGAGAGGGTCATTCTGCTTTCTGATTGGTTAATTATTTTGAGACCTAAAACACCAATACGCTCTAGTCACGCTTACGTCACAAACCAGGGAGACATTTAGGAACATGATGACAACTTCCGGCGGGCTCTATTCGAGGTAGTAAGTCTTACAAAATGTACGAAAAATGAGAAAATGGCCCAATTTTCTTCATCTCATGTCATTGTATCGTTCCGTTATTTTCGGCTAATCAACAATTAAAACCATACCTCAGATTTCATCATTTCCCCACTGACACACAACTCCGAGTGCACTGGGTACATGCGATTTGAAGAGATGAGGTGCCAAATTCAAGATGGTGAGTCTTCGTTTTACCGCTGCTACAGTTGCTGGTTTGAGTCCCTTGCACATTAAAACTTGTATCAGTAAAGCTAGATTTGAACTATTTACATTTCCATAAATTATGAAACTTTAAATAAATTATGAACACATTTTAAAATCTTTCTGTTTCATGCCATCCACCACCTTTATGTTTAAACAGCCGTACTTCAAAGTATATCTGCAAACTGTGTACAATGCCTGACAAACACCAGATCATAGGGCCAGCTGCGCTCACAGAAAGCAGAGTCACATTCCAGAGCTGTGAATGGCCCCAAACTGTTCCTGTGTGACTGTGAGGGACCTGACTCTCATCCAGGGGCCCCTCCTCCTAATGCAGCCTGAAAGAGCCAGGGGCCGTGGGCTCTGGAGCAGCTGAGGTCAGTGAGAAACTTTGGGGTTTTCAGGTCTGTTAAATGTACTGACCACATGAATGGGACTGGAGTACGGGGCAGGGAGAGTACAGAGTTTTCACTAACATGACTCAATGAAGTAAAGTCACGGCAAAATACAGATGAACTAGAAGAAGGTGTTTTGCAAAATGAACTTTTTGGAGCATTCTACTATGTTATAAAGTTGTTCCCTCATTAAAAATAAGCCTGAAGAGGTAAGGTTAGTTTCAGTTAGGCAGGTTAGAATGTAGAATTTCTATTTAAAATCTAATTTAAAATATGATTTAATGTTGAAAAGCTAAAACCTTGATTATGAGAGCAGAGAAACTAACTTTAAGCCAGCATCTTTAACAGTCCATGTTGATCGGTGTAAGCAGTGATGTATAGTGGAAACACTTTATGCCTTTAAATCTTTGGTTGGTTCAATATGGAGTAAGAAATATTTCAGGAATATTTGTGTGCATAGGATCGAAATCCATACTTGGCTGGCATATTTGTCTGTAGTTGAGCATAAAATAAATATTCATAGACTCTCGAATGAGTCCAGTTGTACATAAAATGTGCTGTGTGTATTTTATCCATCAGAAAACGAATTGAAAAGTTTCAACAGCAAGAATTACTATCACGAAATAAAAATTTACAATTAAGCTTTCTTCAGTATTAATATGAATTCACAGACCCAACTCTCATGACAATCTGTCATCGACGTGTGCGCCGAACCAGAACTGAACCAGGACTAAAAGAAAGTGTAATCGTAAATTTTCATGTCGTGATTGTAATTCTTGATGTTGTAACTTTTCAATTTGTATTCTGATGGATAAAATACACACAGCATATTTTATGTACGACTGGACTCATTGAAGAGTTTACGAATGTTTATTTTAGGCTCAGCTACAGACAAATATGCACAGATTTCTATCCAATGCACACAAATATTTCTGAAAGCTTTCTTACTCCATAGTTCAAGTCTTGATTTTGGCACTTTGAAATCATGACTGTGCATTCACTCGCAGTGGCTTCAGTCACTGCACACATAGAGTACTTACCTTTCATTGGCAAAATATTAAAGATGCACAGTGTAACTTTGCAAATAGAGGGTCCACCATCTCAGTGGAGATGTTATTACTTTACTTACAATGTTCCACAGTAAGGCATTACACACTACCTCCAGGTGTCAAGCAGGTGAAGTTACTAAGACTACCAAGGCAAAAGTGGCATCTCCTCTTCATTTTTTATGCCGCGTTTAGACAAGTGTTTTTGGGAGGAAATCTGCGTGCGTACGGTGACGCAAAATGTGTGGAATCGATCGAGTATGCATGCCAGGTGTCTAGGTGATGATGTATGTGACATAAATGTGAGCAGACCTGACCTGAGTTTTGGGTTTTGAGCAGTGTAGACGGAAAAGCTAGAGTGGAGCGTATTTAGCTTTTCCACTCTGGAGGGTGGTTTCAAATTTTTTGTGTTTTTAAGCCCCAAAAATACCATCACCGTCTAAACGAAAGGCACTTCCGATAAAATATGTTGTCGTTTTTACCCGCAAGCGTAAACAGATCCTTAGTTACAGGTCAGATCTATGGAGAGGTGAGCCCACTAAGAATTCATGTATTTGAAGGTATTTTTGAGCGATGAAAATACCTGAATAAATGTGAAATTTGATATGGATGCAAGATTGATTAATGCCATACTGTGCAACGCTCTAAACAAACTACCATCTCCATGGAGACGACCCAACTTGATTGTTGTATGTATCATAATTCCACCTCTTTCTCCCTTTGTTCTTGTATAGTTTTAGTATTCACCGTGGCTCCCCTCTCACCTTCATATGCAACACAGCACTGCACGGTGTGAATGAGAATGATAGAAAAAACATGTTTAACAATTCAGAGCAACTTTCACTGTTTAATCCCAGAAAACAACTCACAGCACAATGTTATTTGACCAAGGACAGGCTTTAGTGAGACGGAGGGGAGTTACGGGAAGTGACAAGGTTCAAAAAGCCCATGTGAAAATACAAGAAAATATAGACCATACACTTTTTAATATACTCTGAAAATCTGGAAAGTTCAGGATGTGATTGACAGGTGAACTGGCCAATCAGGGAAAGACATGGTTTGTTCATGTCAAAACAAACATTACTTCTAATGATGATAAAAGAATGTAAAATCATCACATTGAAAACTGACTTGAAAAACATCCAACACTGATAATGGCAGTACAGCTCAGTGGAGTGCTCTTCTTCTTCTGAAGGTTGATGGTTTGACTGACCGACATATTGGCAGTGCAATTTCAGCTCTCACAGAAGAATACTGTTGTTGTGTCCTAGGGCAAGACACTTGACCCCATAATCCCCCCAGTATTGGTGTATGAATATGTGTGTGAATGAGTGAATGCCGTGAAGATGGAAAAAACGTTCTATAAATTAGGAATGCACTGATCTGGTCTGTTTAGTTCCGATAGCGACATCGATACTATGGCTTCACGTATCTGCCGGGATTCAATATTAACAGATACCAGTGTGGTGGCTGAAAGTGGCTTTTTAAAAAAATGTTTCAAAACACAGTTGATACATTTGATCCAATTGTTATCTAACTTATTTATCTTGCAACTACAGAACATTTCATTTCTCTCCAGCAACTATGTCAGGAATCAGAATACAATAGATGGTTTGCAAGAACCCCCGAAGTGTGAGTCCGGGCACCAGCCAATCAGCGAAGAGCCATACATTCAGTGTTGGCAACGATTCCCGAGATTTAAAGTGAATTTTATCAAGGGGAAAAATGTTACGACCCTTCTACCTATGGGATTTGGGAAAAGCTTATTATACCAGTTAACCCCGTTAGCGGCGCTTTACATATGTCACGACCAAATAACAGCAGTTGGTTAAATAAAAAAGTACCCGCCTACCGTCGAGCGAACTAACCCTGCGAGGTCAGACAGATTCCTTGAAGTGAAACTGGCTGATGAATCAGGCTAGAACATATCATCTTGCTACAGAACTTATTTATCTTGCAACTACAGAACTTATTTTTCTTGCTACAGGACTTTCTACAGAACAGCTTTGTAAGAAAGTTCAAACATTATGAGAGGTCAAGGGTCTACATTAGTCATTAAATAGTGCCATTACATCCAATTAAAAGCACAACCAGGATATCAGCTGAGTTGATATTATAGAACCAATATTCGATCGGTGTATTTCTAATATAAATGTGACCATTTACAGATAAAGAAAAATAAATAATGCATTGCAAACAATTGATACCATTCCATGTTTAAACTGTTAGTGGGCTCACCTCTACACAGATCTGGCATGTCATTTGGCTTGTTATTGTCACCCGCTAATCTCAGTGGATGTAGATATGTTTAATGCTATACTCTGGAACCTTCAGCAAAGCAATAAAATCTCCATGGAAACAAGCAGTTGGCAAATTCTCCACTAGAAAAGTTACGTAACGTGCTTTTCTTTAAATGCCAAGCTCTATACCACCATTGCCCCTTGTTCATGCTTGAGACAGACATAAAACCAAGTCATATCACTACAACCAAACAAAACCCCTCCGAGGCTCCTGTGCACGCTCCTGCTCCTCTACACGCCCCTCGCCCGCTAACCTGTTCACTCTTGATTAAAGTTCACGCGCCCCTGTCTCTGATTTGCTCCGCGGAGTGAGAAATCGCTTTCTCAATGAGCGTAATTGAACACGGGCGGAGGGGGGGGGGGTGCCAGCTCGTTACCCAGCAGTCACGGCGAGCGGGGGGGGCGAGGCGGGGTGGGGGGGGTTGAGGGGGTGAGCGGGTGATTGGGTGAAGGTGGGGGCTCCCGTAATGACTTGTGGGACAAAGAGAAGCAGCAGCGTCGTGGTGCAGTACAGGTGCGGGCCAGCGGGGGGCGGGCTGCTGGGGAGAGGGGAAACGGTTGTGCTTACGTGACGACTACCGAGGAATCGATGGGCTTTTCTCACCGGTAGGGCATCTGGTACGGCTGGATAAGGGACCGTCAGATGATATGAAAGAACCGGGGATGTGTTCATAACGAGGTAGAATTTGTGGACACCATAATTTCAGATGGAGGGCATTAACAAAAAGAAAAAAATACAAAAATAAAAGAATGCATCTTTACTGTTAGTGGCAACAAACCTGACTCTTATTTACCCTGGAAAAGGCTTTCTGCTGGTTTCCATGGATATGTTGTTGCTTTAGCTATAATCTTTCACAGCATGGCATAAAACATGTCTATCTCCATGGAGAATGTTCCAAAGAGGGACCAGAGGGTCATAGATGCTCATTCCTTGGAGATGACAGAATGTTTGAAGATGTAGAAGAATGTTATTGCTGCTTCAACGTCTGAGAATAAATAACAAGTTGTAGTTGAGTATACAGTACATCTAATTGCAAATGCGTTCCCTCCTTTGAGATAGATGGGTTTGAAATCTACCGTGGAACATTCTAGCCCAGGGGTCTCCAACCTAGAGCTTAGGAGCTACCAGTAGTGCTCCACCCCTTTCCAAGTAGCTCGCCAAGGGATTTCTGAATTACATGTATTGTACTGAACAACTAAAACTGGATTGATTGAAGGCTTTTACTTTTTACTTTTTTAAATGTATAATTTTAATGACTAACATTGTTCACGTTGTAAACATAAACATCTAACTGTGCTCCATCTAAGGCCATGGCTCATAAATTTACTCAGTTTCTTGTGACATCTATCTCTTTAAACTTAGGACCTCATTTCCTAGTGAGCCAGAGTGTTGGAGACGTGTGGAGACACTTTTTAAAATATTCTAATTCAATGGCCATAGTTATCCTTCTACTAAAAACGGTCTTACCCACTCCACAAAACACCTGAAGCAAATCTATTATTACACCAGACTGTCCATGTGAATGTCTGTGCTGATAGAATAATTTTAGAAGTAACACCAGCCTTGCATTTGAAGGATTTAAATGCACTTCCTGATAGAAAGCTCGGCAGCGGCGGACTGATATATGAGAAAATAGTCCCTCAACATGCGACGATTCATGAGATGCAAGGTTAGTTTTATTTCAAACATTATTCTATCAACACAGACATTCACCTCGACAGTCTGGCGTAATAATAGATTTTCTTCAGGTGTTTTGTGGAGTGGGTAAGACTGTTTTTAGTGGCAGGAGAACTATGGCCATTGACATGCACTAGTCTAGCACCAGTGACCTCTGCAAATACAAGGACTGGATGGAATTTTAAAAAGTATCTCCACACATCTCCAAACACTCTGGATCACAAGGAAATGAGTCCTTTGTCCAAAATTCCGAACAGTCCCTTTAAAATACATATCAAACGTAGTATCTGCCAGTGTCTCTTTACATACAAGTAAGTTAAACAATTGTCTTTTCACTAACATTAGCGTTTGCAGTGATAGTAGCGTTACTGGTCTGTGGCCTGTACTAACAATTCAGCTTGTACCACACACTGTATGTATAAATGGACATGGCAAACCTGTAAACCACCGTGCGTTCCAGGAAACAGGAAATGTTCATGAGGCTACTTCCAGCTCCATCTGCTTTGGAGCTACTTGACTTTACACTGAAAAACTGTATGGAACTTAGCTCCAAATTCAGGACTATAACCGCTAGCCTCGTGAGCTTCATTTGACTGGAGCTGAACTCTATGGGTGATGGTACACACTCGCTTAGTCCACTTCTTTATACAGTCTTTAGCCTGTACTTTAGCCTGTACCTCCTAAATTGAATCAGCTGCTTGTTGATGAAAACCAAAATAATGCTTAACTAAATTCTCATAGAACATATTTACTGACTATTTCCTGAAAGTAGCCATAAATAAGCCCCATTTTGAGCTAATCCATCTGCTTTGCGTCAGGACTCGGACCTTTTGACATTGTCCATTTTGAAGCTTTTCTATTTGATTCCCACCAGCTCCATCGGTTTAATAGGCCCCAGTCCCACTCAGCCAAATGCTCTGACACAAGCGGGCCTCTGATCACAATAGGCTGTTCTCACTGTGTTTATGGCTCCCATTAGGAACAGGCAATGCTTTTAAGTATCTGCAGGAGAGGACTGAGCCCGCTGACAGTAAACCGCCAGTGGAACACTTGACTATATGGGGCCAAAGAGCTCCATTTTATTTATATGAACATGTGGCCACAGAAGGTGCAGACATATACGGTTGTACCAATTTACTTAAAGCCACACCGTGTCGCTTTTTAGTCAAACAAATGGACTAAAATAAAAGCATGTTTTGTTTTGTTTTTTCGTTTTGGATGATTGTATTGCGCTGGAAAACAGAAAAACATGCACAAAACCAGAAAAACATGCACCTTTACTCTGTGTGGGCTTGCATGTTCACAAACGTAACTCATGCAAAATGTTCCCCTGTATGATTTTAAAGCCACACTACATAGTTTTTATCCATAAAATATACTACAGTAAATTTTTTCACATTTTAGTTCTGTTTAATGCACTGAAATACATGTGTCCTTACTGTGGGCGGGCTTGCATCTCCACAAACTTGACTATTATTTGTCTTAAAGAGGGGCCTCCTTCCATCTTTTTTCTTTGGCAGGTCATTGACCATTACAAAACGACTGAATTTTGTTTAAAATGGTCCGTCCATAAAAAGAAAACATACATTTCCTGTATGATCATTTGTCCTCTGCATTTTGATCCATTCTTTGTGTTCTTTTCATTCATTCATTTGCATTCTTTTCAGGATTATTTTAGCTGGGAGTTTTTGGTTGATAGTTAAAGTACACATCAAGGCAGTGTTTCCTGAACTTTTTTTCAGGGGATCCATATTTTAAAAGTCACAAACCTTTGCGACTCAAGTGAATAGACATTATTCGTAAATCACAAAATAAAGGTGGATTTGACTTTGACCATTATTGAACATTCATGAGGATATTTTGTCGTTGACTGACTGATCGTGTCTCTGAACAATTAGTATTACTCAATTTTGAAACAATGAAAACATCCAAGCAGCAATTAAAGGATCCATAAGTCGCCTATTTGGACATTAAATGTAGCCCTGTATATTGCAGACATACATGCAGATCATGACAAGGTGACCAAAAAAAAAAAAAAAATCTCTTGTGCACCCCAGTCTTTGAGAAACAATGCATTAAGGAACCCACTTGGGAAGAACATGCAAACTCCACTGGGACCCTCTGCTGTGAGGTGAGCGTTAGCTTCTCAGCCTTCTGTGCCACAATAAATCATTTGGAGCTTCATAGATCAAATGAAAGAGCAAAACATTTAATGTTTAAATGTGCATCATGGACAAGACGCCACCTGTTGTTGGAGATTGTTGTTTGGTCTGGAATGCCATAGATTACAGCATTGATCACCATCTTGGATTCATTCATTTGCAGGTGTTTGTATTACTGAAAATACTTAAGACATTAAAACAAGTGTTCTTACTGTGAGCCTCTCCACAGATCTTACCTGTAACTTGACCTAGATGTGTTTAAAGTCATACTGTGAGACATTTTACGCAAAGAAATAACACTGCCATGGAAACAAACAGATGGATGACCCTTCAGAAAAGTCACATAATGCACCTTTAAGCCATGCTTAGTTGGTTGCTAGTTTGATTCTCACACATTCTGTTGTTGTGTCCTTGGGCAAGACACTTCGTTGCCACTGCCCACTTCAGTCACTATAATGTAGCTATGTTATGACTGGAAGGGCACCTGGTATAAAATCTGCAAAATAACTATCATGTCATCTGCAATATTCTCTCAGTTGAGTATTTGTTTGAAACACACACACACAATCACACAATCACACATAAAAAACAATAATAATTCCCACTGATTCTGTCATGGTGTCCTTGGGCAAGACACATTATTGCCACTGCCCACTCCAATTACAATAATGTAGCTGTATTATGACTGGAAGGGCACCTAGATGACATAAAAATCCCTGTGAAATCACTATGCTGTAAACTTTTAACCTCACCTAAAATCTTCTCAGTTGAGTAGTCCTTAAGAAAAAAAAAAAAAAACATAGAAAATGCTGCATAAATTTGCAAATACATTCCGAAACATCCCCGTCTCCTCGTATAATCCTCGCCTTAGCCCGTAACGCCTGGTCGCCCATTTTGAATCGAGAATTTTCAGAGACAGCATTAGCAGTTTTACGGTAATAGTCAGTGTTTTCCCCGCGGTGCTGTTTTCAATTCCGCTTCCGAGATTTGGGACACTTTACCACATGGACCCCGCTCCCCCGTAGAGCCCGATCACCGCTGGCTCCCTTATCCCCCGCGCTCTGGTTTGATTCTGGGCAGAGCCGTGCTGACAGGCCGTCCCATTTATCCACGCGGCGTCCGGATGCTCCGGGTTTTTCCTCTTGTTTGGGTGGAGATGATTTCTGTGGAGATGTGGAGATGTGGAGACGAGACCCCCACTGAGGAAATCGTGTGATGGAAGCAGAGTGAGGAAAGAGGGACAGTCTGATCAAATGTATACAGAAAACAGAGATGGTATGTTAAAATATGACACATTTCTCGCCGTTTAATGTGTAGAAATTGAAATCATTTCCGTAACAAATGAATTAGACAACGCTGTTTGACGTTTGGACATGGTTTTGTCGTACCTTGTAGGAACAGAAAACAGAATTGAGCTCAAAGCAGTGATGTCGTATAGACCAAGAAACAACTTGTCTGGACTGCTTCACTTTTTGTTTTTTTGTCTTTTTCATTCACAAAAAAACTTTAAATTACAGTTTGCTTTTGTCCGTGCATCAATATTTCTAGTGACAATTCCAATTCCAACACTAACTATTATAGGTTTCTTTCTTAGTGGCCATACCAGCTTGTCAAAGCCTGATCCCGTCAGATTTCAGAAGCTCAGCAGGGCCGGGACCGGTTAGTACTTGGATGGGAGACCACTGGGAAAATCAGGAGCCACAGGGGGGCGCCAGTCACAAAAACTGTTGTTGGCTTTAGGCAAGACACTTCACCCACATTGCCTAGTATGAGAGTGATGTGTGCGTGAGTGATGGGGTGGTTGGAGGGCCAGTGGCACATATTGGCAGCTGCGCTTCTGTCAGTCTGCCCCAGAGCAGCTGTGGCTACAATAGTATCAGCACCACCTGGTATGGAGTGAATGAATAATGCTCTGGAAAGCGACTTTGTGACATAGGTCTGTGAAAAGTGCTATATAAATAAATAATAAACTTACTTACTTTTGCATAGTGCACACATTGTCCTGCAAGATTATGTGGCCACCTCTCCATAGATCTGACCAGTAACTTGGCCTGGTGGTGTCAGCTGCCTGTGTCCACAGTAACAGAAAAGTGTAAGTACAATATGTGGAAGATTCCAGGTAAAGCAGCGATATCTCAATGGAAACATGTAAATGAAGGAACCTTCACCAGAAAAAAATGCTGTGGTCTTGGTCACATTTTTATTTTACACGTTTCCAAATTCAAGGTACTCAGAGGAAAGTTACATAGTGCTTTACATGGAGCTAGTGCACTTAATGTACATTTCACATAATCTTTGTTATTTAACCTCTTAGGAACCAAACTCTTGCATGGCACGCTTTATTGATTTCTCTTTGTTATTTGGGCTGATTGGAATTGATGAGTGCAAAAATGTCCACATATGACATAAAACATAAATTTTGTGTTTTAATAATTTTGATGGACCACAGTAAAGTCACATTTGAATAATGATTTGCAAAAATGATTTATTAAGTGATAGATACGCTCAAAAGATATGCTAAAAAAAAAACTATGTAACTTTATAGTGGTATCACATCACCTGCATCAGCCCATGGAAATTAGTTAAAAGCATCCTTCGGAACCTTCTCTGTGAAGATAGATAGGTTTTATCTCATACGGTGGAAGAGTCTAGCTAAAGGAACAACATTTCCATGAAAACAAGTCAAAGAAATCCTTCCCTCAGGCCAAGTAAGAGTCAGGTTTGTGAAAATGCAAGCCTGAGTAAGTACACGTTTGTCAGTGCAATAAAACGTTAATAAAATGTTAAGAAACATACTTTTTGGTCTGTTTTGGTTAAAAAGCTACGTACAGGGGTTTTAAACTTTAAAAACCAGAATAATGCATTAAAAGAGAAGAAAACATTTAAGAGACAAAGAAAAACATATTGACCATTTGTTCAATAAACGCCTCTTTATCCTCTCCAAAACCCCACCCTCCACGCGTCTTTGGGGACCTGTGTTCATTACCGGCCCCTCCACCAGCGGCCCCTCCGACCGCCCCTCTGTCCCCTCCTCATTTGGCCCTGCTGAGCTCAAACACTGGGGCCAAATGGCTTTCAGTCGTGCCCTTATCCCGAATCTCGCCTTCCAATTAAAAGCAAATGGAAAAATGCCCTCCCTGCTCCTCCACTGGTCCCTAGGCAGCCCGGCCCCAATCTGAACCCCACCTGCTCAAACACAGCAGCAAACAATGGACCCTCGACGATAGACTGCAGTGTGTACACAAGCTTTAGCACGTCTTAATTATTCATAGTTTAACATTCATCTCCATATTGTCTTTAGTGAGTGTTATATGTGTTTAAGGCTGCTTATTTCACAGTCATTTATGTATTGTTTGCTTGTAAAGATCGTGCTGTTTTTATTGTCCTCAAGTTGTATGAGCAGCAGTCGTTCTAATCATTGAACATAATAGAAATAATGTTTGTAACAGGGTCAGAGTTTTAAATGAGCAATGATTTCACACCACATCGCATCTGGGAATAAACGTGGGACTAAAATTGTAAATAAATCTGGGCTTGACCAGGACTAAACCAGGATTAAAGCAGGACTAGCTCAGGAATAAACTAGGACTAAAGCAGGACTAGATCAGGACTAAACTAGGACTAAAGCAGGAGTGATCCAGGACTAGACATGAGTAAACCCATACCCAAATCTGGCCTACACCACGACTTATCTTGTAACTAAACCTGGACTAGACCAGGACTACTGCTGTAAGTAAATTTGGACTAGTCCAAGACTAAATCTGCAATTAAACCCATAGCTAAACCTGGACTAGACCAGGACTACATCTGTAAGTAAACCTGGACTAGACCAAGACTAGACTAGGACTAACCTCATCACTAAACCTGTAACTAAACCTGGCCTAGACCAGAACTAAACATGTAACTTAACCTGACTGAACCAGGACTACACCTATAAGTAAACCTGGACTAGACCAGGATTAATTTATAACTTAACCTGACTGAACCAGGACTAAATCAGAACTAAACCTGGACGAGACCAGGTCTAAACTCTTAACTAAACCTGGACTGGACCATTTCTATACTTGTAACTAAACCTGGGCTAGACCAGGACTACATTTGTAAGTAAATCTGGACTAGATCAGTTGCTAAATGTCTGCTAAAATGGTTGTTTGTCACGGTCTATGTTTATTTCCACCCGCAGAGGGAGCTCTAACACAGAGTAAAACAGGATCCAACTAATTAGGACTGATTGATCCAGGCTCAAACTTGGACCAAAATATGACAATTGAACGCAGCTATACTGTAAGTCTTTGAGTTGAGGGGGTAACAAGACTGTCTAACAGATACACCCAAACATCACCAACCAACCAGGCCTGTTCTCGCAACCATCCAACCACACGAGGTACATTATAGCCTTGATACAGAAAACAAATGACATTCTGCTGTAGTTTGTAGTTTTTTGGTATAATTAGCACTGAAACTACCATGTATTAAACATTTCTTAAATCTATCATTATGCTGGACAAACATGCTCCATAAATGTAGTGGGCCACAACAGTTTCACAGTTAAAGTGGAATGAAAAATATATTGCACCTAAGGAAACACCCACACAATGTAATGCTTGTAACCAGGATTCGACCAGAAACTCTCAGATTCCTTGATATAACATTCCACTTACTGATCTCTAATGCAAAAGGCCATAGTTGGACCTGAGCAGCTGTGGTTGTTAGACAGAGCGCACAACAGTCTATTCAGCATTAGAATTACAATAGATCTATTTAAACCACCTCAACTCTTTGTACTTCTTCATACACACTTGACTTGTGTGCGGTCTGATTCATCCAAAACACACGTCAAAGCTTTCGTTGCATTTAATTAGACTGCAGATTTGATCCAGGGGCCTCTCATTGAAATTCAGCCGGGCTCGGTGCTCGGGGCTGGGGTACAGAGAGCCGGCTCACTGACCTTCACAGCCAGAGATGGATTAAACGTTGCGAATGGTAGAACGCAGACTGTCCTCCCACTTAATAAGCTGAAAATGATGATTAATCTGGGCCAAAAGCGACGGCGGGACTGGTCTATGCATGGTAAAGAGGCCGAGTCAGCTGGGACCTTGGGGGAGTCTGTGGGGACCCTGCACCCATGGGAGAACCACCTCTCCTCACCACTTAAAAGTCCAATCTTTTTAACAATGTTTTTAGATTAAATTCTTAATTTCTTCTTCTTAAAGGCTCAATATGTAACCTAGCCAAAACACAGACTAAAATAAATGGACACTTTTACTTTTACTTAAAAAAAACAAACATTTTACTTGTGTTTATTGCACTGAAAACGCAGAAAAACATGCAACCTTACTGTGCTTACGTCTCCAGATTGCACAAAGTTACATACTGTGCCATTCATTTTGCATTTTGCCCCCATAATCTCACTAAATTCTTAATGGGACTTGACTTTTCAGCTTTTTATGTTAGAAGGATGTTCAGAAACATACCTGGAGTTGTATTTGTTTCATTCACCCTCATTTCATTGATCCTGTTTACAAGGCCATCTTCTCTGAGCACTCCCTTTAGGGCTTAAAATGTTGAACATTTTATCCATTCAAATTCCATTCACTATCAACACATGGGTATTTTAGTATGACTCGGCTACTAAGTGTCTGCTAACATGCTTGTTTTTCATGGTCCATGTTTGTTTCCGTCAGCAGGGGGAGCTCCAACACAAATCTTTTCAGTTGGAAATAGGGTCCACGCTTTTAAAATGTGTATGTTACAATTTAGTAGCCGCTCAGCTTAATTTCTCTCCAGGGACTAGGTCAGGAATCAGAATAAACTAGACAGTTTGCAAGAAGCCCGGAAATGCAAGTTCAGGCACCAGCCAATCAGCAAAGAGTCATACATTCTGTGTTGGCAACAATTCCCAAGATCGAGGCATTTAAAGCCGGAACAAAGAGAATGTTTGGTGAATTTTGTCAAGGGGAAAGACGTTATTGCCCTTCTTCCAACGAGATTTGGGAAAAGCTTAGCGGTACATTACATACATCACGAACCAAATAGCAGCAATTGGTTAAATTTTAAAAAAAAGTGCCTGTCTACCATTGAGCAGACAGATTGTAAAGCTGCGAGGTCAGACGGTTTCCACGAAGTGAAACTGGCTGATGACCAAGTACACTACACTGTTCAGCATGCATGTATTGCCCAAGGATATCACAGAAGTTTGCACTTGTGGAAGCAGACACTGAACCAGCAACCTAGTATGCAAACAATTAAAGGGACAGTCTGGAATTTTGGACATAGGACCTCATTTCCGAGTGATCCAGAGTGTTGGAGACGTGTGGAGACACTTTTTAAAATATTCCATCCAGTCCTTGTATTTGCAGAGGTCGCTGGTGCTAGACTAGTGCATGTCAATGGTCATAGTTATCCTGCCACTAAAAACAGTCTTACCCACTCAACAAAACACCTGAAGTAAATCTATTATTACATCAGACTGTCCATGTAAATATCTTTGTTGAACTAACCTTGCATCGCATGAATCGTCGCATGTCGAGGGACTATTTTCTCATAGATCAGTCCGCTGCTGCCAAGCTCGCTGCTGCTGCTCAGACTTACATCCTTTCAGTTCAAGGTTGTTTTTACTTCTAAAATTATTCTGTTGACACAGACATTCACATCAACCATCTGGTGTTGTAATACATTTTCTTCGGGTGTTTTGTGGAGTGGGTAAGACTGTTTTTAGTGGCAGGATAACTATGGCCATTGACATGCACTAGCCTAGCACCAGCGACCTCTGCAAATACAAGAACTGAATGGAATATTTCAAAAAGTGTCTCCACACGTCTCCAACACTCTGGCTCACTAGGAAATGAGGTCCTATGTCCAAAATTCCGGACTGTTCCTTTAACCTTAGAGTTTCTATTGGGGACATTTTAAAATACATTGGTTTTTTTTACTCTTCATCTGTTCATATGTATTGCCCATTGACACAATGCAATATTTTGCAAACCAGCAACCCTTAAGTTACTGGACAAAAAACAAGCATGACTAACACTCAGCTTTTTAATCTAGAGTTATTAGCGCAAAATGTTGATTCACTCTCAGTAAACATGTACGTATGGAATTACAGTTCATGAGATAGGAGTGGAAATCAAACCACCATCCTTCTAGTAACTGGGCCAACCCTCCTACACCAAAGCACTGTCTTTCTCAGCATCTTCGACTCTGTTCAGACCCATTATCCACTCCGCTCGTAAGGGTACAATGCAGGGACAAAAAGCTTCTGACGATAACTCAATTCCGAGCGATTCCGTGCCATTTGAACCTCCGGAAGTGGGGTCAGCGCTGTGGGATATTGATGATCTTTGGAGAGAAAAAGTCCCCGGCCCCTCCCCTCTCCGCCGTGGGCCCGTTAGCCAGCACGTGATTGATTGGGGCCTTCATAATTAGCAGGCCCTAATTGAATTAAAGTGCAATTTAACGATACAGTGGGCAGAGACACAGGGAGACATGTCAGAGATAGTACGGGCAGGGCTGCTACCGAGCATGATGGATTCTACACGCACAGACAAAGGGAGACGTGAAGAAGATGGCGATTCGTGTCAAAGAGAAGGACGTAAAGAAAAAACAAAAACATAAATAAACATGTATTCATTTTCATTTGAAAGGTGTAAATATCAAAATCGCAAAATTGACTCTTGTGAGCTTTATGTAAGAATGTTTTCTCGCCAAAAACAGACTTGGAGTTGTGTTTTCTTTCATTCACGCTTCCTTTATTATTAGTTTGTCTACATCTCCAAAGCTCAAAATGCTCTCTTTCACTTTGTGATGTCATATAGTGGTAGTTTTCAAGTTAACAGCTCCTTTTACTTCAAGTCCAGTTGTGATTGGTAATTCCAGAGCTGACATCATCCAAATGATTCTCGTGAAGGTGGATGGAGTTTAAGTCTGTGCAATTCATTGGATTTTGATCGCGATTTTGATTTGTGTGTCAAATGATCTCCAAACTCATATGATCGAGTTGAAACTATTTAGCTTCACAAAGTTATTTTGGGATATAAGTATATTTATTTTATTTTTTAACTATAGAGATTGTGGAACAGCTATATATATACTTTATTTTGGTTACATTTATGTTTTTTTCTGCCTTATTTCATGTTCAAAGTATATTTTATTCATTTTATGTTTTATACATTGTAAAACTGCTCTAAGGTTCATATTTGTAGCTGATATTTATTTTCAATTTGAAAGTTTTGTGTAAATTATCAGTGACTTTTTTTTTTTTTTTTTTGAGAGAGAGAAATGCTGACTAAAAGCATTGTGTAACTAAAAATATAATCGTTTGAAAAATCGTGATTTCAGTATTGACCAAAATAAACATGATAATGATTTTTTTTTCCATAATCGAGCAGCCCTAATGGAGTGTAAAAACATAGTGGCGCACAGTATCAATGTTGGTGTCTGAAGTGAAAAAGCTGGATCAGTGCAGGAGAAAGTATTACTCAAGTAAGAGTAACTGTCTGAAGATAACATCTGATTTATGATATTGAAATGTAACTGGAAATAATAATAATAAATACAACTTTGTGTAGATAGATTAGAATTAAGTTTCCAGAACATGTTCCATATTACACAAAATGGACTGTTGTTACCTCCTCAAAAACATTATCTGGTTGTTTTTGTGCTTCATTCACATATGCTTGAGTAACTCTTTATTATTAGTTTGTCTACATCTCCAAAGCTCAAAATGCTCTTGCGATTCATCAGACGGTTTCACTTTGTGGAAACCATATGACGCTCGCAGAATTAGGATTCATTTGCTCAACAGTAGGCGGGTACTTTTTTTCATTTAACCAATCGCTGCTATTTGGTCATGACATATGTAATGCGCCACTAACAGGGTTAACTGGTATATTAAGCTTTTCCCAAATCCTGTAGGAAGAAGGGCAAAAATGTCTTTCCTCTTGATAAAATTCACCAAACATTCTCTTTGTTCCGGCTTTAAATCCTCGATCTCAGGAATCGTTGCCAACACAGAATGTCTGTCTTCGTCTACATCCATCTCGATTGCTTTGTTTACTGTTGTGCTGAACCACAAAAGGGACCCAGACAGGCGCTTGAGTTTGATTGAGTTCTTCGCTGATTGGCCGGTGCGTGGTCTACAACTTCCAGGATTCTTGCAAACAGTCCAGTGTATTCCAATTCCTGACCTAGTCGCTGGAGAGAAATGAAATTGAGCGAAGGCACTAGGTGGCATCAGCCTGGCTAATGAAGCTGTAATTTTCACGTTAAGAGCTCCTTTTATCTTTGGTTCAGTTGAGATTGACAATTCCAGGTCTGAAATAATCAAAATGGCTCTTGTTAAGGTGTATGGAGTTTAAAAACACAGTGGACCACTTTCTGAGAGCATCCTGAGAGAAGAACTCAGTCTAAATATTCAGGGTTTGTGTGTTAAACATGTGTGAATAAAACAAAACACAACTCCAGGTCTGTTTGTGATGATGAACCATTATAACAGCTCAGGAAATGGCGTACCATGGGCTCTTTAAATATAAACCATTATTGTTGGAAGAACCTTCAAACCACTCCAGTTAGAATCTACAGACTACACTAGTAAAACCAGTCTATTGTCTCTTAGATGTCCCTCTTCTGAAGCCCCACCCTCTCTTTCCTGTATATCCACTGTGTCCTCCTGATGTGGACAAACGTGGCTTCTGTCCCTGATGTAATTTACCTAACAGCATCAGAACCTGTCTGGCACTGAGCAAACCCCACTAAATCAGCCCAAACAGCTTTACAGGGCTCCACTCCCGTCACTGCCACAGCGCTACCACAACAGAGGCTTTAAAGAGAAACTTCCACAAATACTGCTTTGACTTTGACAAGAAAATCAGCAGCAGAGTCCAAAAAATACTAAATAAATAACTACTTTTTTGTTCAAAATTCAAATTCAGCCCAAAACAATTTACAATTATTTGTAGTTTGTAGTAGGTGGAAAGTGTGTTTGGTGTTAAAGCTCCTATTACCTCCTCAAAAACATACCCAGAATTGTGTTTTGTTTCATTCACACATAACCTTTTATTATTAGTCTGTCTACATTGCCAAAGCTCAAAATGTCCAGTTAATAATAGATTTTATTTATTAGGCGCCTTTCTGGACACTCAAAGTCACCTTACAATGACATAAACAAGTTAAACACTATTGAAACATACAATTAAAAGCATACAGTTGGGACAGTACTTTAATTGTTCGAATGTATTTAATTGACTTTCATTACCGGTTATTCAGTTATTCTTCCTGGAGACCTATGTAGTTCCACCTTGTGATGTCATGAAGTGGTAGTTTTCAAGTTAACAGTGACATTTTGTCTTTTGTTCAGTTGTAGAGATTGACAATTCCAGGGATGAAATTCTCCAAATGGTTTAAGTGAATGTGTATGGAGTTTAAAAACACATTGGAGCACTTCCTGCATTGTCACATGACATCACAAGGTGGAACTTGTGTGTTCAGTCTGATAGAAGAACTCAGTGTAAATATGCAGGGTTTGTGTGTTAAACATGTGTGAATGAGACAAAACACGACTCTGGGTGTGTTTGTGATGACGAAACTACATTATAACATACAGCAGAAAAGAGAAATATTGGCCCCTGAAGGTTTAAATATGCTCTATTGTGTTAGAATAATAATGATGCTTTACTTTTTTAGTGCACGTAATGGCCACAGCTACTTGCAGAAGTGAGGCTGCCAATCTGCCCCATTCAACCACCATGAATCACACTCACACCACGCCACTAGGCAAAGGCAAGCGTTTGTCCAATGATATGAAAGCTGGCAGTTTGGATCACCCTCTCGATATAAACATCATTGGTTGAGCAATCAGATCTACTGACCGCTTTTAAACCAAAACCTGCAACGATAAGGTGGACTGATGAGTGTCTGGAGAGAGTGTGATGTTTTGGAGTGAATGACTTGAATGATGATTATGATGATAACTTTAAGATGCTGAGAGAAATGGGTGTGAATAATGATACAGAATTGTTATGATGCTCCGAACATTATAAACAGATTCTCTAAATTTGATTTTATGATCTATAACATCAACCTGCCGAGGGATGATAGGTGGAAATTAGGACTGGTGCTACGACCTGGTAGCCTGATTCATCATCCGGTTTCACTTCGTAGAATCCGTCTGACCTTGCAGTGTTAGAATTTATTCGCTCGACAGTAGGCAGGTACTTTTTTTATTTAACCAATCGCTGCTATTTGGTCATGACATATGTAATGTGCCACTAACGGGGCTAACTGGTATATTAAGCTTTTCCCAAATCCCGTAGGAAGAAGGACAATAACGTCTTTCCCCTTGATAAAATTCACCAAACATTCTCTTTGTTCTGGCTTTAAATCCTCGATCTCGGGAATTGTTGCCAACACAGAATGTATGGATCTTAGCTGATTGGCTGGAGCCAAGAGAGAAATGAAATTGAGTGGAGGCACTAGGTGGCGCCAGCCTGGATGACAACCTGGTACAATGCATCTCTCCTGTTAACGTTAGTGTATATTGTGCACTGTCCCTGTCTCATTAAATAAATTAAGACTAAACTAAACCCATAGATTGGCAGTGCAGTTCCAACTCCTACAGACAAATGCTGTTGTTGTGTCCTTGGGCAAGACACTTAACCCCCCTTACCATCATTGTCTGTGTACACTGGTGTATGAATATGTGTGAATGGGTGAGTGGTCCCTTGATGTAAAGCGCTTTGAGTGTCTTGAAATATGATCAAAAGAGGTGAAGTGTTTTGCCTAAGGACACAACAACAGAACAAGTCCAAGCGAAAACTGAACCCACAACATTTGGGCTCTAACCACTGAGCCACTTAGAGCCACTTTTTTCCACTGTCCAGAGCTGTGCGACCCATCTCCAGATCTTGAACTAGTCTTGCACTGCAAAACACTCAATCTAGTCAAGTTAAGATGACTTGAATTAAGAATATTTTATCATGATTTGATTAAATTTCACTTGTCTACCAGAATAAGACTTTTTGTACTTAAAATATGAAAATATATCCTGCTACACTTAAAATGAGAAAAACAACACATTTTTGCGCTTAAAATATGAAACAAAATCGAATGTTGCTTGAATTAAGAAAAACACACATTCCATCGGTAAATAATTTTACTTGTCAATCTACTCAAATGAAATAAACTGTTCTTAATTTAAGTCATTTACATAATTTACCTAGATATTGTTTTTTTTCAGTGTGGTCAGGAAGGGCATCAAGTATATAAAAAACTAAACAAAAAAAAAAAAAAACAACAACAACATAATATTCAACCACGTGCAACTTTGAAGATAGATTTCTGGAATTACATCTCAAGAAATGCTAACAGTTAGACACTGTTTTTTCTAAATGATATCAAAATAATCTCATCTGATATTTTTTTTGTGAACCTAAAACAACAACATGCTTTTAAATCCTTTCCAAGTCCATCAAACCTCTAATCTGGAACGCCATCACCTCCCCTCGGACCTTGAGAGCCTCGCATCCAACATAAAACACAACACATGTCCCGCCGCAACCTCCGCCGCTCCCCTTGGCGCCCGAACACACAACCCGCCCCCGCCGCTCCCAACTAACCCACCAGACCAGACCGGCTTTGATCGCCGTCCAACTGCGCCGTCGACCGAGATTCCACGTTGCCAGATATTCCGATGAAACGTTCTCTTAAGAGGGACCAGACTCCTCGTAAATCAGCCGAATACATTTTTAATTGGGCCTTGAAATAACCATTAGCTTGCATCATCGGGGGGGAGCGTAACATCATAACAGTATTGCGCGGATAAGAAAGTACGGCGAAAGTGGATTTGCGTTTTTGCTGACAACCCTTAAGTGGCATTTAGGGGACGTGCTCGGCGAGGATGGATCAGGTCATTAAGAGAGGCTAACAAGTTTATCCGCGAGCATAGCCTTTCAAATTCCCTCTCCGTCCAGGGCATAAATGTAAATAAGTGTCCGGCGCTGGTCGTCATGGTGACATATGGGCTGTTGTAATGGCGTTGGAGTCGGGGAGGGTAAAGGTATAAGGTTCGTGGATCGGGGTAACGGGAGGTCAATGGGTCTAAGCAAGGTTCAATACAATTAAGAGGTATTTTAGATTGTAATTATGGAGCGAGTACTAAAAACTAGGCTTTGAAAATGTAAGTTTAGAGCTATTGAGGATTATTGACATATCTAAAATCAGATTTCGAGCAATAAAATGGAACCAGTACCTGATTTTTCCCCATGTATTAGAGTAAAGTATGTCTTTTGTCTATTGTACAAGCAGCATTTGAGGTCAGTTTATGTCCACCACGTGCAGTCTGCATCTAATTCTGAAGCGTTTTATTGTGTTATTCAGGAAGTGCATGTTAGTTAGCATGCTAGTTGTTCTTAGTTTCACTCTGATTTCTTGTGAAAACGCTTATAAACTCATCAGGGTGAGGAATTAAGATGTTCGGAATGCGTAAAGTTAGTGAGCTAGTTTTGTTTTTCAGTAAAAATCAGTAATAAAAGTAAAATAAAAAGTAAAAATAAGATACAGAGGCATTAATAACAAAATTAATACTACAATAATATACATACGGAAGTGTAAATGAAAGGGGGAAAAATTTCATTTTTTTGTTGTCATTTACGTGGGAAAATAGTATAGTAAAATTTTCAGTGAACCGCCCATAATAGTAAGTAAGTAAGTAAGATAGTTAGTTAGTAAGTAAGGAAGGAAGGAAGGAAAAAAGGAAGTAACATTAGTAAAGTAGTTAGTTAGTAAGTAACTAAGTATGTAAGTAAAGTAAGTATAATGAGTAAGAAAGTAAGTAAGTACGTAAATGAAGTAAGTAGAATAAGTAAGAACATAAAATAAAGTAAGTAAATGAGTAAGTATAATAAGTAAGAAAGTAAGTACATAAAGTAAAGTAAGCAAATAAGTAAGTCTAATAAGTAAGAAAGTAAGTAAGTATTAATTATAGTGAGTAAGAAAGTAAGTAAGTACATAAGTAAAGTAAGTACAATAAGTAAGAAAGTACGTACGTAAAACAAAATAAGTATATAAGTATAATAAGTAAGAAAAATAATTAAGAAAGTAAGTACGTAAAGTGAAGTAAGTAAATAAGTAAGTCTAATAAGTAAGAAAGTAAGTATTAATTATAGTGAGTAAGAAAGTACATAAGTAAAGTAAGTATGTACAATAAAGTAAGTAAATAAGTAAGTATAATAAGTTAAAGTAAGTAAATAAATAAATAAAATCAATTCCACCTCAAATGCACACAGAAATATATTCCTCCAGTGAGGTAGTCCCGATATGTATACATGCAACTTTTCTACTAAATAAAAAAAAACAACAAAAGTGAAAACACCTTAGCAACATAGACTAATAATGAGTAATCCCTAGATATGTATTTTTGTTTTTTGCTTTTTAATTTTGCCAAGCATATACAATAACTTCAAAACATTTTTATTTATTCATGTATTTTTTATAATCAAATAAGTCCGATTTTTCTTTGAATTTTCACACACTAGGCCTCTTCACCCATCAGTATCTGTTATATAGACTGTTGAGTTGACTTAATTTGTTTTTCCACTTTAAGAGTCCATAACTGCAGATGCACACGACCGTAGCCTGCGCAGAGATGGAAATACAGCTGTAATTGTTCACACGGGTCAAAAATGCTTCATAATGACTCTATTAAAGCCATTATAAAGATTAGAAAAGCAGCGTGCCTTGGTATGTGCTCCATTGTGCACCGCAGACGTGCACTGGTCTATTCAGGCCTGTTCATTTCACAGGGTTTAGTGGCAGTGCATTAAGTGAAGGTAATGAGGGCGCAATTATAGCTCCTTAACCTTTGTGTGAGCAGAGGAAAGCCCCACCATGCAGCTGTTCACACATGGATTTTTATTATATTATTATTTTTTCTAACACACTTTGAGAAGACTAGTGTACCTATAACACAAATGTACACCAGGTCTTTTTTTAATATATATCTTTATGTATAACTTTTGTAGCTTGATATGAAAACTTAAATGTGCACTATGTAACTTTTTTGCTGGGGGTCTGTCACCTGCTTGTTTCTGTGGATATGTCATTGCTCTGTCTAGAATGTTCCACAGTATGACATTAAACATCTCTATTTTAAACTTTTTTTTAATTACAGATGGTTTTACAACTTGGAAAGCCCTAGAAAAACACATTCTGACAGTGAGCGGGGTCGCCTCTCCACAGATCTGACCTGTAA
Organism: Boleophthalmus pectinirostris; assembly: GCF_026225935.1. Taxonomy (NCBI): domain Eukaryota; kingdom Metazoa; phylum Chordata; class Actinopteri; order Gobiiformes; family Gobiidae; genus Boleophthalmus; species Boleophthalmus pectinirostris. The sequence continues at coordinate 29,370,884 of NW_026571070.1, forward strand.
CTTGGTCTGGTTTGGTCTCCATGAAGATAGAAAGGTTTAATGTCATACTGCGTAATATTCCAGACAAAACAATAACATCTCCATGGAGAAAAGCATGGGCTCTTGCCGGAAAAGTTACAAGATGCATCTTTAAGGATGCACTATGTAATTCTAAGGTGGAGGGTCTGCTACTTGCTTGTCTCCATGGAGATGTTATTTCTTTGCCTAGAATGTTCCACAGCAGGGCATTAAACACATCTCCCTTGCATTTGCTCAGTTACATGTGTTTTCGTGACAATATGGACTATTTCATTTGTTAAAACGTGCAGAAGGAAAAAGCTTTGTGCATTTCTGAACAGAGATGATGTCTGTTTTTTTTTTTGTCTGTCTTCATCTACATCCATCTCGACGCTTTGTTTACTGTTGTGTTGGACCACAAAAGGACCCAGACAAATGCTTGAGTTTGATGTCATGGCTTCACAGCTCTTTGCAGATTGACCAGTAGATTGAAGTCTACAACTTCTGGAGTTGTTGCAAACAGTCTAGTGTATTTTGATTCCTGACCTAGTGGCTGGAGAGAAATTAAATTGAGTGGAGGCACGAGGTGATGCCAGCCTAGTTAGTTGAGGCCCTTTGACCAATCATATTTAAATATTCCGCCTTTTCTTGATTGAGTTCAGCGAGTGAACATATACATATACAGAATAAGCATAAAAAAGAGATATCTTCTCCCATGCATGCATACTGTTTTTGTGTTGTTGGGCAAGGCACTCTTCCAGACACAACAACTGAACTGAATGGTCTGTCTTTTTTTGTTTTTTTTGTTTTTGTTTTTTCTTTAGTCTTGCTCTTTGCCTTTTGTCGTTGTCTCGTTATCTGAAGAGTGCCTGTCTGTTTGTCTGCTCCACACATGAAGCTGTCACACATCTCGGCCCCTTGAGGAGGAAGGGGAGGGGCTACCGGGATCACATGACACCGCTGGCCTTGACCTTTGACCTCCTCCTTGTTAGACCTGATTCTAGGCCCTGTCCCAGCTGCGTGTGGATTGGCCCGTAGCTAAAATCAGCACATCCGCCGCACATGACACACGTATGGAGTCTGATTTTGGACGTGTCTGACAAGTCTTCAAAAACACCTCGGCTTCCCCACCCCTCCTCTCGGTCTTTTTTTATTTTAATGTATTTATTTTTCCGACAGTTTTAGACCAGAAATACATATGAATGAATTAATAAAACATAAAATTACGAAACATTATTAAATGGCCTATATTACACAAGTCCATGTATGTTTTTGAGGCGGTAACAACATTCTAAGATGATTTAAAGCTCATAAAAGCCAATTTTGTTTAACATAACACTTTTACAATTGTTATGAATAAATATTTGCTTGAATAGAACCACATCTGATTTAAAGCGGTGATATTTTTTGCTTTCTACCATGTTATAACATTGTTTCCTCATCAAAAACATGCCTGAACAGGTTGTAAATATCATCCATGCATGTGTAATGTGTAATCTAGCGATCTTACCCGTGCCCTATTCAAACCCTTTTCATGGTTAGATGTAAGATTCTGTGCAAGGCTCCGCCCACAAGCCTACATCACCCATGCTCCCACACGACAGTTCTCCTTAAATATACAAAAACATGATACAAAACAATAGACTATAACTTCACAAACCTGATGCGATGTGCTGCATTAGCAGGTGAATATAGCATTTTCAAAACAACAAAATGTAACATGGTGATCTAAATATGCCGTGTATTAGTCCTTGTAATCACCAAGCACCTCCAGCTCAGAACTCTTGAACTGTATTTGAGATGTGACATAGTTTTTTTTTTTTTTTCCTTTCGGACATTTCTGACAGCTCTTCAAAAACACTCTTTGTCCTGTGCTCAGAGCAAAGGGAGAGGGAGACACACCCTTTGGACCAGACAGCTGCTAATATCAACATCTGTAGTTTCTAAATATGAAGAGGCCATAGTCATCCATAAGTCATTTTGTCTAGATGTTAAAGTGTTTTTGTTTGTTTGTTTGTTTTTAATTTCCAAAACAGAAAAAAAAAAAAAAAAAAAAAAAAAAAAAAAAAGTGAGTATGATGTCACCCATATCATTTGGCTACAGTCAAATGAAGCTCATCAAGGCTTTCAGTAATGGGGCCAAAAGGAGGAATTTTGCCTAGTTGTTCAAGTGCACAAAATTTTACTTTTGTTGCCTCTCTAAATCTCAATCATTTTATCCTTCTTTCCATGTGAGTTATCTTTTTTTATAGTGTTTTTAACATATTTTTATTTGCACAACAGAAACAAAATTCCTAGTTTGCTTCACAAAGGAAAAAATACAAAAACATAAAAATAAAAAATACATCTGCCAATGTTCTTAAGCTTAAATCTGAATAAATAAGTACATTACTATTTAAATTATGATCAGACTGTATAAAAAAATGCGTGTGATGTCACCCATATCGTACGGCTCCAGTCAAATGAAGCTCATTGAGGCCTGCAGTTATAGGGCCAGAAGGAGCAATTTTGTCTCCAAATCTCAATAATTTCATCCTTCTTTAAAATTTTTTATAGCATTTTTAACATATTTTTATTTGCACAACAGAAATACATTTATCAGTTTGCGTCACAATGGAAAAAACATAAAAAATAAAAATGCATTTTATAATGTACATAAGCTTAAATCTGAATAAATAATGATCAGACTGTATAAAGAACTGAGTGTGATGTTGTCACCAATAGCGTACGGCTCCAGTCAAATGAAACTCATCAAAGTAGTCAAGTAATTTTGTAATGATTTTTTTTTTTTATAGCGTTTTTAACATTCTTTCATTTGCAAAACAGAAAGACAAATATTCTTAATTTGTCCCACAATGGAAGAAATACAAAAACATAAAATGAATAAAAAATAAATTAGCTTTTTTTTTTTTTCATCAGAAGAGAAGCTTTGATGAAAAATAAATCAAACTTAATTACCCTAAATGAATAAATAGAAGAGATTTGAAAAAGACACGCACTCCGGGTTAGCGTCACATGTGTTAATGGGACTTTGATGGGCCTCTCCTCTCCTGATGGTTCCATGGATCAACAGGGTGCTAAAAGCTCCCAGCGGACACACAAGATGGAGGGGTTTAAAGGCAAAAGCAACTGTCTGGAATGGTGAATGGAGAGAAAAATAGGTGGAGAAGGAGGTGTATTTTTAGCCTGCCTGGTCACTTGTGGATGGGTGCGACTACATGGACGAGGGTACATGTTTTATGGTTTAACGCCACCTCTGCTCAAAGGGTTAAAGACACTGGACTTGATTTTATTGTCTTAAAAATGTCAAAAATAACATACTGTATTTTTCGGACTATAAGTCGCTCTGGAGTATAAGCTGCACCACTTAAAAACTGTGTAATGAAGAAGAAAAAAAACACAAGTCGCACTTTTTAATGGAAATTTATTTATATAAAATCAGAGACCAGGAACCGACATTTCATGTTGAAAGTCAAGTTCTAGTAACAACAATAGAAGAGAGAACAACAGACTGTTAGTGTCACATATAAACAGTTCTTCAGATAAACTTGTTGTGCACTTGTTGTCATAACTTCACACCAAACTTTCTTTCTGCTGCTCGATTACCGCTGTCAGTTGCATATTTCACTACTTGCAGCTTGTAATCTGTAAAATATGATTTTCTTTTTGGGGGTATTTGTGGTCAGTCTTTTCAGTTGTCTTTATAAAATTATTTTAATTTTAAATTTTCAGTGGTACAGAAGTAACGGTGCGATCGTCTGACATGATACAGACAGGACAGGTACTCTTTCTGCAGGAGACATGCTCAGTAGAACCAAGTGACAGTGGTACAGCACCCTCACGCGACTGTCAGTATGAACATTTTAATATATAAGTCGCACCAGAGTATAAGTCACGAGAAACACCCAAACCATGAAAAATGTGCGACTTATAGTCTGAAACCATGGTGGCACAATGCACACATTCGCAAACACTGTGAAAAAGTTTAAAGATCATGTGAAAACTCAAAACACACAGAATAGATTTTAAAAAACACTTTTTCAGGAGCCTGTGAGCAGTCTGAGTGTTCATGGTTCTGTTTGTGTTGAGCGTGACTAACTGAAAAAAAGCACAGATTAAAGTCTAACTTGAGTAACAAAGCTTCAGACAGAGCAGTTCCTACAGTTAGTTAGGGAATGTTAATGCCATCAGCTGCAAAGTATCAATTTATACGTAAATGTTCAACTGTCAGACCCCTTTTCTACAAGATAACCGCAAGATACTACAACATTTTCACAATTTAAGTCTCTCCATTTAAATGCAACTCTCTATTCTACATAACTCTCTAACATAACAGTATTTAAGCATATAGAGGGTCACACCAATGTCGAGAGGCTTTTGTTCCACGCTTTAAATCATAGCACTTTGAGACAATTGTATTTAAAAAAAAACAAAAAACTTTGTACTTCTTCGAGAGGTTCTGCGTACACGTCCTTGGCACAAATGAATGAGGAGGAGGCGAGGGGCCATCATGGAGCCCGTATCAAGGAGAGGACACTTAAGAAAGTTCTTTGCCTCTCCTGGAAATGTCATCGTGTTTGGAAAGCAATCTACGCCTGATTTACAGATAACACGATGCCATTTTCGAACTCCTGTTTCTGACTTTTTCTGTTTTCTGTGTTTTGGTGACTTTATCTCCGTCTGTCTGCTCCTCTCCTGCTCAGTATTCTGCGTTTATTCGGGCTGCTACCTCAACGGATTTTTTTCCACACATGTCCCGGTAATGCAAACGCGAAATGTCATCTTTTGTAGCTTATTTTTACGTAGTTGTTCCATGAAAAATGAAAAAAAAAAAAAGAAATATGAGGCTAGAGAATGTACATAAGCGTAAAGGTGCACTGTGTAACTTTTCTGGTGGAGAGTCTGACATCTGCTTGTCTCCATGGAGATGTTAATTTGTCTGGAATGTCCTGGTATGGCATTAAACGTAACCATCTTGCATTTATGTTATAACGTGTTTTTATTTACTTAAAAGCTTGGATTCTTATTGTGAGAGGGCTCACCTCTCCACAGATGTGACATGTAACTTGGCCTGATGGCATCACCAACTGTATGTGTGGGGATAATTAAGTGTAATGCCATACTGTGGAACATTTCAAGCAACAGAAAAGCTGGTGACAGACCTCCATCAAATGTTACACGGTGTTCAGTGTATTCTGAATAAATAAGTACATTATTATTTAAATTATGAAGTAACATTTTGAGGGATATGCTGTTGATAAATCCTTACAATATTTTTTTGGGGGGGCATGGCATTCCTCCAAAACATGCCCTTCATTTGTCACAAGCGATGAGCCCTTTATCTCTGCTTGCGGCTTTATTTAGTTAGAAAGTAAGTAAGCAAGTCTTTATTTGTATAGCGCTTTTCACAGACATTTTCTGTCCCCAAAGACGCTTTACAGAGCATTATTCAACATTATTCATTCAGCATTATTCATTCACTCTATACCTGGTGATGGTAAGCTACTATTGTAGCCACAGCTGCCCTGGGGCACTCTGACAGAAGCGCGGCTGCCATGCCAATCGGTGCCATCGATCCCTCCGACCACCACCATCACTCACACACACACCACTTTCATACTAGGCAATGTGGGTGAAGTGTCTTGCCTAAGGACACAATGATTGAATTGATTGTATTTTAATTGACCTTGACTATCATCTGTTCATGGAGACCTGTAACATGTTTTGGGTTGATGGGGGAAACAGGAGCGCCCAGAGGAAACACATCCAGACATAGGGAGAAACACGCAAACTCCCAGAACCTGCATGAGTGCTAGCAACTCAGCCACCTTGCCGCCTTTATAATGAAAGTGTTTTTTGTTCTTTAAATCAGTGGGTAATGGCCAGTATTAGAAGTGGATCTGGTGTTTTTCGCCCGCATAATGGGTGCGATGTTGGTCTTAAATTTCATTTAAGTGGTCTTAAAAAGGTCTTTAAAAAGTCTTAAATTTGGAGTAGTGAAACCTGGGGATACCCTGGAAAATACGCAAGACATTTCCACAGATATTTTGCCACAGAAAAGCATTAACTGGAAGTGATGTTTACCCTACATCGCTGCACATTGTGAAAAAGGTCTAGGTGCGTCACAGAGCTTTCTGATTGGCCGCAGATTTGACATTGGATTATAAACTGGCCTTGATGCATCCTACCACACCATCCACCCTCCAAAACCTCACATACATAACCATCTCATCTCAGCATATCTTCATTTATAGAACCAACCTTTTGACATTTGGTCGTCTTAAAGGTTTTCCGAATAATAGCCCCCACTTGGGACATGGCACCTGACACAAAATTCAAATCAGTCACCTGCTTTTTCTTAAATAACATTCACTTTCCTCCTTCCCAGTCCCATGGTAAATAAACACCCCGTAGACTCTCACGGCAGCCATTTTGTGTCATCCGAGATATGCCGGTTTCTCAATGGGACGAGCGCATTTCCATAAAGCGACGCACCTGCTTAGAGACGCTTGACATTTGGGGGAAGTGAGAGAAGACGAAAGGTCAAAGTTCGGGCAGGAAATAGCGCAGGCTAACAAAGCGTTTGAGCAGAGGTGTCTGTGCAGACGGTGTAGTGTCTGGATCGTGACAGGTCTGGTGACGAGCTATTTATAAGTCGTGGATTTGAATACGGTTTGGGTGGAAAATGGAAGATTGTATTTCAGTTCAGTTTGATGGGGGAAAAAAACACACCTGACATGAATTTTGAAGTAACTGTATGCACATTTGGGTTCTAGTACCACAACTACATACTGAGACTACTACATGGTATTTGCAGTATTAGTGCAAGTAGCAGTAGTTGTAGTAGTAGCACTTAAAATCATGTAAACAACACAAAATTAACAAATGGAAAAACTGAAAAAATAAATAAACGTAAAAAATAATTGCGCATACATTTGGGTTCTAGTACTACTACAACAAATACTAAGACTATTACTAAGTGTTTGTAGTATTAGTAGAAGTAGTAGTCATGTTAGTATTAGTAGTTAGTTGTCTTAGTATTAGTATACATAGTAGTTGAAGTAGTAGTACTTAAAATAATGTAAGGAACACAAATGAAAAAACAAAAAATGAATAAATATATGTGAAAAATGATTGTACGTATACTTGGGTTCCATACTACTACAAATACTAAAACTGCTACGTAGTATTTGTAGTCTTAGTGGAAGTTGTAGCCATGTTAGTATTAGTACTTGTCATAGTATTAGTATGAGTAGTAGTTGTAGTACTAGCACTTAAAATCATGTAAACACCACAAATGGACAACATAATAAATAAATAGTTGTGAAAAGTAATTGTACATACATTTCAGTTCAAGTACCACTACTATACTTAAAACTATTTAAACTACTACTTAGTATTTGTAGTATTAGTGGAAGCAGTATGTTAGTATTAGTAGTTAGTTGTTTAGTATTAGTATATGTAGAAGTTGTAGTAGTAGCACTCAAAAGGAATGAAAAACATACATTTGGGTTCTAGTACTACTACTGCAAATACTAAGACTACAACTTAGGGTTTGTAGCATTAGTTGAAGGTGTAGTCATGTTAGTATTAGTAGTTAGTTGACTTAGTAGTAGTTTCACAATGTGAAAAATAATTGTACATACATTTGGGTTCCATTGCTACAGCAAATACTGAAACTGCTACATAGTGTTTGTAGTATTAGTGGAAATTGTAGTCATGTTACTGACTATTAGTATTAGTACTTTGGTGTCTTAGTATTAGTATGCCTAGTTGTTGAAGTGAAATAGTAGCGGTCACAATCATGTAAGAAACACAAAATTAACAAAAGAAAAACAGGGAAAAAAAAGATATGGGAAAAAAAAGATATTATATATATACATATCTGAAATCCATATCTCTATCTATATCTATATCTATCCATCCATCCATCTATATATAAATAATCTTTACATTGAAAAAATTGTCACCTTTCTCTCTGTAACTGCTGCTGTGAGCCTCGTCATTTTGGTCTTCAAATGTTTGTATTAACCCCCTCTGTGTGATCCTGGTGTTTTTATTTTTTTGTTAAATATTCCATAAATAATAAATTCTACAAGCGTTGATGAGCTTCATTTCACTGAAACACTATGGGTGACACTCATATGAAACAAATTATAATAAACTGTTCAGATTTATGTCAACGAACCAACGTTTTGATTTCTTGGACATTTTGGTTTGAAAATATTTTATTGTGTTGCTGTCATGTGAAGCTATTCTGTTACCAAAACCACACTTGTAATCATGTGTTGTATTGTTGTGTGTTTTCCAGGCGGAGGAGGAGGAGCAGAGGAGGCAGGAAAGAAGGATCGAGAGGATAGAACCTGTGGGCCGAGCAGACTCCACACAAGAACATTCTCCAGCTTTAACCTTAGAGTGAGTACACAACCAGCAAACAGAAAAAGTCCAAACAGAAATTAAAAACGCAAAAATCTGAAACCACCCTCCAGAGTGTAAAAGTTGAATACACTCCACCGTAGCGTTTCCGTTTACACTGCCCAAGACGCAAAACTCTGGTCAGATCTGCTCAGGTTGCTTACATGTTTACGCCACATACATGCAGTACACAGAAACAAACATGTCGGATCATTTCCATGCATCGGACCTTCAAGCAGCTCAAATAAACTTACAAGCGGCATCCCAACAAATGTAGAGAATCTGCAGAGACACTATTAGTGAACAGAGAAGGATCTGCAATCACCTCTGTCAAATTCTGGATGCACCTGTTCGTCGCAGGCGAGTCAGACGGATATGGACGAGACCTCGATGGTGGGACAACTTTGTGGAAGGAGTAGCTGATGAAAATGCATGACGTGGAATCTTCCGTATGTCCAAAGATGCCCTTGTTGCTTCAAGTACAAACATATTCTAATCCAATCCAATTCCACACACTTTTGCGTCACCGTGTGCACGCAGATTTACTCCTGAAAACTCTCATCTAAATGCAGAATAAAAAGTGAAGACTCGACGCCACTTACTTATATAAACGTAGCCTTAGTTCTTCTCTCATACAAAAACACTCTCTTCCACCTTGTGATGTCATGTAGTACAGGAAGGGCTCCACTGTGTTTTTAAACTCCATACACCTTCACGAGAATCATTTGGATAATTTCAGCCCTGAAGTTGCTAATTTCTACTGAACAAAAGATAAAAGGTCGCTGTTAACTTGAAAATTACTAGTTCATGACATCACAAGGTGGAACAGAGCATTTTGAGCTTTGGAGATGTAAACAGACTAATGATAAAGGATTACTCAGACGTGTGAATGAAACAAAACACAACTCCAAGTATGTTTTTGATAAGGTAACAACATTATAACATGGCTTAAAGCGTCAATTTTGTGTAATATGGGACCTTTTAGAAGAAATTCTTATTTTCAATCCTCACTTGCATGGATATACTGTTGGCCTGGGTATTATTTTTATTTTTATTTTGTAAACAATAGCGAATACAGAAATTTGTCCTTAGAATATCACCATGCATTTTTTTTAAATATATATTTGATTTTTCTGTTACAAAATTAATCTGCATTGACCTCAGTGATAAAACAACAATAAAAACACAATTTCTTTCTTTATCTTAATTAATACCTCTAATACGAACAACATTATTACATTATCCCAGCAAAGCTCACGCCACTTGCTAACACATGTATCATTCTGATGCGCTATCTAAACAAATTAACACCTCCCCCTCCCCTTTACCCCTCCCACCCCCTTTTTCAATTAACGTCTTCTTTTACCCCGACGCCCCGATTCTAATCACATAATTGGTGTCTCCATTTCGCCCCCTGCAGTTGACCCCTGGGCACTGCGTCAGACTCAAATAAATGACTCTTTAGCCGACACAATACAGCTCCATCAAGCGGCTGTCATGTCTCTGTCAACTTTCGTATCGTGTAGTTTTGCATTTGCTTGTTGCCGTGGCGATTTGGTATGCGTGTATCTAAAGCCGTTCTTTTCTTGTCTCTTCTCTTTTTTTTTTCTTTTTTTTTCGTGGTGTCTCATCCATCACCGTGGCGACAGGAGCATGCTGAGGCCAGTGGAGGTGTGCAACGAAGGAGGGCCCCTGGGGATCCACGTGGTGCCGTTCAACCATGACATCAGGTAAAAGACGAATATGTGAATGAACGAACGAATGGATGGATGGAGTGTAAAAGGGCTGAGGGACTACCATGGTTACTACTGGTGTGGTTGATGCACATTAGACCATTAAAATCTTATGTATTTATTTATTTTTCATTTTTTATAAAATTAAATTCACAAATAAAAAACAAACAAACAAATAAGGCATTAGTATATATATAATAGTAGTGAAGTACAAGAAAATGTTGCTGTAGTTGTTTGGTGAAGTATGTTTGAAGTTTGTTATAGTAGTTGCAGTTGTAGCTGTTTGCTTTAATTGCAGTAGTACTATTACTAGTAGTAATTGCAGTAGTTGCTGTTGTTGTTGTAGTAGTAATAAAAGATGCAGTAGTGATAGTATTAGGAGTAGTAGTAATTATAGTACCGTATTTTTTGGACTATAAGTTGCTCCGGAGTGTAAGTCGCACCAACCAAAACATGCGTAATGAAGAAGAACAAAACATAAGTCAAGTAAGTGGTACTTTTTTGGGGGAAATGTATTTGATAAAATCAGAAACCAGGAACCGACATTTTATCTTGAAAGTCAAGTTGTAGTAATAACAATAGAAGAGAGAACAACAGACTGTTAACGTCACATATGAACAGTTCTTCAGATAAACTATAGCATAAAAAACAGAACAGAACAAGTTTACCAAACTCTCCATCTCACTCCAAATCACTAAGTCAATTCAATTCTTCATCCTCGGTGTCACTTCTGAACAACTCCATGACCTCCGGAGGTAAACAGAGCACAGCTTCCTCTTCTGTGTCGCTGTCGTCAGACTCAGCATGAGTTTCAGTTAGAATTATTGGTTTTGGTGCCACTGAAGTTCAGGCTTTGTCGATCTATCCAGTGACTTCCAGGAAAGTTGCATAGTTCACCCTCCCGGCTACTGTGAAGCTGTGTTCTCCATCACCACTTCCCGCCAGTCCCTCACAAGTTTTTCGCTCACTCCAAACTTTCTTTCTGCTGCTCGATTATTTTCGGCTGAATATTTCACTACTTGCAGCAGTACAGCGACTTTCTGCACGAGACATGCGCAGTGAAGTGACAGTGGTACAGGAGTAATAGGAGCAGCAGATACTGACACACAAGACTAGAGCCTCTCATGACTGTCAGTGTGAAAATTTTAATATAAAAGTCGTACCAGAGTTTAAGTCACAGGAAAAAAAGTGCCACTTATAGTCCAAAAATACGGTAGTTATTGCTGTATTAGTTGTTTTCATAATGTGGTAGTACCAATTGCAATAATAGTGTGGTAGTAGTAATTGCAGTTGTGATTGTAGTAGTAACTGGAGTTCCGGTAGTGGTACTACTTCTGTACTAGTAGCGTTAACAGTAATAGTAGTAGAAGAAGCAATATCATTGGTAGCCAACAATAGCACTAAGCAGAAACTGTAGTAGCAGTAGTAGTAGTTGTATTAGTAGTAGTAGCATTAATAGTAGTAGTAACTTTCCTTCTGCAATAGTTTCATACTTTTCATGCGTCCACATTTCAAAGTGTGCTCAGCTCTTTCTTCGTCTCTTCTCAAACACGCTGTTGTTTTCTGGGCTTCCACTTGTTTCATGTTTGGCCTGAGGCGGTGCTTTTGGTTCTTTCTCTCGTTTGGTTCTGTTTCTTTTCTCTGTCTCACGTGGTCATCTCCTCTGATTCTTCCACCACAGCAGGACTCAACTGTGCTGAGATCCTGCAATGAGAAGCACCCAGTGGGGAGGAGGTGTAGTTATGAAAGCTAGTCTTCTCATGTTTTAGACTTACTTTAGAAGAAAAATAGCACTCTGGGTAGTGGATATGTGGTGAAGTCGAGTCAGAATGGCTGTTAATCTTTGGGTTTTTAATCGATAAAATGTTTAATTAGTTGAAGAGTGTGCTGAAAGGTTTGATTTTTTTAACACATTATGGTAATATCATTGGTAGAAAGTAAAATTCAAAGTGTTGCTTTCATAAAGTCATATTAGTTTTCAAATTAGGATCCAAATGAGACTGCTGTGTGCCGTTTCAATCTAATTATAAAGTGTTTTATCATCCGTGAACTAAAAAGTAAGGTTGGTGCACTGTTAGCATACTAGTTATTGTTACCATTAATGTATTAGCGATTTATCTATGATCTGGTGTGGAACATCTCTGTTGTCTCTGTGCATTGCCTCTTTAAATAACGACTAAACTTCACTAAAGACAAAACTCTGTTGAGGTGAATCATTAGGGTGCTCGGAATGTGTTAGGAAAGTGAGGAATCATTTTGATAGTTTTGAATAGTTTTGATTCATTCACTCCACTCTACCCGGTGGTGGTAAGCTACTATTGTAGCCACAGCTGTCCCGGGGGAGACTGACGGAAGCAAGGCTGCCAATCTGCGCAGTTGCCCCCTCTGACCACCACCAGTGATGGTGTTATAGTAGCAAGTTCTAGTAATAACAATAGAAGAGAGAACAACAGACTGTTAACGTCACATATGAACAGTTCTTCAGATAAACTATAACATAAACAACAGAACAGAACAAGTTTACCAAACTCTCCATCTCACTCCAAATCACTAAATCCATTCAATTCTTCATCCTCGGTGTCACTTCTGAGCAACTCCACGACCTCCAGAGGTAAACAGAGCCGCCACTTCCTCTTCTGTGTCGCTGTCGTCAGACTCAGCATCAGTTTCAGTTAGAATTATTCCGGCCTTTCTGAAGCCCGACAGGATGGTTTCAGTCGTCTTTATGTTTGTTTAAATTAAACATTTTCAGTTGTTCAGAAGTAATGGTGCGATCGACTGACATGATACAGACAGGACAGAGGCTCATTCTGCAGGACACAAGCGCAGTAGAGTGAAGTGACAGTGGTGCAGGAGGAACAGGAGCAGCAGATACTGACACACAAGACAAGAACCTCTCACAGCTTCAGTGTGAAGATTTTACTATATAAGTCGCACCGGAGTATGTTGCAGGACCACTCAAACTATGAAAAAAAGTGCAAGTTATAGTCTGAAAAATATAGTGCTTCTGCTTGTTCATATTTTTAAGATTGTAAAAACCAGATACACCTACAATATCTTTAAGTAGTTGTAATTCTAAATAAATACAGGAAGTGCATACATAAATACTTTAACCTTTCTTTTCAGTACACAACAAGTCATAACATTCGCTATAATTCCAAAAGTGCTCGGCTCTGTCCTGATATAGAACAAAAATAAATTCTGGCCGTGTCTCTCGAGCTAAGTGTGGTGGACAGAGGACAGGGGACAGGGGACAGGGAGGAGGATCGCGTCTTAGTTTATGGCTATTTAAGGAAAAAGGGACATTGGACGTGCACCCGGCGTAATCAAACTAAAAGCCTGCTTCCAACGGCACCCACTGGCACGCCACCAAGGTGAACGCAGCCACTCAGAGCCGGGATCGGGAGGCGGGGCGGGGCCTTTCGTGTGTGTGTGTGTGTGTGTGTGTGTGTGTGCGCGTGGGGGTGGAGGTGGAGGAGGGAGGGGAGGCAGCGGCGGTGGAGGAGATGGGATGGGTTGACATTTAGAGCCAGACTGTCATTGAAGATTGGCGCGGTCGCGTTTTCCGGAGCTCCTTAATCCCATAACTGTTCATAAGCAAGTGTCAGGAAACTACATTTAGCCGCAACCTTTTGACGAGCGATTGGACGCGGAATCATGAGTCAGGATGTGCCGAGGGATGGAGGAAGGAGGGAAAAAAGAAAAAAAACTTTGATATCATAACAACAAGATAAGGTGTAGTGTAATTTCTAAGGAGTGGACACAAATGGAGAAAAATAAAAGGTAAAATAGAATGTCAAAATTGTAAGAACTTTTCAAAATGTCTGTAGAGATTGTCTGGGATCCGGAATATATTCTTCTTCAACACTTTACAAAGATGTTAGTTTGGTTATTGTTGAACATCCCTGTGTTCATATGGGAGTGATTGACAGGTGCATTAGCCAATCAGGGACATGCATGGTTTGTGCAAAGGAAAAACTGAACTGAAAAACTTGTATATTTCTACAGAATCAATGAGCAAAGCATTGTGGGAATAATGTGAGTGATATCCCTCTGTATAAAAAAATCTAGAGAGATATTTTGGATTTGCCGGGTCACCTTAAACAGTGGAGTACGGAGCCTGCCTCATGACGTGTGAAAAAAATGTTTTAGCTTTTAATTTCGGCAATTTCTTAATTCTTGGGTACAAATTGGTTAAATTGTGGGAACGATTTAACTAAAACATGGGAATGATTTAGGCAAAACTTATTACCGTATTACGTAAAGCGTGGGATTACATATTGTGGAAATGAAATTGAAATTTGAGGCCATGATTTAATATCTTTTTCCGCTCACGCCATCAGGCGGGCTCCAGAGTTGAGAGATGCATTAGCCTAATCCATCTAAAATCTAAAAAAAATCTCTTGGCTACAATGTTACAATTTCAGAAATAAAATTCCACACATGTTGTATCTGTTCAGTTCATTGCTTTACCTGGGATGCTCCACAGTATGGCATTAAGCTTATATAGACTTAGACTTCGACCAAATGTATTGATCCACAAGGGAAATTATTTGGACACACATCACAATATAATATAATAACACAGAAAATAAATATAAATGGTAATAAATTCTAAACAAGTAGCAAAAAAGATAGCAAGAGACAGGTGTCAAATAAGACATACTGTATTTTTTTAACTATAACACGCACTGGATTATAAAGTGCAATATCAATAATGTTGAATTCTCTCGTCTATTTTCATACATAAGGTGATTATAAGACGCATTAAGCGAAACAAACGGACAACACTTGAGGCTGATCCTTAGCCCACGCATCCACGATCCATTGGCAGATTGTGGTGTAATTCGCCCGGCGTTGCCTCCCTGTCTTGCTGAATGTGTATTATGAACGTGAATGTGGGTGGAAGTTTGTTTTTTATTTCCTACGAGGACGACTCAAATATACATTTAGTAATAATGTGTTTAATGCAGCTTTGAGCACATTTGTTTACATCTTACAGAAACAAAACTTAAAACCACATGGCTCATTTGCATAAACTATAAGCTCTGAAAAAACAGCTCGCTCCTTGTGCGCTGATGCGGTCATCTTCTGTCAGACTAAACGACACGACTCAGTGAGATATGAGATATGAAAATTGATTCGAGGTCAGTAAGCACAACCAAAATTAACACATAAGGCGCACCGGATTATAAGGCACACTGTCGATTTGAGAAAATTAAGGGATTTTAAGTGCACCTTATTGTCCCACAAATATGGTAATTATATAAATGTATATGTAGATGTCAAAATAAAATAGAAAAATAAGTAATAAAATAGGAAGACAAAGCAACAATGATATGAATGTTATTATATTAAGCATGTATTCTTACTGTGAGCAAGATCAAACCTGGAACTTGGCTTTTTGGTGTCACATATTGTCTCCATGGAGATAAATACATTTAAAGCCATACTTCTAGACACACCAATATTATCTCCAGTGAGTCGAGTCTAGCAGGTGGCTGACCTTCCACCAGAAATGCTGCACAGTGCACCTTTACGCTTTATGTTCCCATCCTTTTTTTTTTTTTTTTTTACATGTATCACACCATTTTCACCCCATGGAGAAGACAGTAAACCCTTCACCCTCCTCTTCCTCACCTCCCTGTCACCGTCTCTCATGTACAGGTACGGGCAGTAGGAAAGCGTCTCGGAGGATGACATAATGTGGCCCCCTGTGGCCCCCGCTGTGGTGTCAGCGCAGTGGAGCGTAGAGGGTCCCCAAAATGTCCCCCGTGCTGAGCCTGGATCTCCCTGTCCGCTGTCGGGTGTAGGGCTGGCTGTCTGACCCCCGCGGCCCCGGTCTAGACGCGGTGACAGCGGCTGAGGCTAATGCGTCCTGTCTAGGCATGTGCAGCACCGGGAAGAGGGGAGGGAGCGGGGTGTAGGGGTGTCACAAGATCCTATTTAGTAAAGGATGCAGAAAAAAACAAAACAAAACAAAAAAAAACATAGAATAAATCAATAAAATAAAATGAATAAATGAGTGAATAGAAATCAACAAATAAATCTATATACTGTAGAAGTGGTTTGAGGGAGTATAATGTCACCTGTAGAATTTGGTTAGAAGGCTAGAAGTTATAGCGGCTGTGACCTGTGCGATCTGTGACCGAATTCCACATTTCGAAATCCAGGTACGCAACGAAAAAACAATCAGGAGCGAAGTTGACGAAGGTACTCGCCCTTTTCTGCTTGCGTCACCAGTTTACAAAGGGCATGTCAATCAAACCTGTTGCTAAGGATACTGGGAGTGGGGAAAGCAGGCACCTGATTGGTATGTAATTAAGTAAATAAGTTTTTATTTATATAGCACTTTTCACAGACATAATGTCACAAAGATGCTTTACAGAGCATTATTCATTCACTCCACACCCAGTGGTGGTAAGATACTATTGTAGTCACAGCTGCCCTGAGACAGGCTGGCATAAGCGAGGCTGCCAATCTGCGCCTCTGACCACCACCATCACTCATGCACACACCACTTTTATTCTAGGCAATGTGGGTGAAGTGCCTTCCCTAAGGACACAATGGCAGTTTTTGTGACTGGCTCCCCCCTGTGGCACCTGATTTTCCCAGTGTTCTCCCATCCAAGTACTCACCAGGTCCAGCCTCCAGAGATCAGGCTTTGACAAGCCGGTATGGCCACAATTATTATTATTGTTCATATTTTGAAAACAGCAGGATTAAGTAGAATATTTTAAAGTTAGAATAAGAAACCTGGCAGCAGCAGTTACAAACAGAGGGGCACTTTCAATAAAAAGTGAACTGAAGCCAGACAGAGATGGAAAGTCTTCTCCCCCAGGCTCATTTCATAGTTAGAAAATGGCAGGTTGCAGTCTATGGCCACCCTCTTCTGGAATTTTTGCCATTTAATATTACAAATTAGCAGCATGGCTATCGTCAACTAGTTTGTGAAGGTGTAAACGAGCAAATGGATGAATTGGATGGACTTTAAAATCACAGAAACACTGCTTCTATCAAAAGTTATTTATGTCCACTTAGAATTATCATATTACACCAAGTACGTTTTAAAGGTAACATTGTACTAAGGTGAAAGTGTACGAAAAACAAATGGTGAGGAAAAGCATATACTTTAATGTGTCATCATATCATTTAACTGTGTTTGTCAATGGTGTAGTGGGTTAAGCATTTGCACATGAGCTGAAGGGTAGCTGTTTGTTTCCTACCTGACCAGACACTAATCTCGCACCTCTGAGCTTTTTACCCACTGCCATCCAGTCACAGAACAGCTGCAACAGAAGGGCTGGGCATCTGACAAAAACTGCAAATTATCAACAGCAACCAAAAAGCCATGTTATAAGTATATTTAATCACTCCTATTAATCTCTTTTTATCCAAGCAGCCCAATGAAAATCTAACCACACCAGCTAACAGTTTGGGCATGTGCACAGGACCACACGCACATGCCCAGATGGCTCATTGGCCCAAATGAACCGCACAATCCGTGTCGCTGTACAGTGTAAACACAGGAGACATAACTAGCATGCACAAACGGAGCTGATTGGATTATTCTCTGATTAAAGCCACTAGATGAGAGCAGGTGGCTTCTGCTAAACATTTCAGTGTGATGTGGTCCAGCTGTGGGTCGGACTGGAGCCAGGAGAAATAGAGAGTTCAGAAAAAATGGAAGCAACATTTTTATGATTTGTAAATATTGTCAAAAAATATCAGCAAAAGTATTTCTTGCCTCTAAATGTTTTTCAATTTTGGCAGTAGCGTGTGTTTTAGAGAAAGAGAGAGTGGAGGTGACTGCTGAAACTTTTTTTTTTTTTTTAAACTATGCTTATTAAAGGTGCACTGTGTAACTTTCTCTCCATGGAGATGTTGTCTGCAATGTTCCACAGTATGGCATTAGACTTATTTGTCTCTACGAAGACAGAAGGTAACACCATAGGACCGAGTTACATGTTAAGATCTGTGGAGAGGTGAGCCCAAACACAATAAGAATGCAAGATTTAAGTCAATTAAAAAAACATGTTATTGCGTAAATGTAAGATGGACACATTTAATGCCATACTGGGATTTTCCAGACAAAGCAACAACATCTCCATGGAGACAAGCGGATGACGGACCCTCCACCAGAAAAGCTACACAGAGCACTTTTAAGAACATCATTATCTGTACACATTGGGCACACCAGATGCACACTGATGACTGGTGTACAATGACTGCATTTGACAAAAACTCCAAAAATTCTACAGCAACAAGCCACGTTAAATACATTTAATCACTCATATTAATCTCTCTCTATCCAAGCGCTCAAATGAAAAGCAAACCACACACGCTCACAGTTTGGGCATGTGAAGAGGACCACACACATGCCCAGATGGCTTCTTTATTTTTTCTTTGGAGACTCGTGCAGGTCCCACAAGATTTCAAAAGTCTTTTAAACCTCTGCGTCCTGCCACACAGAGTGCGAGTGCGGGTCCAGGTGAGGCGCCGATCTGCAGGAAAAATCCACAAGTCTATTTTGCCTGACACCACAGCGGCCTGGAGCTTTTTTCGATTGTTGACACTGCGTCGTTTTGGTCAAATACACACTGCAGTTGTCGTAGTTGGCGTTACGGGCAGTGTACCAGTAGCTTGATTCATCAGTTTGACCTCGCAGCATTAAGATTTGTTCGCTCGACGGTAGACTGGTACCTTTTTAATTTAACCAGTCGTTGCTATTTGGTCATGATGTATGTAATGCACCAAATCCCATATGAAGAAGGGCAATAACATCTTCCTCCTTGATAAATTCACCAAACATTCTCTTTGTTCCAGCTTTAAAGCCTCGATCTTGGGAATCTTTGCCAACACAGAATGTCTGTCTTCATCTACATCCATCTCGACCGCTTTGTTTACTGTTGTGCTCTACCATAAAAGGGACCCAGACAGGCACTTGAGTCTGGTGTCATGGCTTCACAGCTCTTCACTGATTGGCCGGTGTGCGGCAAATCTTCTAGTGTATTCCGATTCCTGACCTAGTCGTTGGAGAGAAATGAAATTGAAAGGAGGCAGTAGGTGGTCCCAGCCTGGCTAAAGTACCAGACCCATCTTGAAGAATTCACTCATCCATATTTACCTTTTGCCTGTAGTTCTGGTCAGACACACTATTACTGTGTATAACTGCATGTAGAGATTGAATAGAAGAGGTCCCATGACTGTCCCCTGGGGCATCCCACAAGTCAAGGCCATGTGCTCTGAAATCAGTTAAAACCAGCTCTTATAGTTTTAAAAAAGAGTTGCTGTGTGCTGTCTGCAACTAAATTCAAAACATGTTTCATCTTCCACAAACAAGGAAGTGTGCTGTTAGCATGCTATTTGTTGTTAGCATTCCCGTCATGGCAAAACACGACCTCTGAAAGTGCTGAAAAGTGGATAATTAGGATGCTTAGATCACAGCAAACTGTTTATAGTGAACTAGCTTGGCTTTGTAGTTAAAAAAAAAAAAACAAGTACAGTGTTTAGAACCCTTACCTAAACTCTTTTGCTCCAACATAACCCCCTAACATCTTTTTCTCAGCACTTTTTCACATCTGACACATGTCTCCCGAGGCCACCAATGTACTACAATAATGATATAATAATAGTTCAGAATCTGGTACAAATCTCTGGAATCTGTCACTTTATCCCCGCTCCCTGGTCGCAGCTGTGCATTCTGATGAGGGATCACTGGAGGTCTGTTCTCTTTGTCCCATGTCCTTTGAGTAGCTCTGTTTTGTCATATGTTCTCAAGTCGAGTAGGGGTAGTAGCATGCCAAATGGACCTACGTTTTACGCTTGACTCAATGCATGCTTTCAAATAAGGATACACAGATAAAATAAAAGCTACTGCAGAGTTTCGGAAAAAGTACTGCAATCAGAAATATGTTTTGCTCATTTTACGCTATTTTCTGATCTATGTTGTAATGTTTCTTCGTCGCAAACAGACCTGGAGTCATGTTTTGTTTCATTCAAACATGTTTAACAGACAAACCCACACAAAGGCTGAGTTCTTCGTTCAACCTCAAAACACTCTGTTCCACCTTGTGATGTCATGTGGTAATACAGGAAGTGCTCCACTGTGTTTTTAAACTCCATACACCTTCACTAGAATAATATAGATAATATCAGGTCTGGAATTGCCAATCTCTCCTGAAATAAAGGTAAAAAACATGAAAACTACCACTACATGACATCACAAGGTGGAACAGAGCATTTTGACCTTCTATATAGACAGAATAATAATAAAAGTTTACTCAAACATGTGTGAATGAAACAAAACACAGATGTAGATATCATTACCCTCATGGCATAATCGCCCAAATAATTTATAAAGGTTTATGAGAAAAAAAGGTGTATAAATGTCAGCTGAGCTCCTTCTAATTTTTGTGTAATGCTCTTTTTAAATATGTGGTGTTTCATGTCACACCGCAGGACGCACTTTGTATTAGAACTTTCATCTGCTTATATCTTTTTTAGTTTTAAAGTGGAGATAAAGGTGTAATTTTATGAAATAGTGTACATGCTTACACTTATGCCAATACCTTGATTTCTCATTCTCATAAAGAATACATATTTGTGCACAGATGAGTTGAATTTCGGAGTTAGAAAAAGATTATTTAGGAAGTAATTTAAAGTGATGAAGTGGGTGTCATGTCAAGTACAGATGTTTATAAGATGTCGGGGGTGATTTATGTTTTTTTTTCTGATTGGCTGAGGACAGAGCCAATGAGATACGGATACAGCAGGGCCACAAATGACAAGGGCAGAGATATGTTTTTTTAATGAAGTAACAGCACTCTAACATGTTTTAAAGCTCACAAGTCCATGTTGTGCAATATAGGAACCGTAAACAAGTCACTTTCTTAAACAAAGAAGCAAGAATTTGAGAAAAAAAGTGGAATCTGACCTGCAAAATTAAGGCCACTGTATATAACATTTCAGCCAAAAATAGACTAAAATAAAAGCATGTATTTTGTTTTCATTTTTGTTGTCTTCATTGCACTTTAAAAAACGTGTCCTTACGAGGTACATACATATTATTTTCATATATCGGGTAGGGATGGTTCGATACAGATAACCGATACCACCAATACAGATTTTAACTCTACTCATACTAATGTAAAAATGTTAAAAGAAAAAAATTCTAATAACCGTGACTACAGCTGTGCTTCCCGTCAAAAGCTCTATTATAATCTAAATACATTTACTTTATGCAGTTCAGAGAGGACACAAGTAGGAACGTGGTCTATGCTTTTTGCATCCAATTATTCAATGTTCCAATCTCTTCTGTTCTTTTTATAAATTGCACAGTTCTTGATATTTGCAGTTGGCAGGTTCACGCTTAAACTACACAAGTTACATTTTCTCAAACTTTTTAGTCATTGGCAGATTTAAAGTGATTGCACCTGACTTTTTACTGTCTTAAAACGTGAAAAAAATGCAACTAGTTCATTTTAGGAGGTCCAAACAACTAGCAGGCTAACAGCGCACCAGACTTACTCCCTGGTTTGCGGATGATAAAAGCACTTTATAATTAGATTTGATGATAAGAAATGACTTCTTGCACCAATAATTACTCTAATCACAAAGTAAATAAATAAATAAATTTATTAATTAAAGTATGGTGAATGTAGCTTGCCTAAGAACACAAAAGCAGTATGCAGTTGCAGAAATTGAACTACCAACTTGTTTGCTTAATGGGCAAGCACTGTTCACATATTTGTTTTAAGTCATAAGTCTGTGTGGTGATGGTTGGATAAACTTTAGGCCTGGGGTTGCAGTCACTTGCTCCCTTACATGCTCCGCTATTAGTTTAAAAATGATTTGGTGGAGGATTCCATTACTGTAAAATAATATTACTCAAGTAGAAGTATAAAGTAATGGTCCAAGAAAGTACTTTAAAGGATAGACACAAAACTGCGACAAACTAAATCATATCTGAAGGAGCGGTGCAAGATGTTCAAATCATTTCATATTGTCACATAAAGCTTTTGTCACATGTAGACTTGCTGTATTTTTCGGACTATAAGGCACACTTAAAATCACTTAAAGTGCGCTTTATAATCCAGTGAGCTTTATGTATTACTGATGGTTGTGTTTACTGACCTCGAACTGATTTTATGTGGTACACAATGCTCAAAAATCTGCCAAATCTTCCGTAGTCAGGAGCTTCGCGGAGTAAAGAACAAAGTATAGTTCTGCATAAGCATTTATGAAATCACTGAAATGCTACAGAGAATATGTCTATTCATATATACGATATATGCGTATGACCTGAAAACTTTCACATGAACCATTTCCAACACGATAAAAGCACAGAACAGACTCACCATCAGCATTATCAACATCCCTCCATTACAGAAAGAGCACTCTTATTCCACTGAGTCGTGTCCTTTAGTCCGGCAGAAGCTGGTCACATCTGTGCACAAGGAGCGAGCTGTTTTTTTCAGCGCTTATAATTTATCCAAATGAGCCATGCGGTTTTAAGTTTAATTTCTGTAAAACATAAACAAATGTGCGCAAAGCTGCATTAAACACATTATTACACAATGTATATTTGAGTCGTCCTCATAGAAAATAAAGAAAAAACAAACTTAAATGATTCACCCACATTCACGAATTCATAAACCACATTCCAAGACAGGGAGGCAAGACCGGGCGAATTACACCACGATCTGCCAATGGATCGTGGACGCCTGGACCAAGGATCAGTCTCAAGTGTCGTCCGTTTGTTTCGCTTAAAGCGTCTTATAATCTAGTGCACCTTATGTATGAAAATAGACGAGAGAATTCAACATAATTGATATTGCGCCTTATAATGCGGTGCGCCTTATAGTCCTAAAAATACGGTACTTACTTTTACTCAAGTAAGAGTACTGTTACTTCAAACTAAAGATTACTTTAATAAGAGTATAAGTATGCTGTCGGGAAAACTACTCCAAGATGTTAAATTTCTTTAAAAAGATTCTCAAGCACATGCAGCTGAGTCAATGTTACCTGCCTCTGGATCATATTAGTAGTAGTAATAATACTTTTTACTACTTAAATCAAAGTACTTTCATGACACAACTTGCATTCAACTTTTGACATTTGGTTGCTAGTTTAATTCCCTGGTAGAACACATCCCAAACTTACTCTCCGTTACATAAGGTCACCGTTCATTTGTACTGCGCCTATCTTCTCAGCACCTCCGGCATGTGCCACCTCAGAGACCGCAATAAGCAACTGATCTGCTAGCGTACGGATATCCACGGGGATTATGGGTAAGGGAGCGGGAGGAGGAGGAGGAGGTAAGGGGGTGTCTGGAGGTAAAGGTTGCTGCTTTTGAGAATGTATTGCTGAGGTGGCATTGCTGTGAAGAATCAGCAGGGGTATTTATTGCGCTTTGGTTGGATTTTTTTTTTCTTAAGGTACAGTGTGATAGCAGACAGTGAATTAGCTCTGCTCGCCTTTCATGATTGGGTACAAAGAGTGAGACATGGCTGACTCAACTGATGCTTAAGTTTGGGAAGTTGAATGTGACTGGCAGGGTGTCTGAAGAAGTTGTAGTAAAAGTAACTATAGAATTTCAGCGTGCTACCTTTTGTGACAGTATTTTGAGATTTACACTACCAAACGTTTGGACACACCCTCTCAATCTGTGTTTTTTTTTCTTTATGCTGACTTACTTTACATTTTATATACTGTACATAGAGAAGACATCAAATATATGACACAATATGTATGGATTATGGAGTAAAAAGTTAAAATAGCCACCCTTCACTTTGTTGACAATTCAGCCAACCCTTACCATAGAGACAAAACAGTCTTATTCCATTGACTGTAAACAACAAGATTTTGTAATTGTGGCACCAAAATGGTATTCATATATTGGAGGACTGTTTTGAAAAAAAGATCATTAATGTCCTTTGAAAAACTAAAAGAAAAATACAGCTTACCAAATAATACATTCTTTTGTTACCTTCAACTATGATCATTTCTTACTAGTAATCTGGGTCGTACTATATTATTGCCCAAATTTACAGCATTTGAAAGGTTGTTACATGATGGTGGATCTTATAAATTTATTTCTAAGATGTAAACTTTGTTGATAAATGAATGTCCTAAACCAGCCTTGTATCGGTCTAAGGAGAGGTGGGAATCAGACTTAAACACTACAATTGAAGATAATATATGGGCGAATTTATGTCAAGATAGTTTATCTGCCACCACTAATGCTCGATATAGACTTATACATTATAATTTCCTTCATCAGTTATATCTAAAACCAGAAAAAATTCATAAGACAAAGTCAGATTTTTCTGATCAATGGTTCTGATGTTCTGTAAAATTGGGCTCATTTTTGCATTGCACCTGGACATGTGTCAAAGTAAAAATTTTCTGGTTTGACTTTTGCCAAGCCATATCCACAATCACAAAAACTTCAATACCTCTTGATCCTGAATTTTGCCTACTTGGAAGTTTTGAGAAAATTTAACCATTAAATAAATATTAAATACAATTTTTAGAAATTTCATTGGCAGTGGCAAGAAAATGCATTAGAGTCACCTGGAAGTCTGACTCCCCCCTCCCATTACAAGATGGTAATCACTTATAGCCTCAGAAAGGCTTACAACACCTTTGTTAGAATATGGCAGCCTTACTTGGATTATGTGAATGTCACCTCAACTGACCTCTGTGTGTGAGAAGCATCTTCCCTCCATTTTTTTTTTGCCTTTACTGAGAAGCTACAATGTCATGGAATCATGAAATTAAAGAAGAAAAATCACTGAAAAAGTGTGTCCAAACTTTTTGACTGGTAGTTTATGTACCAACATGTATTTTAATCTACATCAGTTCAGCTACATCACTTTTGAGGTAAGACTGAAACTGAAGCTGAACTTTGAGCAGTTTTGCTTGGTGGTTATACAACAAACCATCTGAACCACCGTGGCCCATTGCCCACTCGTGTAACTTTAATGAGAAACTAACTTGAGAAGGCATTGCTTGCTTAACCTTAAACATATCTTTGTCCATGCACACTAAAAGTTGATGCCACCACGTCAAGTTACAGGTCAGATCTGAGGAGAGGCAACCAGTCTCACAGTAAATATATAAATAATACATGTTTTTCAAGGTATTTCTAACAGTAAAAAAGCTCTAAATGAATACGGGCAAGGTAGAGGAGTTTAATGCCATACTGTGGAACATTCCAGGCAAAGCAAATTAATTGATTACAGCTTTGTTGGTTTGTTGAAACAAATCTTCTGGTCAATAAGATAAAAAAAGAAGCTTCAGTGCTCCATATTCATGGGTTGCAGATTCATTGTGAGGGCTACACAGAAAGGAAATATAAGATCCGGGACTTGAACCTGGAACCTATTCCTTCCCAACATGACCCTTTATCTGTATTGAATTAGTAATTTGGTTTTTTTTCTTTTCCTTTCTTTTCCAGGACCCATGGCTTACAGGTGAACCGCCTGGAGCCTGGAGGCAAAGCGGAGCAGGAGCGACTGTTTCAGGAAGGAGACACCATCGTCAAGATCAACCAGGCTGATATCCGCAACCTGCGCTTCGAACAGTGAGTTAGCCTATACCTGTGTTTCCAACAACAAGCTTTTCTGCTTTGGGAATCTGCCTTGGAATGTTTACGCTTCACAAGAAAAGTATAAACAAAACACTTACATGATCCACTCACAGAGTTACACAACACATTCACACAGACAAGGTGGGTCTAGTGCTTGTACAGAAATAAGAGAATGTTGGTTGTAAAAATCAGTATCAGGAATTGAACTGCCATTCTTTGAACAAGTGGAAAAGAAGATCTGCAAACCAAGGAACTGCCCTAATCTTCATTAAACAATTTTTTGGTGTTGGTGTTGATTGGATTAGATTGCTTTGGTAAACAATATGAATATGAAGAAACTTGGCAATGCTGATCAAGTAATACAAATAAAAACATATTTTTAATATTTTGTAATCATTAACTCAGTCTTTAACATTGTCTTCCCAACGTCATTGAAAACCAAACACACGTCTCCCACTGATTCATAGTGCCTTTAATTTTCTAAAGTGGGGGGAGATATAAGCCAGGGTCACTGTGTACTCACTCAAGTCCATACAAATACAGACTTATTTAAGCTCCACCTGAGTCCAACACATAGACTATATAAGAAGTGGACTAAGTGAGTGTGACATCACCCATAGCGTTCTGCTCCAGTCAAATGAAGCTAACAATGCTAGTGCTTATAGGGGCGAATTTGGAGCCAGGTTGATATTATGAAGAGGATTTTTTAACTGACAAAAAAGTGGGGAAAAACCCCCCCCAAAAAAAACATCAGGATTATGTAGAACGGATTAATACGAATATTTTAAGACCAAAACTATGACTCACAGCAGCAGCTGCAGAGAGAGGAGACACAATATTCCAATGTAAGTCAATGAGAGCCAGGGTCAGTAGGAGCCGGAAGAGCTGCATGTGAACTTAGTATTTGAAACGTGGCTGCTAGCACGTTAGCTATGTCCATTTATATATATACAGTCTATGGTCCAACATGAGTAATATTATCTTACATCTTAGAAGCTTAAATCTGCACTGAGACATTTGAAGAGCCTAAATTTATATCAAATTCTTCATGTTAATCTACATGGCCTTTTAATGCAATTCCATCGGATACTGTATCCTCTTACATAACTGTTGCATAATGGCATATGTAACTTTTTTGGTGAAGGGTCTGCCACTGCCTTCATGGAGATGTTGTTGCTTGGCCAAAAATGAATAAAGTGCTTCCCTCTGTCTGTTTTTTGTGATCAATCAGGACCTGTCACATGCAAACGCTTTATCTGGAGCTGAACAAGACAGACTCTCAAGAGTTTTTTCTCAAGACTAGCTGAAGGTCGCACCTGTACGTTTGTTGGCAACAAAATAACCAGTGCTCTTACCATCAGGACCTGTTAACCCTGCTTTAGATTAGTTGCTGCTGTCGGCAGCACTAGGCTATGGTAAAAGTTTCAACTGGGCAGTGTTGCCAGATCCTCAAAAGCATAATGTTATACTGAAAGCCCAAATTCATGGCTGTATTTTGGTCTAAATGACCGTACAGTACTGAAATATTGGCAATATCCTGCTGTGAGGGCTTTGCTAAGGGCTGTGCGGTCCTGAATACTCGTTTTATGTGCAGTTTATGTGCATTTTGCATGGGCTTTGCCTACTTACTATTAGGTTTAATTTGTGCACTACATATTTGTCTGCATGGGAGGGGCATAACTTGTGTCTCGAGTGTTTGTACCAGTCCAAAGAGTTATGTGATCTAAGATTGTCCATTGTGACTCTGTTCAGACTTGTTGATTGTCGTGCATGGTTCAGACTTGTTGTTATAGTGCCACATACTAGTACTTGTAGGAAAAGATAATCATTCCTCAGTAAGATGGAGAAAGTGGATGAATTCGGTGCAGTGCAGAAGTTACTGATCGAAATACATAAAAATGTGGACATTTACACGACCCTCATTGTGGTTTTTGCCTACCATCTTATCTATGAAAAGGATTTCACATGCAGCTGCCAACCTGAACATCATCGGGACTTGTGCTTCATGTACCTGTTTCTTCCATGGGTTCTGATCGCTTTTCTGCTGCTGTGGATTGGCAAACGCTTTCACAGAGCCTGCCTCAAATGCTCTCGACTGACATGTGATTCCAATACTGAATACACTGGAGAGGATGGAAGGAATGGTAGCCAGAACACTATAAAGTATTGCTGCCTTTGCTGCAGGATTTACCTTAAGAAGGCTTGCTGTCACCTCACATTCTGGATAGGAGTGGTCCACTTCTTCCGAGCTCTCTCTGTGAGTACTATCTGGATAGTGTCAGTGCTGGTGGATGGAGACTGGTTTGCTGCAGGAACGATGGATCAGACTACCAGATACAAATTGCTTGTCACAATGGGCTGAAGTTGAATAGCACTGAAAAACTAATTGTTGATAAATTGAAGAATCAGTCACGTGTAAGTGTTTTTGATATTCGTCAGCTACCAAACAGAGAAATAGTCTTTTAACCTTTTACATATGTTTTGTTGTTGTTGTTCTGTCTTTTTTAGGTCGATGCTTTCATAGCACTTGCAGTATTAGCAGCTGTTTTAATTATCATTTCGTGCATCTGCACCTTTTGTTGCCAACTTGACACAAGAACTGCTGATATGATTCTGGAAAAAGAAGAAAGTGTGGTTGTAGAAAGTTGGGAAAAGATAGCAGAGACAGAAAAAGAGAAATGTTTGACTGATATTGAAAATGGTCATGGGAAGAAGTATCTCAGAGATGTGGATTTGTTCAATTGGAAGGATGGGACATTATCAAATATTCAAAGGGAGGGCTTTCCCCTCCATGGGAGTAGAACCATCCACTTCAGCCTTCCACCTCCACAAGAAGGAGCATTCACCTACACACAGGGAGGAGCATCCACGTCCACACAGGGAGGAGCATCCACGTACAGACGGGGCAGAGAGACAGATTCTATCTCTTTTGAGGAAGAAGAGACCATACCTTTAGTTCGAATGGTACCATTTTTCAGATCATTTTGTGTATAGTTTGGTATATTATTTCCTGTAGTGTTCTTAACTCATGATGTTTCTTTTTTATAGAATAAACCTTGATGTAAGAAGTCAGAAGAATATTTAATCAGTCCAGCCATTAAAAAAAATCTGCACAGTGATCGTGTTCCACATACTGTAATCTGCAATATTTCAGTCCACACTTTGTGATGACTTTTTACTTTTTACTGTTTAATTTATCACAAATTATGAATAATCTAGTGAGATCAGCTGTTACCAACTTACTGACCCCATTTAGATGAGGTAAAATCCTTGTTAAAGGTCACTAATGACTGTGTAAACATTTCAGTGTTTTTTTAGGTCATATTTAGCATGTAAAAATGTCATTAAAGCTAATGGTTAATCAAGTTTCACTTAAGATTTCTGAATTTGTGTGCGTCGGGTCATCCAGTGACAATAAACCTCCTCTTTCACATGTGACTGTGATAGATGATAAACAATATCAGGAAATAAACACGTTCTATGCTTTAAAATGTGATTGCCTTTACCATTTGATGCTACTCAGCAGATGTAACACATCAAGTCTCCAGTGCATGGCCTTAAGTGTTTAATAATAAATCCACATCCAGTCACAGTCTGTAGTGCATGTAAGGCTAAAGCCAAACAGATAATATGAACCAAACTCCACCAACATCCTCCTCCTCATCGGTCCTGGTAAAACCATAATTCACAAATAAAGAGGTGTAGTACATATCCAGTTTGGAGCGCGTGTGTATAGATGCAACCAGGGGAGTCCGTGTACAGTTCTCCATATTCCTCCTCTTTCATTCAGGTAACCACATAGTAAAAGAGTAAAAGGATTTAGCAAAACAAAGAGCATGTGCTCCGCAGTGATGTATTTATATATAGTGTATATGGAGAAAACAAAAGTGAAACTTAAGTGTCAGTCCATGTGAGGATCAACTGTGCTCTGGTACATTTGCATATGGACATTATATCTGAACATCGAATGGTGGCCCCAAGCGAACTGTGCGAACTTTGACTGTGTTTATATTTTTTCATTAATGTGTAAATTACTCAAAAACTTGTTAAAATAATATTCTGTATATTTATCTTTCTCTCAACAATGAATCAAGTTTTTTGGTAGATTCATTCATTCATTTCGTTCCTTCTGTGTGCAGATTGAGTTAAATAATTGTTTTTGTGAGGCCATGGTGTGTGTGCACTATGGGCTCACAATATGTGTCCACCACTTCCTGTTTCTGAACAAAACCACAGGAAGATGCTAAAGCATGTAGGCAGAAGGTAAACAAACCTCCAGTCTGAATTATTACCACACCATTGTTTTGTATCAGCAGTTGTTTGATTCATCCAAGAGAAACACTTTTAAAATCAAACAATGTACAGTTATATCTGTTTTCTAACTTTTTTTACATATTCACCTTGAGTGTCTTGCTTTAAAGGACACTTATATGTGGCTTTACTTCTCATTCAAACATGCTTTTGGTCACCTTGGGAAAAGTATTTCACATTGCCTAATAATGTAGAATGTGGAATGTGGACATTTGGCAAATATACTTTTTAAGTAATCAGAAAGTAAACAATTTAGATTCACATCCCCCACAAATGCTTTTCAATTCAGTTCGTCAGTCTGCAGCCTTTGTAGACTGGCTTTTCTATAATTAGTCTAGAGGTGGGCAGTGTACAGTGATGTACTACTAGTATATAATATGATACGTATTTACACTGTAACTGCTACAGATGTTCATTAGAAATTCCTATAATATGCAAAAAAGACTTGTAATCTTTAAGTCATGTTATAATGTTATCTCCTCAAAAACTGACCTGGAGTTGTGTTTTGTTTCATTCACACATGTTTGAGTAATCCTGCATTGTTAGTCTGTGTACATCTCTGAAGCTCAGAATACTCTGTTCCACATTGTGATGTTATGAAGAGGTAGTTTTCAATTTCACTTCTTTGGTGTATGGAGTAAAAACACAGTGGGGGACTTCCTGTATTACCATGTGACATCACAAGGTGGAGTGTTTTCTGTTAAAGAGAAGGATCTGTTTTAAACATGTGTGAACGAAACAAAACTCCGGGTAACTTTCTGATGAGAGTATAGAGTAAGTAAATAGAGCCATGTGTTTATAATTTGACTGCAGAATGAATGTGGGTTTAAAAGCTGCCAAGTCTGGACTTTTACCTACAATGCAACAAAATTGTCAAAATGTGAATTGAGCTTTTTGAGTCTTCCAAGAACACACAAAAACCAACTCCAGGTATGGTTGTAATGAGGCCCAGCTATATGTATTTAGCAAAAGTCAAAAATGTTAATTTTGCATACTGTGTGTTCTGTAAGTCTATAAACCATCACCATACTTGTGCTGAGGCGTTGTTTTTAACGTGGCATTTCTGCTGTGGTTTTACTTCCTCTTTCAGCACTCACATTTGCTCACTGGATACACTGCGTAGGTATTTATCACATTGTGGGAACTACAAAGACTTAATTTAGGGCCTCAGTTGCTTCTTATCGAATCAACAAGTTCAGATATGTTTTACAATAGGTTAAGGTTCAGGTTTAGGTAAAGGTTTGGAAAGTAGTAACTATTGTTACCTCCGCCAAGGAGGTTATGTTTTTGCCGGCGTTTGTCTGTTTGTTTGTTTGTTTGTTTGTTTGTCTGTTAGCAACATAACTCAAAAAGTTATGGACCGATTTTGATGAAATTTTCAGGATTTGTTGGAAATGTGAAAAGGAAGAAATCCTGGATTCTGGATCACTTTGAAATTTTAGTTAACATTGTGGTAAATGGGGCCAAAAATTTTGTTTCTCAATATCTCGGTTAATTATTGACCAAACCCCATGAAATTTGACTCAGGGATGGACAATGGGATCCTCTTTCATATTCCAAAGGCTGATCCGGATCTGATCCAGAAGACTGATTTTATCACAATTTATATAAAAAATGGGGGTAGTCCTTGGCTGAGGTCTGCTTTTCTAGTTAAGATTAAGATTGTTCTCCAGGAAATGAATGCAAGTTACTGTAATGTCACCCATAAGACACGAAAACCCACGAGTGAGAAGGTGTTCTTTGATCAGAGACGAGCAGCCTGTGGTTAAGTCTGTATAGACATGTTTCTATTTTACTCTATGCAAACCTTGTATTGTTTGCATTTCGAGAGACTCAGACTCAGAAGAAAGACCTCACTACGCAGTAAGATGGCAGTGAAAGTAGGAATTCTCAAAGAAGTGCTAAAATTACTGAAAGTTTTACAACACAATATAGATATTTACACGACGGTCATTGGGGTTTTTTTCTACCATCTCATTTTTGAAAGGGAATTTACTTGCAGCTGCCAGCCTGAACATCAGCAGATTTTTTGCCTCTTGTACCTGTTGCTTCCATGGGTTCTGATTGGATTTCTGCTGCTGTGGATGGACAAGGGCTTCCACAGAGCCTTCCTCAAATGTACAAGGGTCACATGTGGTGCCAGGAGATCATCTTCAGGCTGTCTTCCGAAATGTTGGAAACGCCTCTGCCGCTTACTTCTACGAAAAAATAAACCAGTGACAGACAATGTGGCTGCAAGGGCTGAAGGTGGAGGCCAGGATGTGGGAAACTGTTGCTGTCCTTGTTGTCTTTGCTGCTGCTCGTTCCTAGAAAAGGCCTGCTGTCACCTCACATTCTGCACAAGTTCGTTACACTTCTTGCGAGCGTTCAGTGTGAGCTCCATCTGGATCGTGATCATGCTGCTGGATGGAGACTGGTGGGTCTGCTGCTTGAACGATGGATCCGATGATCAAATGCAAATCGCTTGTAAAGACCAGAAACAATTAAGACCAAGTGAAGAACTGATTGTTGCAAAATTAAAGAATACATCAAGGGTGAGTGTTTTTCACTTTACAATACAACTCCTCTATACTACCTGAGGTAGAGCACATGAATTATAAATGTTTGTGTTATTTGTTGTTTTTTGTTTCTTTCTTTAGATCTGTGGCTTGCTGGTGCTTGCAGCAATAGCATTCGTGTTATGCTTTGTTTCCTGCTCCTGTACCATGTGTTGCTGGCATAACACAGACACTGCTGATCTCATTCTGGAGAAAGAAGACAATGTGTTTTTGAAAAGTTTGGAACAGTTAGCAAACATAAAAACAGAGAAATGTTTTGATGAAATTAGCAGAGGGCAAGTACAGAAGTACCTCAACGGTGTGGACATGATCCAGTGGGATGATGAGACTATCCCTGTTGAAGTACAACTTATACAGGGGGAGGAACCTCAACCTGCACAGGGGCAGGTTTTGCATCCTCATCCACAGGGGACGGGGCAGGGGGTTGTTTTTCACAGGGTTGACAATGACGAGCCAGAAGAAATAGATCCTTTGAATAGGCCCCAAAGGGTCGGATCTACTGGGGTGGGCAGGAAATAGAACCCGAAACCACATTTTTGTATTTGATATTATATTCATTTATAAATTGGGAACCAAAGAGCATTTGATATAATAAAATAAAATAAATTTTATTTTAAAATTAAATAAAAAATAAATGAATAAATAAATAAATACATTTTAAAAAGGTGATTATTGTACACAAGGTTGGTTTGGCTAAGAGAACCAACAACATACCAACAAAGGAGCTAAGGAAAGGAGTCTTAAGGAAAAACATTCTAACAGTAATATTCAGAAATTGTTTTCTGACAAGCAAATAATTATATAATTTAAGGCTCAATTTAAAATTTTCTAAATGAAAAAAATAAAATAAAATAAAATAAATATATTTTAAAAAATAAAAAATGAAGTGCTCCTCTGTGTTTTTGAACTCCATACACTTTCTCTAGACTCATTTGGATCATTTGAGCCCTGGAATTACCAAACTCTGGAGGGACATCATTGTTTTAGCCTTGTTCACACTGCTTCACTTCTCTTTGCACCAGCAGATACTGTAGACTTTCTGTGGCTATTTCAACTGAACAAAGTTATAACAAAATTATTTTTATAATAATTACTGTATATATTTTTTATACTTTGTAGTGTTCAATAGTGGTTCGCAGTTCCAGGGCTGAAATTATCTAAATGATTCTACTGAAAGTGTATGAGTTTAAGTACACTGTAGAGGATTTCCTGTATTACCACATGACCTCACAAGGTGGAACAGAGTGTTTTCAGTTTGAGAGAAGAACTCAGCCTAAATATGCAGAATTTGTGGGTTAAACGTGTGAATGAAAGAAAACACAACTCCAGGCATGTCTGTGATGAGGAAACAACATTATAACAGATATCAGCGTAATACGGGCCTTTAAGTCTAAAAATAGTTTATTATAGCATGACTAAAAGTTCACACGAGTCAATTTTGTGTAATATAAGACCTTGATACTCATTGTAACTTGTCGTTTTTATGTTTTATGTACATGTATACAAGTATTTGAAATAAAAACACATCACAAAGCACCCATATCGTGTATCACTTTATCTGACGCGCGCTTAGAAAATGAAGCAGTCTCTTTAAACTCACATCTTCACCCCTCACTGCTCTCTTGATTGTTCGGCAGACGACGATTTAAAGCAATAGTGTAATCTCTCCCATTGTTTTGCATGGGTAAATATTTAGAGCCGCGTAATCTGACTGAACGTAATGGCGCATTGATGGGGTAATTTATTATTCAATCAGGCTCATGCGGAGTCTGATTACTCAAGTATATGTGTGTGCAAACAGCCCTCAGCCTGCCCCACTGAGTGATTTGGGGTCATTTGCATAATAAATAAAACATATGAAAGAGTACGCATCATCAGCGAGAGACGTGGCACTCTGGATCATGGTGCCGCTGACAGCGATCGAGTGAAGGGCTGTCGGGGATCGTCATAGGACAGGAGTGGTGTTGTGATGATGGCCTCTTGATGCGGGGTGGATTTTCCAGTTTGACAGAAAGGCGACGTAAGATAAACAAAAAATAAAAATGTCAGTCTTCTAGCATGCAAGCCAAAAACTGTATGTCATTTCTAGAGCGGTCAGGTTATTGAAACGTCTCACTAACTGTAGCCACAAATGAAAGGCTAGAGAGTAATTTGGAAATTCATACTTGGTCTTCAAAATGCAAATACTGCGTCAATCCAAAGAGGCGATCATGTTGCATAAGTGGGTTCGAAACAAAAACAAAAAGTGATGATGTCATACTTTGTTTCCAGCCTCATTCTAAATCATTCCTAGTTTTGTCTCTCAGCATTTTATGACTGTTTACATGAAAAAATATGATTGTTATGTGATTTCTGGAGTTATCGGATTATTGAAATGTCACGTAAACACATATTTAAGGATGAATTTGAGTTATTAAAACCCACACAAACACACACACACACATACACACACTGTACTTTGCCTTTCAGAACAGTCACTGTAAAAAAATCGCTAATTGATAAGTTAATTGTTTTGATAATCAGATTTCTTGTGGGCATGTAAAGACACAGCTAATCAGGACTGATTACATTTGGGTTATCTGAGTATCTGGTTATCTGGTTTCTGGTTCTCTGATTATTCTTTTTCCATGTATAATAATATAATGATAAAACAGCTTCCTGTTCTGCACCACAGAAAGCATTTACACCAAAAGCAGACAAAACTCCAGACAAAACACAACAATACACACACACACACACACACACACACACACACACAGGTCACAGTCATCCAAGCTTTTCAAAAAAATGTATTTAAGTTTATTGCTTGACATTAG
This sequence comes from Boleophthalmus pectinirostris, assembly GCF_026225935.1. NCBI lineage: Eukaryota > Metazoa > Chordata > Actinopteri > Gobiiformes > Gobiidae > Boleophthalmus > Boleophthalmus pectinirostris. The sequence continues at coordinate 29,406,309 of NW_026571070.1, forward strand.
AAAAGTAAAACCACAGCATACATGAAGAGAGATATATTTTATACTGTGGAAGACTATGGGACTGTTAAGTGTGATGTCACGTCCAGGTCCAAGGCTTCGACAATTAGCACATTTACAATTTAACAATTGATTTATTTTTTATTGTTTTAGCATAGACACATCTTGCATTAACAACATAGACTGCATATATGCATGGACAGAGCTAACGCGCTAGCTGCCATGTGCCAGAAAGGAACTTCGCCAGGAGGTTCTTCCGGTTCCTTCTGACTCTGGCTCCAACTGACTTACATTAGGATCTCTGTACTTGCTGCGGTGAGTCTCGTCATTTTGGTCTTAAAATGTTGGTATTAACCCGCTCTATACGATCCTGATTCCTTTCGGTATTTTGTCCGTCAAAAAAATCCTGTTCACAACATAGAGTCTGGCTCCAGATTTGTTCCTGTAACTGTTAGCATCGCGAGCCTCATTTGAGCGGCGCTCAACACTGTGGGTGACATCACACTTACTTAACAAGAGACTGCAGTCCCTGGAACCCGAACAAAGTGGGTCAGAAAGAGTTCAAGGCTGAGGTAAGAAGTAATGCTAAGCTAAGATAGCGTTAGCGTTAGTGGCAAATCTTATATTATGCTAGATTATTACTACATTATTTACATATTTGTCATGATTTGGCTTTTAACATATGTTTTTGAACGGTAACTGTGTCTTGTTTTATGAAAATAAAACAAAACATTTGGCATCTTCCAGGCCAAATAAGAGCCAGGTTTGTGGAGATGCAAGCCCACTCACAGAAAGAACATTTGTTTTTCCAGTGTCAGTGTCAATACGGCACGGTGGCTGAGTGGCTAGCATTCATACCTCACAGCAAGAAGGTTCTGGGTTCGTTCCGGTTTCCCCCATCAACCCAAAACATGCTACAGGTCTATTAAATACATACATTGTGTGTCCTTAGGCAAGACACTTCACCCACATGGCCTAGTATGAAAGTGTGTGTGAGTGATGGTGGTGGTCGGAGGGACCGATGGCACCAAGTGGCATGGCAGCCGCTCTTCTGTCAGTGTGGCCCAGGGTATAGAGTGAATAATGCTGAATGAATAATGCTGAATAATGCCCTGTAAAGTGTCTTTGGGGACAGAAAATGTCTGTGAAAAGCGCTATACAAATAAAGACTAACTTACTAATACAAACAACCACAAGGAGACATTTTTTGGCTAAAATTGACATAGTGCTGGCTTAAACAGAGGTGGACATCATGAAACTGCTAATGTGGAGAATTAGGAACTTCCCTCCCTCCTCTTTGTCCCTCTCTCTCTCTCTGATTTAAAGTGGATTTAAAGAATAGAAAAGCTTTGAGCACACAACAGAACAGAAACGAGAGCTCTCCACAGTCCCCGTACATCCTCACACACACAGTGCACTGGGTAATAAGGGGCCGGTGGTTGAAGGTGAGATTGCCGGTCCCCTCCATGTTCACTGGACCCCTCTGGCTTCTGCCCGCCTTCCTCACAGCCAGACTATCTATATGCTAAGTACCCCCTCTTCTCCAGACCACACTATTCTCTGTTCTCTGCTCCTGTCTTCACTTATTTGGCCCCAGAATCCACAACAGGGGCCCTCAGAATCTTTGTACTACGTCATTTGTGGGTTTACTGGAGAATTTTAGATTAATTTCGCTTTTGATTATCACTTTTTGTTGTGCAGTTTGCTCAGATTACGAAGGCATAGATTAGGATTCATAATGAGTAACTAAGAAGGTTGGCGGTCCGATCCCGAAATACCAGAAATGCATATTATTGTTGTGTCCTTTGGCAAGACAGTACACTTATGTTTGTCTTGCTTCACACTTGCTGATTTGTAATATCTTTTTCACGTTGTCAAAAACATAAAAAAAAAAAAAAAAAAGAATATTAAACAAAAAAAAGGAATATTGTGGTTGTGCCATTGGGCAACACACTTTCTCCATCTTACTATATGTATTACTGTAAACCTTTTCTGTCCGTCTCACAATACGCACTCATAGATTTTGGAGTTTGGTTGGTTTCATAGTAACACAGGTTGGTGGTATGACCCTGGCTGTCTGCATTGCATTACCATTGTGTCCTTGAGCAAGACACTTCACATGCTCTCTTTAAAAATACTTGACTTGCATCTTTCTCAGCTTGTCAAAAAAATATAAATAAATAAATAAATCCAAAATCATTTTAAGTAAATAGTTCATATAAATATTTAGTGATTTGACTACTTTGGCTTTGCATAATATTGTTGTCCTTGGGCAAGACACTTCACCCATCTTACCTGTATGAAAATGACCCACACCCACCCATATCGCCATTTCTCACCACCTACTGAAATGGCATATTGAGGTTGTGTCACTGGGCAAGACACTTTTTGCATCTTAAAGGTTTTTATTTCTCAAAAACAAACACTTGGAAGTTTTTCAAATTACTTAAACCTAATAAAGTTTGTAATAAAACAAAGCAGTAGCTTAGTTGGCTCCAATATAACTCAAAGGTTGCCGGCGTTGCTTTATCATTGTGTCCTTGGGCAAGACACTTCATCTTACTTTTATCTGTTTGTCTCATAAAAAATGCTTTCTGGGTCCTTGCATGTTGTTTCTCATGGTTTCTTTTTAAACCATAGCTAAAGTTAATGTGCTTCTATGGGTATTGCAAAAGATTGTTGTGTCCTTGGGCAAGACACTTCATCATACCTACCTATATGAAAAAGAGTGATTACAGTGTAAGATACAGTATATGAGATGTTTTAGAGCACAGGTGTCAAACATAAGGCCCGGGGGCCGGATCCGGCCCTCCAAGACCTTTAATCTGGCCCTTGGCAGATTTTCTACTAAAATATTTTAGCATCTCCAGCGTCTCTGTACGTGGCCCCTCCCACCAGAGCAGCACAAATGAAGACTTGTCTCTTTCCAAACGCTCTTAAAGGACGATCGTTTTGACTGTTGACCGTGACACCCTCATCAACAAAATATCAAAAATGAGAAAAGCGGACGCCGAGTGCAGAATTTTCCAAAAAACGGACTTACTCCTATCTGCATACAAGTTAAAGTGAAAACTTTGTGTTGAAATTGTATTTTTCTTAAAGTTTCAGGTTGTTCATAATATTATAATATTTTATAAAAGAAAGAGTTCATCAATTAAAAAAGATTTCTGTAATAGATTTGCATTTCTCTGCACAAATATTTGAACTTAATATTATTTTGGGGATTATATACCATGAGTTTTCTGATCCGGCCCCTTTGGGATCAAAGTAGGTTGGATATGGCCCCCGGACCAAAATGAGTTTGACACCCCAGTTTTAGAGGATTGAGAAACGAACATTCTGCCCTACAAAGGCAAAAGAGCTTAACTCACCAGAGTGTGAAACTGAGAAAAATAACTTCAAAGTTTGTTTTGTCTAGACAAGAGTATAATAGGTTTGGTTCCCAAAATTTGACAACTAGTTGATATAATGAAGAAGTATTTGTATGTAAAAATGAGTGAGCTCAAAATGGACCTTTGACCCTTATTTGTCAGTTCCTGTTCTCTGCCTTTGTATCATGAAACAAAAATAAGTTTTTGTGCAAAGGCAAAGGCAGAAACTGACATGATTATTATTATTTGCTTGATTTTGCTCAGACTTCCATCCATTATAAAAACACCTCACCCAGGTCAAGTCATCATGGAGTTTGTTTGAAATGATCTAGAAGAGCTTTGGATTTCCTGGTTAGTTCTGATCAGGATCGTGCGGCGACACTTTAAACACAGTGAAACAGTTTGACAGACAAGTGACTTTGCAGTATAGTGTGTACAGTATGAGTAAATACACCAAATACTTTCACTTTAAAGATCATTGAAGTATAACTGAATACAGTGTTTTATTTACTGAATGTGTTAAGACCCTCTGCCAAGGCCAAAACAAAAAGAAAGGAGTCATGGTTCATGTTTTGTAGTCGTTGTTTTTGCTTATTTTGGTTTCTCTTTTTCCTGTAGTGCTGTGTGCCTTTGGTGTTTTATTTTGACATTTGTTCCTGTCAGCTTCTAGTTTGGAGTTTGACTTCCTGTCTGTTGATTGTTTGCCCTGCGCTAATGTGTTACACCTGTACCTGTGTGCTTATAGACCCTCTGCCGTTTGGTTGCTCCATTGTCTTTGTCTTGTCCAGTATCATGTCTGTTGTGGTTTCTATTTTTGGATTTGGTTTCTTCAGTTTTTTTGGTTTTGATACATTAAAAAACTGAAGCAGTCCTGCATTTTGGATCCTCCGTTTGTTTCCATGTGACAGAAGGAGGTAAGAGGTTGGATTTTAAAACAAAATATATTTATGAGCTAAATCACAAACAAAACATACACTGTTTCTGCCTTTTGCCTTTGCACAACTCCTTATTTTTGTCTCATGATACAAAGGCAGAAGGAACTGACAAATAAGGGTCAAAGGTCAATTTTGAGCTCAATATTTTTCACAATACAGTGGTCCCTCGTTGATCATGGGGTTACATTCTAAAAATAACCGGTGGTAGATGAAATCCGTGAAGTAGTCAGCTTTATATTTTACAATGATCATATCTGTTTTAAGGCTGTAAAACCCCTCACCACACACTTTATACACTTTTCTCGGACAGGACAGTTAACACTTTTACATCCTTCTTAAAATTTATTGCTGCTGTTGTCGTTATGTTATTTTTCTCCTTCTTTATGTAACGAACCGAAGATTAATTTATTCTGTAATGGAGCCCTAGAGCGCAGAGTCCGGCACCATGCAGTACAACGCCGCACCCGCCCGTTAACCTTAGATTATATGAAACTTTTGCAGTGCATACGACACAAATTGAACCAAGACTAAACCAGGACTAACCCAGGACTAACCTAAGACTGATTCCAGAACTGAAGAGGAGGACTAAACTAGGACTAAAACAGCAATAAACCAGGATTAAACCAGACTAAACCAGAACTGAAACAGGACTCACTGTCGGGACATGCTTGGAGGTGACCGTAGGAGAAAGGCCCAGCTCAGCACCGCACCTCATGAAGGTAAAGGTGGCCGTAGCCGATCGCGCTTTACAGACACCCTGCTGTGCGGGCTCACGGTCCTGGTTTCAGCAACTATTTGCGGATACCCGACCCAGTGTAGGACTCTGCTATAGCGCATAACTTCTACCTTCCTTCAGTGTTTCCAGAAGTCCAACTTTTTGTGTGATGGTTTACATCTTCCTCTGCCTTTTGGGTGCGAGCACAGGAGCCTTTGTCAGTGCAGAAGGTTTCGTCGACATTGTGGGTTTTGTCGAGGGGAGAAACTTGCAAATATACAGCACTTCAGAATCACACTGATACAGATCCAACATTTATGTAAATTTGGCATCTGAATGCATTCTGTACTGTACAGGAGACAGGAGTCCTTTAGCCAATCAGGACACAGCGGGAGCAATGCAATACATGTTCAATACACTGTAAAAAAGACATGCAAAATTGCACTAAAATAATCCACGAAACAGCGAGACCGCGAAAGTTCAACCACAATATAGCGAGGGACTACTGTATTTATTCACCTGATGAAGGAGGTCTCAAATACAAACAAAATTACATGAACTCATTTTTGACCAAACATGATGTTAAGGTGATCTGTCTTTGTAGGACAGTTTTACATTTATGGGTTTCAGAATTATGGTAAATTAGGGTCCTTGCCATAGAGATTACAAATAAAAACTAAATTACATTTGTTTCAATTGGAAAAGTTGTGGAAATGTTACTCTTACATTATCAGTAGCTCACAGAAAGTACACTTACACACGTATATAATAGTTTGTACAATACAGTAGATTTCTTAAAGGCCACTGACCTCTGTTTTATCTCATCCCATACTTGTAATTACAGATAATCTTCATTCTTCTCTGTAGTCATGTGATTATGACCCCAGCAGTGCTCATACGCCCTCCACATACATACACGCCCTCCCCATACATACTCACGCTGTTATCGTAATAAATCAGCCCAGCGATCATGGTCCATTATGATGAAATTCCTTTATCAGTGGAGCTAAAAGATTTGTGTGTGTGCGACCTTCTAGCCTCCATCTTCCAGACCTCCTGAAGAAACACATGTTCAGATATGATATAAGTCTTGTGTGAAAAACATACAAACATACAAACAAACAGGAAATCAAAAAAGGCAACAAATTCCAATAAAAATTAAAGCTGCATTGTGTAATTATCTAGTGTCGGTTGCTTTTCTTCATTGAAATCTTATTGCTTTGTCTGGAATGTTTTAGTATGGTATTAAAACTTTCTATGTTCACGGAGACCAAAACAGACAAAGTTACAGGTCAGATCTGTGGAGAGGCGACCCTGCTCACACTCAGAATGTCTGTTTTTCTAGGTATTTATGAGCTATAAAACCACCTGTAATTGAATAAATGACATATCCATAAAAACAAGCAGGTAATGGACTCCCAACCAAAATTAAAATTAAAAAAGTTACCATGTTAGAAGATCATGTTTCTTTGGTTCAACAACAAGCAAAACCAAACTACAAGCTGACATGCCAACAAACTAAAGAAAAGCAACGTTAACAAAAACAAAGTGATAAAATAAAACAACAAAAGTATCTTAAATTATTGGCTGGTTGCTCACAAGCTCTAAGATTAGCAGACTGATCCCAACAACCGGCGTTGCGTTAAAACTTTTCATTCCATTTCACTGCATAATTGTGCTTATTTTTATCTATCTCACAACAAATCATTAAGAGGTAGATCTTAACTTAAACTACCACTACATGACATCACAAATTGGAACAGAACATTTTGAGGTTTGGAGATGTGCACAGACCAATAAAAAATCATGTATGAATGAAAAAAACCACAACTCCAGGCATGTTTCTGAGAAGGTAATAATATTCTAACATGATTTAAAGCTTATAAAAGTAAATTTGTGTAATACAGAAACAAACAAAACAATAAAATACATGCAAAATCTTTTTAAGTATATAGAGACTTAGAATAAATAGTAAACTTGTGGCACTAATCAGAAAGTTGGTCATTGCATAATATTGTTGTGTACTTGGGCAAGACACTTAATCCATCCTACCTCTATGAAATTATCAGTATCCTTAAAGATGAGTTGGGGGTCTATTGCCTGCTTGTTTCTATGAATATGTAACTGTCTGGAATGTTCCACAGTATGACATTAAACAGCTCTACCTTACATTTATTTACCTTATTATTTATTTACAGGTGGTTTAATCGCTCAAAAATACCTAGAAAAACTGGCATTATGTGAGCAGAGTTGCCTCTCCACAGACCTGACCTGTAATTGACCTGTCTGGTTTGGTCTCCATGAAGATAGAAATGTTTGATACCATACTGTGAAATATTCCAGACAAGGCGATAACATCTCCATGGAGAAAGCATCTGACGGACCTTCCACCAGGAAAGTTAAAACCTTCCTTTCTTCTTTTTTTTCTTTCTCCTCCAGGGCTCAGAACATCTTCCGCCAGGCCATGCGCTCCCGCTTCATCCTCTTCCACGTGGTCCCGGCGTCTCTGAAGAAGCACTTCGCTGTGTTCACGGGTCAGGGAGAGCTCAGTCCGCCCCAGCCCAACAGGGTGCGCTTCAGCCAGGACACGCAGCACGGCAGCGGCACCAGAACCAGCCTGGTGGGGGCGCTGTCCACGCAACGGGCACCGGCGCCGGCACCAGTCAGCTTCAACCACAAGTGGGTGCTCGTACTATTGATACATCATCACGCTGGGGGTGTTCTATAATGCATTTCTGTTTGTGGAATGTTCAGCAGTTACCATGGGGACACATTGTACACTCAGGGGTCTCCAACCAGTAGCTCTCCACCGCCTTCCTAGTAGCTCACATATTGTCCTAAATAAGTAAAATTTGATTAATTAAATGCCTATTACCATTTTGCATGTATTATTTTGATGCCTAACTTTGTGCACTAATAAATGGATACTTGTTTATGTTTTGTAGGCATCTAACTGTACCTCATTTAAGGCTCATTATGGCACTTAAACATACTCCATTTTTTGTGACTTTCTTGTGGCATTTTGGTTTTGTAAAGGTAGCTCACTGGAGGAAAAAGTTTGGAGACCCCTGATGTACACAGCTGCAAAGACAGACAAAAAAGTTTGACGATCGTCTTAAAACACAAGAAAAAATACAAAATGGATTTGCACAAGTACATTTTCAGGAGCCTGTGATCAATCCGAGTGTTCATAGCTAACTTTGTGACTGTAATTTTATTTGTGAGCGACTTGTTTAAATCACAATTCATCACCTGTTGTAGTCCCAAACAAGTCAGCTCTTTATGGTTTGGATTGTGTTAAAATAAAGCTCAGATTAAGGTTACGTTTACACTGAAACAATCACCGAATCACTGTATCGGAAACGAGTTGCATCCAGACACGTTGTTTCTGTTTCCACAATCAAGGCCCTCCTTATCCACACAGTAACGTGAAACTGCCTGAAATGCTAGTCACACGATTAGGCTGGTGTCATGTCGCCACTTCATCACAACGTCACATGGACAGTGAAAACAAGGAAGTGGAGTACCGTGTCTGAAGTTGCAGCAGCTAAATTCGAGCCGAGGAAGATGGCAATTGTAAAAAAAGTCTTTTCTACTAGCAAGTAGTTCTAGCTCCGCTGTTTCCCGTTTGTCTATGGTTTGTTTAAACTGTTTTCCACAATAGCGTCACATGACCGATGTCAGGAACCCAGAGAATCAGGAAGGTGCATGTCACAGTGACGATGTCCAATAAGGACGCAGCTAGAGCTCTTACATCAGTGTATCAGCGTTTTCAGGCGTTCACACAGCGCCGGATCAGATCAGCACTCAGATTAATTCATGGGAGCTGGAGGCACCAGATCGTTCCGTCTCTGGAGCTGTTTTCCATCAGATTAGAACACTGCATCCACAACCAAAACAACTTGATCATACATACTAGTGTGGATGGGGACCAAGTCTAATTTGAATCACAGAGCTTCTAACAGAGCAGTGCCTTCAGTTAGCTTCACACCCTTAGGGAATGTGAATAAAATCAGCTGCAAAGTGTCAATAGTAGTGAATAACAGCTTATAAAATGACAATATTGTAATAACACGGTGGTACTTGTATCACACTTTATATTCGGGACCACCATTAAGAGCAAGTTAGTAGTAAAACACATAATAAGTGCTTAATTTCATCTTTGTTAATATTTATAAAGTACTTTGAATGCATTTTTGTCTAAGGCTGTATTTTGTGAGTACTAACCCATGAAGTATTTTCTTTCCATTACAGTAGTGGAGATTACAATAGATGTTTTTGTGAATACACTGAAATCTTAATAAGCATTAATAAGTGTTTGATTAATACCAGTTTATAGCCATGTAACAGCTAATTAGCATACCAATTACCACTTAGTTAGTGATTAATATGTGGCCCCTAAACTAAAGTGTTAGCCATTTTTCTTTTGGTTAAGGTTTAGAAACATTTATCTTCATCTAGTGATCTTATGAATATTCTGCAGGAGTCTAGCAGAGCATTATACAGCAGCATGCATGTCCGAACCTCAGCCCAGGGGCCAAATGTAACCCTCAAACTCATTTTTCTTGGCCCTCAGGCTTCCAGTTACCTTAAGCAGTACTTTTTACGCCAAGTCTCTGAAAAGCTACCTTGATAAAGCCTGTATTAAATATTTAGTGTGCCCTAGGATCTAAGCATGGATAAAGGTCAGGTGACTCATTCTGACTTGTTAAAAATGCACATGTTTGAATTATTCACTGTATTGAACACCAGTCCGTGGCCCCTGATCGGCCCTCCAGTTCATCTGTGTTTTGATGTCCTTTCCTTGATGAAAAAAGTTTGGACTCCAGTGCTGTACAGTATTATTTTTTTATTCACTTTCTTTCAGCTTTCTATTTTCCTCACAGTCATTTCTTGCCCGCTGTCTCCTTCAGTAACCACCCGGCTCCGCTGTCAGGGAGTACCCCAGAGACCGCCCGCAGGTACGCCACACTACCCCCCAACAGGACGGCCAACGCCCCCTCCCCAACGCTCCAGCGCCGAGTCAGCACCTCCGCAGCCAGCAACTCCTACATGAAGACCAAAGGAAGGAAGTTCAGCGTGCAACTGAAAAAAGGTCAGGAAACTCCCCCATCGATCAAAATGTTGAAAAGTTGAACTTGGTGGAAACATGATATCAAACACTGTTGTGTAGTAGTATGGCAGCCACATTGACATTATGGCGTTTGCATAGGGTGACCAAACGTCCTTGTTTACCCGGGACAGTCCCAGTTTTGAGCCTTGTGTCCCCTGTCCCAGCACGTTTATACAAAACCAGTGATTTGTCCTAGTTTTATACAAGAAATGTCCCAGGTGTCCCTATTTTTGACCAGTTTGATCTAAACCAGGACTAAACTAAGTTTAAACCTGGACTACATCAGGTCTAAACTAGGACTAAAACAAGACAATCACAATTCTTGACTAATCTGATCCTGCCAACAGAAAAGAGGAACATAAATTGTCATGTGTTTTGCCAAAATACATAGAGAAAAACACACTGCACACCATCTTATTTGCAAAATGTGAAATTTATTAGGACAAACTGCAACGTTTCGGCACTAGGCCTTCATCAGGCAAACAGAATGAGAGTTCAGGTGACCATCTTAAAAAGGGTGTGGTAAGCACCCAAAGGTGACTGTTCATAAAGGAACAGTGTACCCAAAACACCATAATACAAAAAACACAGTAGAAAAATCATTGAATAATAATTGAAAAATAATACAGAAAAATACAGATACATTGCCAAAATACAGAAATCTGTATTTCTGAATGACCGTAAAGCCAAAAAAAAATAAAATAAAAAAATGCAGCAACAGAAATCCCTCGCTCTTTTTTGTTTATACCAACCATCCCAACCTGGACGTGTCCCAGTTTCGGGTTTTGAAAATCTGGTCACCCTATGTTTGCAGTTAGTAGTGGAGGCTAACTTTTATAATTGTTTTGAAAAGAAATTACAGTGAACTAGCTACATATTTCTGAAGAGTTACAATCCGTGTATCATTCGTTCATTCGTTTTTCAATATAAAACCAAAAATAAGAAAACGAAAAAACAACAGTTTTCTTCGTTATTTGTCTCCAAAACCAAAATGAAAAAACGGATAACGATTCGTTTTTTCAGTTTTCGATTTTGTGTTTAAATGAAGAATGGAAAAAACGGATAACGGCCGTTTCCCGTTTACGTGACTTCCGTGACTGCAATGCCGGACTTTTGCACCGGGTACGGACTGAACCGGGACTGATCCAGGTCCGAGACCAGACCGGGACCAGAGCGGGACTGAGACCGGGACCAGACCGGGACCAGGGCGGACTCCGAGCTTTGACTCCGAGCCTCCACGGGGTCCGAGCCTCAGCTTCGAGCTCCGGCCCTGCCGTGGGCTCTGAGCCTCCGGTCTGGTCCCGGTCTGGTCCTGGTCTTGTCTCGGTCTCGGTCTCATGCCCGCTCTGGTCCCGGTCTGGTCCCAGTCTCACCGCATACGGACTGAATCAGGACGGATCCAGGTCCGAGACCAGACCGAGACCAGAGCGGGACTGAGACCGGGACAGAGCTGCTCTGGTCCTCCGCGCTCAAGAACCGCGGCTGGTTCCGAGGTGGAGCAAAGCCTCCGACTGACGCATTCACACCAACGAAAATGAATCGAACTAAGAGCTTTTGGTTCAAATGGACCAGGTCCGGGACCAGACCGGGACCAAAGCGCTACTGAGACTGGGACCAGACCAGGACCAGAGCGGGACTGAGACCGGGACCAGACCAGGACCAGAGCGGGACTGAGACCGGGACCAGACCAGGACCAGAGCGGGACTGAGACCGGGACCAGACCAGGACCAGACCGGGACGAGAGCGGGCATGAGACCGAGACCGAGACCGAGACAAGACCAGGACCAGACCGGGACCAGACCGGAGGCTCAGAGCTCGAAGCTGAGGCTCGGACCCCGTGGAGGCTCGGAGTCAAAGCTCGGAGTCCGCCCTGGTCCCGCCCTGGTCCCGCCCTGGTCCCGCCCTGGTCCCGCCCTGGTCCCGCCCTGGTCCCGGTCTGGTCCCGGTCTGGTCCCGGTCTGGTCCCGGTCTCAGTCCCGCTCTGGTCCTGGTCTGGTCCCGGTCTCAGTCCCGCTCTGGTCTTGATCTGGTCTCGGACCTGGATCAGTCCTAGTTCAGTCCGTACCCGGTGCAAAAGTTCGGTATCGCAGCCACGGAAGTCACGTAAACGGGAAACGGCCGTTATCCGTTTTTTCCATTCTTCATTTAAACACAAAATCGAAAACTGAAAAAACGAATCGTTATCCGTTTTTTCATTTTGGTTTTGGAGACAAATAACTAAGAAAACTGTTGTTTTTTCGTTTTCTTATTTTTAGTTTTATATTGAAAAACGAATGAACGAATGATACACGGATTAGTTACAGTACTAACTTGGCAGTGTGTAATGTTTGCTTTAACATCAAAAATTGTGTCAGCTGATATCAAATTTAGCAGTCAAGTACAAGGCCTACAATTAACAGCAGAAACTTGTTGAGGCAAGATATAAGCTCTGTACTCTATATAGGATGACCAGATGTCCCTATTTATTCAGGACAGACCCAGTTTGGAGCCCTGTGTCCCTGTTCCTGCACATTTATACAAAACTGGTGATTTGTAACAGTTTTATACCCAGCTGTCCCTATTTCATGTTTTCATAATTTTATTTATACCAACCATCCCAACCTGGATGTGTTCCAGTTTCGTGTTTTGAAAATCTGGTCACCCTATGTTTTTAGTTAGTAGTTTTACATAAGCATACAAGTAGAAGGCGTACAATTAACAGCGTAAAGTTGTTGAAGCAAGACATAAGCTCCGTATTGTATACAGGGTGACCAGACGTCCCTATTTACCCGGGACAGTCCCAGTTTTAGTCCCCTGTTCCAGCAGATTTATCCAAAACCAGTGATTTGTCCCAGTTTTCTCTATTTTTGACCAATTTGAGACCTGCCAACAGTAAAGAGAGGCATAAATTGTCATTTGTTTAGGTAAAATATACAGAAAAGCAGCTTAAAGATGACCAAAACACAAAGAAAATGTGACTATTGCCTCACATGTTGGTCATGAATGGTCTCTGCATAACAATTTTCCTTAATTTCACAATTTTATTATTACCAACCATAAAAAAAATGGGGATGTCCCAGTTTTTTATGTTGAAAATTCTGGTCACCCTGTCTCTATAATGCCAAGCAACATGTTTGGAGCTTTTCACAGCTGAAGCAGTGCCATAGGATTAAATTGAATAAAAACTATAATAAAACATAATGACATTTAAATTGGTTAAATGCAGATTTTGTCAACTTTTTCTTCTGAAACGGCACTAAAACTAGATAATCTCCCATTGCCAGCTCTCGTCAGCTGCATGTCAAATGAAGCGAATGTGCAGAGAGTCGGTGTGGTTCGGCGTTCAGCTCTCCCAGGCAGCAGATGTTGGGTTAAACCTGGCATGGAGGCCCTGGTTGGCGCAGAGCTGGGGGAATAGTCAGACTACAGTGGCGTGGTTCTGACTCACTCCAGGGAGATGCACTCACAAACTCTGCTAATACGTTTGGCTCGGGTCCCTGACTAGACTCAACGCGGTGCTGTTTCACAGACAGACAGATGACAAATGATTTAGTTATAGTAAAGTTTGTTTTTCAGCAATTGGCTTAGTTTGTGTGGAATGTGGCGATGAATCTGGATATGCAGTGATATGATGGTAATACTTTTTTTTATGGTGGAGTCTTAGAATGCCTTCAAAATTGGGGCTAAACTGGGACTAAACCAGGACTAAAGCAGGACTGAAGCAGGTCTGAGCCAAGTCTACATCAGGACAAAACTGGGTTCAAACCAGGACTAAGAGTAAATGCCCCCCTTAAGTGCACACCACATCAAAACTGGGACTACACCTTGAACTAAACCTGAACTAGAACAGAAATGAAACGGGACTGGAACAGGTCTAAACCAAGTCTACGTTAGGACTAAAATGAGTTCGAACCAGGACTAAGTGTAAATGCTCCCCTTAAGTGCACACTACATCAAAACCGGGACTAAAAATGGAACTAAACCTGAACTAGAACAGGACTAAAACAGGACTGCATCAGGATTAAACTGGGCTTGAACCAGGACTAAGTCCTTAGGTGCACACCACATCAAACCTGGAACTTAACACACAACTAAAACTAAACTAGACCGACATTAAAACATTGCTGGAACAGTCTGTGGAAATGTCTTTTTGTTCAATATGATGGGTGACCAGCTCCTTAGTTTAACATTTGTCATTGAAATAAATAAATCTGACTGGCCAATCATTCTGGTTGGTTCTGGCCATCATCACAGATCATTCTGGACTTGCCAGATTAGGCCAGCAACACTCAAATATGTAGTAACTTGCATGGTCCATAACTTGCACTTAGGGTCATGCAGAAATTCATATTCACCCAACAAAAAATCAACATCCCACAAACTCTACCCCATAAAGTTTCTGAGCTTTGCTGTAAATTCTAAATATAAACTGAGGTGGGTAGAGAAGCCCAAAAGTGTACGCAAGTAAGAGTAATGTTGCTTAGGAATTAGATCTTACTATAATTACTAAATAATTATATTACTCTAATTATATTACTCAAGTACAAGAGTAAAGTCTGGATATAACATCAGGTTCATAATGTAAACAAAATCTAATTTGAATAACACAAATTTTAAAAATTCAAAGAATAGACCAATAAGTGAGACAAACTAAATCATATCTGAAGGAATGGTGCAAGAAACAACCATTTATTTAGGTTGAAAACCTTTCGCAGCTCACCCAAGCTGCTTCTTCAGTTCTGGTCAGATGCTGGTAGACACTTCCTGATATCTGCTGAAGGGAGGAGTTAACTACTCTGAAACTAACGTTACAGTTTCTGTTAGTTAGCTCGGCCTATTGAGCTTGCACTGAGTGTGGGGTCATAATCATTCAGGGCCATAATGGGTGTTTTCACAACTCTGTGAAAAGAATTCTGACCAAAACTGAAGAAGCATCTTGGATGAGCTGTGAAACGTATTCCATCACAATAACTACCTGTTCTACCTGGACGACTGAAGGATTTTACACACAGGATTCCATATTGTCAACATAAAGCTTTTGTCTCTTGTAGATCTACTCACAAACCTTTTATTTAAAGGTGCACTGAGTCACTTTTTGGTTAGGGGTCCGTCACCTTCTTGTTTCTATGGATACGTCATTGCTCTGCTTCAGATGTTGTATATATGACATTAAACAGCTCTACTTTACATTTATTCATTTACAGGTGGTTTTATTGCTTAAAAATACCTAGAAAAACATTCTGACTGTGAGCGGGGTTGCCTCTCCGCAGATCTGACCTGTAACTTGGTCTAGTTTGGTCTCTATGATGACAGAAAAGTTTACTGCCATACAGTAAAACACTCCAGACAAATGAATACACAATGCACCTTTATGTAACAGTACTGTTATCTTGTCAAATATCTCACTCTAGCAGGAGTTAAAATACAGCATTAGAAAAGCCTCTGAAAAGTACAAACATAACACAACACAATTAAACCGCTGATAAAGTTACACCGCCAGCTCACTTATGACAGCCCTGTTCTTGCTCTTACCTCCGCTTTAACAACTTAACTTTTTGACTTTGTATGCAGCCTCTCGTCACCTTACGCCTTTCATCTGCTTTCCACCTCATCATCACTCCGTTGTCAGCTCCGTCGCGCCCTGACACCGCCGAACCAGAGAAACTAGGTCATACCTGACAGCTCGGTGCTAGGAAAAGCTAGACTCCAACGCCAATGCTAATCACTATTGTTAGCGAGCGCAACCTTCACTCAAACTTTTATGCCTGGCTGACTGCTGCAAAGTTCTGCACCGAGAAACTTCTAATTCTTCATAATGATTTATTGAATGTGGTTTTGTTCACAGTAAAGCGGGATTTCGACGTGAGTTAAGAGGCTTAGATGGTGCGTTTTGAAATTACTTTTGGCCTTGGCTTTTCATTGGGAAGAATTTAAAGGTTCTATATTACACAAAATGGATTCTTGTGAGTTTTAATCCATGTTATAATGTTGTAACCTCCTCAAAATCAGATATTCATTCGCACACGTTTGAGTAATCCTGCATTATTAGTCTGTCTGCATCCTCAAAACTCAAAATGAACCTTTTACCTTTTGTTTGGTGAGAATAGAGGACTTCCTGTATAACCACATGACATCACGAGGTGGAACAGAGTGTTTTCTGTTTGAGAGAAGAACTCTGCCTAAATCTACAGGGTTTGTGTGTTAAACATGTGTGAATGAAACAAAACACAACTCTTGGTCTGTTTGTGATGAGGAAACTACATTATAATATAACTAACAGAAAATGGTGTAATATGGGCCCAATTTAAAGCTACCATCTGTAAAGTTATCTACTTTTTTTCACCAGTAGATGGCAGATGTGAAACCTGCTCCACATCCCCTCACCTGGCCTTTGTTCAGGTTCACCTGTGCTCTCTGTCCTTCTTCTGTCAGGTCAAAGCTTGCACACTGTCAGACAGAAGTACTGTAGATAACAGAGGTGTGCAAAAATATTGAAATATCAATATATTGTATCGTTTAATGTGATGATTCAGTATCAATATTGGGGACTGCTGTATTGATATAGTATTTTACAAAATTATTTTGTTACAGAGCTACAGTTTTGTTGCTTGTTTAGTGGAAGGAAACTCGTTTATGTGACACATTTGACATTGTCACTGTTTTGATGATTAAAATGTTTGTTTTTCATATGAACTTTGCACAAGAAGTGGTTTAACAAAGACTTTTAGTGTCACAGTCAGGATTTAGCCTTTATTTTTTATTGAACTGTATCATTGTATCGAGATATGTATCGTATCGGCAACTTCTTAATAATACCTGGTCCTAGTGTAGGGGTGGGTCTGCCACTCTAATTACAGATGGTAGCTTTAAGGCCTACCTATTTAATCTTTAAATATGACACTTTGGTTTGGATATCATTTTTTCTTACTTTAAAGGTGTACAATGTAACATTTCTGGTGGTGGGTCCACCATCTGCTTGGCCTTTTTTGGAAAGTTCTACAGCATAATATAAAAACCAATTCTATGAAGGTGAAGTCATCAGGGCAAGTTTCAGATCAGATCTCTTCTCAAAATGAATGATTCTAGCAATAAAAAAACTCCTGCTGTTCAATAAATGGAGGGCAGATAAGTTTAATACCATCTCCAATAACATCTCCATGGAGATAAGCAGATGGCCGACCTCCACAAGAAAACAGTAATTAAACCACGTCTAAACTAACGTGAAGCAAGAACTGAACCAGAATTAAACAATCTGTAAACAATTAAAGGTGTAACTTTTCTGGTGGAGGATTTGTCAAATGCTTTCCTTCATGGAGATGTTATCGCTTTGTCTGGAATGTTTCACAGTATGGCATTAAACCTTTCTATCTTCACGGAGACCAAACCAGATTACAGGTCAGAGACGGCCCCGCTCACAGTCAGAAGGCCTGTTAATCTCAGTATTTTTGAGCTATAAAACCACCTGTAATTGAATAAATGTAAAATAAATGTGTTTAGCGTCTTACTGTGAGCTATTTCAGACAGAGCAATAACATCTCCATGGAGAAGCATTTGACGTACCCTTTAATATGACAAAAACACACTCTTTTTGCATTTAAAGTGAACCCTGACAAGAACTTGAATCAAGATTAATACTGTGAATAAAATACATATAACGGCAGATATAATGTTTTTGCACCATTGGGCCTGTATTATTGCATCGACCAATATTGATTTAAATGAAATCTTAACAAAGTCATATTTCAGAATTTGCCACATGCTCCGTGTGACATTTGACAAAAGCGTTGTGTTTGGGAGGAAAGGGCAGCTCTGAGATGCTCTTGTGTGTTTGGGCTTGTAATTGTATATTTGTGTTAGACTGGTCATTCATATTCATTAGTGCAGTACTAAAGGTCACTACTCAAATCCAATGCGAATCACTTAGACATACAACCACATGTGATTTCATTTCGGAATATTGCGGTACACTTTTTTCACAATAAATGTTTCTTTGCCGAAGTATCTTCATCCAAAACTTCCCTAGATGATTTTTTTTCATTTCTTTGCAGATTTATATTAACATTCTATATTATTTCATCTCTCTTTTCAGCTTTCAAAACATTTTACATCTAGTTTTAATCTAATGTAAGCTCCTTTGTGTTTTCAAAGTTTACACACCTTAATCAGACACTGTTTGATCCTCAAATTTCTCAAACTGCATTCATAATATACTTAAGAATTGTAGATTTGATTTGATTAGATGCTTATTACACGGTCATATATCTAGTCATAAAAATATGGTATACAAAAAGTCATAATTTAAACATGTTCAAAAGAGAGTAGGAAGAAGAAAAACATGCAGAGAGGTGATTGGTGGAACGTAAACTTCTTTAAAGGAACTGTGTGCACGATTTTTTTATTTTAAATTCCATAAAATTGACCTCTCTGTGCCCTCAGATACAAGGCAGACATGTTCAGTTCAATTGTTACGCTGGTTTATTCTTAAATCACTTACAAATCACTTGTTGAATTCAAGCAAATTTAAACGTAATATGTCTCTCTCTGATCTGAATGGTCTCTACCTAAAACCAATCCTGAGTCAGTGCTAGTGCAGCCTCTGCAGCTCAGGAAGGGAATTCTGGAGATTCTGAACTTTCATATGAGGCTTGACCTGTCCATATACTGAGAGAAAAATGGATGTGTCCTCTATCTGCAGGTTAAGGCTCTGGAGACACAGTTCAGTTGTGATTGTACCACCTTTTTTTAAAGCTATAAGAGCACAGGCTAAATAAAGTACCTTTAAAATGTCAAGATAGCTACCTGAAATAAGTTCCCATTTTTTAAGACTAAAATACTTGACGAAGTACTTTAAAAGTGCAGCCAAATAAAATCCATTACCCATGCACTGTGTAACTTTTCTGGTGAAGGGACCATCACCAGCTTCTCTTCTTGGAGATGTTACCTGGAATGTTCCACGGGATGGCATTACACATAGGCTGCGTTCAGACTGCAGCCTGAAGTGACCCAAATCCGATTTTTTGGCTTCTATGTGACCTGTATCCGATCTTTTAAATCTAAACGGCACAGATCCGATTTTTTCAAATGCGACCCAGGCCACTTGGATATGTGGTCCTGAAACTGATACATATCTGATCTTTTGACATGTGACTTCAGTCTGAACGGCCAAAGCGCATTCATCCGACCTACACGTTATCAACAAGCCACAAACGTCACTATTCTGCGCTGAAGCAGGCGGAAACCGGAACTGTAAAATCGGCAGGTGCTCAATGCTCGCGACCATATTTGGACAACTTCAGTAAACACAGAGCACGCTCGCTGCGGTTGACGTCATCGTGTCTCCAGTGCACATACGGGGACACTTTCGGGCCGTTTACCGTTCACACTGGAGTCACAGACAAGTCGCATTTAATTGGAAATGTGAACGACCTCGCAAAAACATCGGATTTCACAAAAAAATCGGAATTGAGCATTAAGCCCTGCAGTCTGAACGTAGCCTTATTTATCTCTACGGAGACAGCAGGCGACGCCATAAGGCCAAGTTACCTGTCAGATCTGTGGAAAGATGAACCCACTCACAGTAACAATGTACGTTTTTAAGTCAATAAAAACTCACGTTATTGAGTAAATGCAAAATGGATGGGTTTAATGCCATATCGGGACATTCCAAACAAAGCAACAACATCTCCATGGAGACAAGCAGATAGCTGACCCTCCACCAGAAAAGTTACACAGTGCACCTTGAAGTTAATTGAGGTTTTTTGCTCTATTCACTATTGTTTCCTTTGTCAAAACTCAAATCCCGCAACTTTTTAAATGAGTACTTTCTATGCAAATGTTACTGACCTAGAACATTATGCAGTATATTTCCTGACCCACGCAGTTGACCACAGTTTTAATGCATTCACCGCTCCATAGTCAGCCCTCTGTGTAGGTTTATTCCTGGAAATAACCAGCCTTTAATCCTACAGCCTCTTACACGAGCGGCTTCACAGTCCATAGGCACCAATCACGAAGGCTCCATTTTGGTTCATAAAAATCAGTCTATTTTCAGAGTCTGGGGCCAGTGGTTGTCAAGATGGCGGAGGCACACCCTGACGTTAAACCGCTGCGTGTGTTTGGATAGAGGCACAGAGCAAAAAGCAGAAAGTACAGGGCCTGCGTGGAGGTCTGTGTGCTCAGAGTTAATTCTTCCAGAGTGGTTTTGTCATTTTGAGCAAAGTTACTGACCATATTTTATCTTTTGTTGACTTATGGGTACTTGGGTTTTCATTTGAAGTAAAAGAAAAACACATTAGCCAGAAAATCTAGTACCTTTCATGAGCTGCTTGACAATAGTTTTGAGCTTATCAGAACTGGTATAAGAACTTGTATTAATATCGAAATCAAAAATGTACTTTCATGGCACAGTAATGGGTACAAACATGGATGGTACATCATTTTGACATAAAGTTTTGCTCTTAAATCTAAATAAAAAGCCCCTGTGATGGTTAAAGTGGGAGTAAACACGTACGTAAAGTTCGCCCACAAATAGAGCTGTTAAAGTTGGCAGTACCTGGAGGACTAAAGGGAGAGTGAGGGGGATGAGGGGCAGGATTCTGGACATATGTGACTGGTCTAAGAGGTTAGTCTACTCTCCATTAGAAAAAACAGTGTACCCGACTGTGTACACTAATAAAATGTGAGTGGTTTCCAGCTCAGTGAGTCATTCCTACAGCTGTTGACGTGAGAAAGAGTGTTAGTTTCAAGGGCCTATACCTAATTTTTACTCACTTAATTCCTTCCTTACTCTGTGTATTCCAGATATGGTAATTGGTAACTGCGAGTTTATAAGCACTTTTCACAACTGATGACTTCCTGATCAAACCATAAAACACTATAATTAGATGCACAGTACACAGCAGACTTATGGTCAGAGGTGGAGGCTTACAAATCGTGACTTGGACTCGAGTCAGACTTGAGTCACTATTTTTAGGACTTAGGACTTGAGACTTGACTTGATATAACAAACTAAGACTTGGGACTCGACTTGGACTTGAGCCCTGTGATTTGAGAAGATTTGCTGCTATGACTGTAATGATTCACACTAAGATCCTGACAAGACATTTGAAAAGGGGAAAAAATGTGCATTTCTACTATTTTTATATAAATACTCTCATATAAATATACCATGATTTTAAAGTCCAATTTAGTTTAAAATTCATATCAGCTGCAAAAATCTATCTATTTGGTACTTTGGTTTAAAGACTTGAAATGACTTGAAGCTCAAAGCAGACGACTTGGACTTGACTTGGACTTATGGGCCAGTGACTCGAGACTCAAATTGAACTTGCCCGTATTTGACTTGGGACTTGAATTGGACTTCAGGTCAAAGGCATGAGACATAAGACTTGCAAAACAACTACTTGGTCCCAGCTTTGCTTATGGTGACCTCTAGAATGTACTACTAATAATATTGTGGCTAGACATATGCTCAAATATACACAAAAAAAAAAACAGGTAGTGGATGATTCAATACTAAAAAATAAATGTTTGTTTCCTTTGTCAATCTAAAGCTTTTGTAAAGTTTTCAAAGAGGCTTGGGGAGCCAATACAACATCCCTGTTCAAACTCTGCCCCCTCCAATCAGATATTTTTAATCCTGTGTGATGTTCTTGAAAATGCAGCAGCTCAGTTTTTGCTGTTTTTGAACACAAAGCTGCAAATTTACCAAGCTCTAAAATTGCCAAAAAATATCTTAGTAATATAAGACAGGAGCAAGAAAAGTAAGCGAGAAAAGTTGATGTAGTATTTAGTTCCACTTTAAATATGTAGGTTTGGGGTGTCCCTCTACTGTCACTGTGCCCAAAACCTGCCTTACAAAATGACAATGACTCAGAGAATTCATTTTTATTGTGTTTGTGTCCTCACTTGTCACAATTTATTAGAAAAAAGTCTACTGTCAGGAAGCCATTTTGTACAGGGTTGGATGGGTCTTTACAGTTGCTAAGTTGTTAAATGTTCTTTGCTGTGATTTGTTGTGTTCAGGTCAGGAGGGTCTGGGCTTCAGCATCACCTCCAGAGATGTTCCTATAGGGGGCAGCGCTCCCATCTTCGTCAAGAACATCCTTCCCAGAGGAGCGGCCATTCAAGATGGACGACTCAAAGCTGGGGACCGCTTGCTAGAGGTAACTACAGATTGAATCATTTTGAGTAGCGGCGTGTGTCTGTGTGCTTTTTGTCGTTTACTATATATATATTTTTTTTCTATTTTTGATTGAATATTTGTGCATATTGGTCAACTAAACCACAGGTATTTTGCATGTGTAGGTGAGTGGCGTGGACCTGAATGGGAAAAGCCAAGAGGAGGTGGTGGCCCTGCTCCGAGCGACTCCCATGGGTGGCATCGTCAACTTGTTAGTCACCCGCCCAGAGGACCCCCTGCTGCCCAGAGAGGTGGTGAGTGTGACATCATTTTCCCCTAAATTTATATTAAAAGGTCAAAAGTTACTTTAATTGAAGCTGCACTGGTAGTTTCATGCGCATGTTTAAAGAATCAGGCATATTTAGTCTCTCGTCTTCATCTCTTGAAGTCATTGAGCCGTGATCTCGTCTGTGTTTTTAAGTCTCTTCACCTTCTCTAAAGCCATTCTGATTGTTCTAACATTCCATTTCACAAATTTCAGTCTCTAGTGTTTTAAAAGTCTATTTTAAAGTATGGCAAGATTAATTCATGCCATCTTTGTGAGTTCATTAACTCAAAACAATCCATCTTGTCTCGCTTCCATATGCAGTGGTGGAGTTAACAATTTGGGGGCCCTAGGTGAACTTGAGTTTGGGGCCCTCACTATAATGCACCATTTTTCTGTTTTGTTTTGTTTTTTTAATATATTTATTGTCTGTTTTTCCCCATTGCTCTTGAGACATGCACATCTGTATTTATTTTAATTATGGTGGATTGGAAACTTGTCTTATTAGCATGATCAAAATTGAAAGTAGTTTTATTTTTTGCTAGTACAATTACATTTTTGTTTACATCCATTACATTTTTCTCATGATTATTATTTAAAAGTAAACTACTGAGAGAAAATCAAATTGCTCTGAGGCCTTAGTTGGGGGCCCCTTCAGGTTTGGGGGCCCTAGACAGCCGCCTACTTTTGCCTAATGGTAGCTCCGCCTCTGTCCTTATGTTTCTAGGCAAGACACCGATCTTTATACTTGGGCATATTTTAGTAGGAAAGATGTCTGTACTTTTATCTCAACTGGACATAAAAATGTTTGAGCTTTTTGTTTGCTCTTCAGTTCTGGCTTCGACCAGTTAAATTCTTCTGAACCTTCTGCTAATTATGTGTACCATTCACACATACTGTATGAATCTGGCCTCTTACAAATTAAGTTTAAAATGGTTACGGTCAATATCTTTCACTGACACTGATCGGAAATGTACTTTGTAAATGTCTTGAATTGACTCTATAACACTTCACGTTTTTGTAGTATTTGGTTCTTCTGAAAATTTATTGAGCTTGATTTTTGAAAAATACTCCACGTCTACCATCAGCTGAACAGTAACAATCATTTTTAGTTGATTTTATAACTCTCACTCAAACAAAACAGTAGAAATCCATAGTCTCCACTGCCCGTGCCTTGTGCCCCTCCACTCTCCGGGCTCCGTGGAGGGTGACTCGGCGCTCGGTGGGCAGATGGCGAGCTCTACCACCCGGCCGTTCTGACAGGCTGAGGCTGTGGCGCCACCTCACCAGAGCAGGGGTCCCTCCGGCCTTCCCCCCCCCCAGCCACAATCCTCTGCCTGGCACCTGCACGCCTCTTAACCCCCAATCTGGTCATCATTACCAAACTCACGATACAGTTCTGCTGCATCTGCAAAAAGACGTAGTTAATGGGAGAGTTAGCGTTCTCAAAGGTGACATTATGCAAAATTGACCAGTTTGTGGAGGTAGGCAGAAAAGTAGTTTAAGATTAGCTAGAGGTGTTACGGAAAATCGACTTTTGGGCGGTTTCTACAAAGTTTGGTGATATTGGGAGATGGTTGTTGATGATAAATGAATAAAAAAATATTAAGAAATGACTCCACACTCAGGTGAAGAGATGCTTGATTAGAAGTTTATTGATCAGGACGCTCCTCTTCACACGCTAAGCTTCACATCTGTCAGTCACAAGAGACAACACATATATCTAGGCCTGCCTTTATGCTACTGACAGTAAAATGAGCATGCATATATAAATACAGAACTTCTAAGTACAGTGGATATATTTTAAAGGGCCCATATCATGCAAAATCAACTTTTCAGAGCTTTCTACCTTCTAAGAGTGATGTGTGGGCCTTGTATATGTCGCCAAAGTGGTTTTTACATTGATTCGGCATCTTTTTTAACAAATTGCAGCATATTTCTGCCACCCTCCCACGTGACAACGAACTAAAGCTGTTACAACGATGACACATTTGACGTCCACCGCTCCACCATCCCCTCCCCTCCTCCACCCCGCATCGTCTGACAGTTCCCACATGAACACCTGAACAAAAGCGACAGCATAAGCTCATTGTTCTACACTGCAGTGTCCACAATATAATAAGTTGATCTACTAGTGTTTATTAATACTTTACCAATCAGTAATGTTCAGTTGATGTGGACGCGGTGCTTGAGCTTCGTGCAAAGTCCTCGTCCGATTCTGGGTCCAACACATGCGGCTGAACCATGATGAATAAAAGTTTATTCCTACCACTATCAGGGTGCACGTCTGTCTCCCCCTCCCTCCCTGAGATGGGCGGAGGAAGGGCGGCTCACTTGTCGCCTACGTCAGGTTTGGAGGGCGGAGCCTGTGCTTTCTCAGGACGAGTGAGGGGAGGAGCAATAGCCGGACTTTCACAGTTCCTGGTCTGTGACTGTCTCCAAGAAATCAGTAAGATTTCAGAGCTATTGTGTAATGGATGTTCCAAAACCCAAACTGTGCTTGTTTATGTGCAGAAGATACAATGTGAAAAGAGTTATTTTGCATGACATGGGCCCTTTAAGAATGTGACAGAAGAGAGAGACCTGTCCATCCAATTCACTTTTTACTGAAAAATCGTCACCCCTCTCTCTGTAACTGCTGCTGTGAGCCTCGTCAATTTGGTCTTAAAATGTTCATACTTTTTTTTTATTTAACCAATCGCTTCTATTTGGTTGTGACGTATGTAACCCCGCTAACAGGGCTAACTGGTATATTAAACTTTTCCCAAATCCCGTACGATGAAGGGCAATAACGCCTTTCCCTTTGATAAAATTCACCAAACATTCTCTTTGTTCTGGCTTTAAATCCACAATCTTGGGAATCTTTGCCAACACTGAATATATGGCTCTTCGTTGATTGGCTGGTGCCCGAACTCGCACTTCTGTGGTTTTTGCGAACGGTCTAGTGTATTCTGATTCCTGAGCTAGTTGCTGGACAGAAGCAACTAGGCGAGTTGTACTTTCTGACAGAAATCTCGGCAGCAGAAGACTGACATCACCTAGCACGTATCTTATGGACAAAGTAAAATTCCGATGCTGCTGAGAAAATAGTCCCTCAACATGTGACGATGCAAAGTTAGTTTTAGTTCAAACATTATTCTATTGACAGACATTTACATTGATTATATAAAACCACTTGCAACTGAATAATTGTAGGGTTGAGCTGCAGAACATAATGTCACCTTGAATCTGCCTTCAATACGAAATCACCATCTGCTGTTTTACTTCTCACTGTCACCAGGAGGGGGCACTAGACACAAATGCAGACAAAAAAAAACAAAAAAAGCTTAATGCTAGTTTACATTCAATTCTAAGCCCAATACAAAAAACACTACTAGTACTACACCCTCATTACATGCTATGGGACGGTGTAAGTTCATTTTTCATCGCCATGGCAGCCTTATGAACGCTTTGTCCTCCATTGTTACACCAGCGCGTTCACAAATCTCAATAATCCCTCCAAGTATGTTCATAAAAATCAGATAAGGAGGCCGAGGCTCTGCTGGTGACAGTTATTGCAAATAAAAAATGGTAAAAGGAGCTACTTCGGAATTGGCTGCTCCGTCAGTGCGGGTGTGTGCCGGTATTACACACTGAGAGGAAATGAAGACGTAGTGAAGTCTCGCAGATTGGTGACTCTTGCACCAGCTTTTGTAATAACTAGAAATGTGTGTTAAAAGAAGTTTTTTTAAAGGCCCTGTACCTAATTTCTTTCTTCCAAATTTGCCCCAGTACAGATATATTGTATAAACAGCTCTCGAGGTCAAAATAAGTCTGCGGTACATCAATCAGGAAGTGCGCGTTAGCTTTAAAATATGATGTTATAGTTTCAGATGGAGGACAGAGGCCTTTATAACTCTATGGGAGATTCATGTTTTGTTTTTTAAGAAGTAACCAAATAAAACAAATGTGAAAATGTTGAATCTTGATCTTGCATCTGATTTAGAATTTAAAAGTCGCATATTAAAATCTGTAGTATTGGAGTAAGTATCAAAACTGAAAAAGCCAGATGGGTGCATCTCTAAAAATAAGTCTGAATCTAATTATAAAGCCTGTGATAATCAGGAAGTGCGCATTAGCAGCAGAATATGATATCATAATTTCAGATGGAGGCAAGAGCCTTTATAACTCTATGGGAAATTTATAACAACACTACTTTTTTTCCTCAATAGAAAAAAAACAATCATAATAACTTCTTAAAGATGTTTCATTTCATGTGAATAGGCCCATTAATTACAGAAAAATGTACCATAAACCTAGCCAGGCTGGGGGTCGAGATGGATGTAGACGAAGACAGACATTCTGTGTTGGCAGCGATTCCCAAGATCGAGGATTTAAAGCCGGAACTCAGAGAATGTTTGGTGAATTTTATCACGGGGAAAGACGTTATTGTTCTTCTTCCCAAGGGATTTGATGCATTACATATGCCACGACCAAATAGCAGTAATTGATTAAATAAATAAAAAAAAGTACCCGTCTACCATTGAGTGAACAAATCGTAATGCTGCGAGGTCAGACGGTTTCCACGAAGTGATACTGGCTGAAGAATCAGATTACCATAAACCAGCATTATTTAAAAAAAATCATACTCCCTGTTAGCATCACTATTCCCTGTCCAATTGTTTTTTTTTTTTTTGTTTTTTCATGCTAAAATTAATAAATAAGAAATGATAATAAATCAATAAAATTTCAAGATAATACTTCACACTTTTGTGCTTAGAAAGGGAGATATTTGCATCTCAATGCTGATGCTAATTTGGAGGCATAATAAACATTAAAATGATGACACAAACTGAAATAAACTACAAACAATTGTGCAATCTTTACTTTAAGGTAAAGGTTACTTTAGGTAAGCCATGTTAGAATGTTGTTACCTCATCAAAAACAGACCTGAAGTTGTGTTTTGCTTCATTCACATTTTTGAATAAAGCTTTATCATTGGTTTGTCTACATCTCCAAACCTCAAAATGCTCTGTTTCACCTTGTGATGTCATGAAGCTGTAGTTTTCGAGCTAACAGCTCCTTTTACCTTCAATTCAGTAGAAATTTGCAACTCCACAGTGGGGAACCCTCCAGGTTTGGGGGCCCCAGGCAGCCGCCTACTTTTGCCTAACGGTAGCGCCGCCTCAAACTCGAGGCACACTGACTGATTATATTAGAAATCCTTTATTACTTGGAGGAACACTAACACGTTTCGACCGGCACGATGGTCCTCATCAGGGATGCCTCTGCTGCTTTTACATTTTCCAGTAAGGGCTACATTCTGTTAAGATTTCAAATTCAACCCTCGTAGAGCACCTGCACTGCTGCTTTTGACTTTTTTATGACCCAGTGAAGCTCTACCTCTTCTCTTCATCTGACAACTCCAGGGATGTTTGTGATGAGGAAACAACATTATAACAAAGATAGAAAATTGCGTAATATTTGCCCTTTAAATAACTTTCATTTGCTCTCAAAGTTAAGGTATTATGATGTCACTTGAACCCCGTCCTAAGAGTTCCTTGTGTTCCTCACCTTTATTTTCCACCTCTATTCATCTGCCAATACACCTCTGTTCTGTTTTTGCTTACACATGAGTCTGGAGAGGACGGGCCCCGATTCTCTGTAATAACTCACCGAAATGTCACGCTTCGATGTTCAACACGCTGCGGCACCTGTCTCCAGCCCAAACAGCCCTTTTATCCTCCCCTCACGCTGTCAGCAGAGACCCATAATTCACCTGTGTGGGAGAAGACACACACACACACTCACACAAGCTCAAATCAAATGGCTTAGTTCATTTGTTTTAAAAGGTTGTCGTGGATAATTATGCGCCAACGTGTTTTGGTGTTTGAGTTGAATTATGTGCGATTATATAAGCAGTGGTTTTGATGGAGAGTATGAGGTGGAGATGAATTAATATAAATAAACAACGTAAAGTGTATATGGAGCAGTCAGAAGTTAGTGTCACAATATTGTAGCACTCTGGAAATTGTGATTTAAAGCTCCTATATTAATGGACTTTTGTGAGGTTTGAGTTATGTTGTAATGTTACTTCATCAAAAACAGACCTGGAGTTGGGTTTTGTTTCATTCACATGTTTGAGTAAATCTTTATTATTAGTTTGTCTAAATCTCTAAACCTCAAAATGCTCTGTTCCACCTTGTGATGTCATGAAGCGGTGGTTACCTTTTACATTTAGTTCAGGAGAGATGGACAGTTCCAGGGCTGAAATTATCCAAATGATCCTAGTGAAGGTGTATGGAGTTTAAAACACAGTGGAGAGCATGACATCACAAGGTGGAACTGAGTGTTTTATGTTTGAGAGAAGCACTTAGCCCAAATATGTAGAACGTTGTGTGTTCAACATGTGTGAATGAAACAAAACATTATAACATACATCAGAAAATAGTGTAATAGTAGTGCCTTATGCTTTGGTTTTTTTACACTGTTGTGATCACTGTTTATGTTCTAATGATGGTATAAGATTACAAATATTATTTAGAGTTACAGTGTGCTCTCATTTATACTAATGCAGATCTATATATAGACAGGACCAGGCTCATGTCAGATTGGCATGTGTGTAACTTTGAATTGAGTTCTTCACATGATCAGTCTATAATAGCTCTCTCTAATGGTGATTGGGACATATAGGAAAGTTTGAATAGATAAATAAATAAATAAATCTAATCAGATTGGTCCAAGTGTCACAACAGAAGAACAAGCAGAAAAATCTAATCAGTCAGTTCAGTCCAGCACATACATTGTTCCCTCCAGAAATGCTCAAAGTGCTTCCTTCTGCATGTTTCTAAAATGACAAATAGTCTGCTGTTTTGGTTCGTTTGAGCGTTTCGTCTTTGGCTTCTGTGTAAACCTCAATGCCACGACGTGATTGGTTCACCAATCAGAGATTCACGCTCACGTCACAAACCAGGAAGACGTTTGGAAAGAAGCGATCGACAAAGCCTGGACTTCAGTGACACTGAAACCATCTTGTCAGGATTCAGAAAGGCCGGAGTAATTCTAACTGGAACTGATGCTGAGTCTGACGACAGCTACACAGAAGAGGAAGCGGCGCTCTGTTTACCTCTGGAGGTCCAGGCCGAGTTGCTCAGAAGTGACACCGAGGATGAAGAATTGAATGGATTTAGTGATTTGGAGTGAAATGGAGAGTTTGGTAAACTTGTTCTGTTCTGTTGTTTATGTTATAGTTTATCTGAAGAACTGTTCATATGTGACGTTAACAGTCTGTTGTTCTCTCTTCTATTGTTATTAATTTCCACCAAAAAGTGACTTATATATGCTTTTTTCTTCTTCATTACGCATTTTTTGGTTGGTGCGATTTATACTCCGGAGTGACTTATAATCCGAAAAATACGGTATAATGGAAACCTGCTTGTCTCCATGGAGACAGACAAGATTTATGCCATATTCTATTCAACCTTCCATAAGAAGTTACATAGTGCACCTTTAAACTTTCATGATTGTCCTAAATAGGAGGTATACCTAATAAACTGTCCACTCAATATCTGCTCAGTAACTATCTTCTTAGCAACCATCTCCATATGACGCATGACACAAAACAAACACACTATTTCCCAACTGCACTGGAGTGTGACAGCGGCACGTCCTGGACCCGACCCGGAATGCCCCCCCCCCCTCTCTCCACGCCAGACGTTTGGTAATTTTATATGCCATCGCTTTATGAGGTGTGGCCAAACCGATGGGCACGCGGATCCTCTCTGGTTACCGGGGCGACCACATAAGTGCAATTAAACAGTACATTAAAAGCCCCTCTTTACGGCCGTATCGCACTTGTCACTGATCCATTAGTAGTTGTATCTGCCAAGCGATGAGAACGCTAATTGCAAGATTAATTTCAGGCCCTGATTGATTTGACAGCCGAATTTATGACTTAAGTGTGTGTGTGAATGTCGAGGTTGTCATGGAAAAAAAAAAAGAAGAAAGAAAATATGGTTGACGATTGTAACAGATTAATGGCTTGGTTTTTTTTTTGGAAGTTTTTTTTTACAATAGTGGGTTGAAATGGAGTTGTTTTTTTTGTGTGTGTGTTTGGAGAAATAAGATTAATGTTGTTTTGTAGTTTTTGTTTTGTGCGTGTAGCGTGCAGGTTGTGGTAACTTTAGGAAAATATCTTCTGGCAAGTCTTCTTATTTATTTTGTTTATAAGGAAATATATAGTCAAACCGATGAGATGCAGTTAGAAAGTTTGGAAGTTCTAAAAAAAAATAACTTCTCCAAAAATTCACTCAATTCCAAGATCTTTAAAATGCTGTACATTTTGAACCATGTGTGAGGAACATTTATTCATTTGAGCAGCTTTATTTAAAGCTGGAGTACATGGTTTTCACACTTCAGAAAGAGGAAATATTTACGTCTGTTTAATTCCTCTGTAGCTTTCAGAAACCCTTTAGCACATTGTTGACATCCTCTTGCGTTCGTTTTCAGGCTTGTGTCCAGCAGTTAGAATATTTTTTAAGACGACAAAGTGGAACTGGGGTGAACTGGTCAAGCACAACCAATCAGAGAGCTGCTTTTGTCGTTTACTTCAGGGTTGATGAGAATTAAAAAACATTCATTATTAGCGTCAGTGCTGCATTTACTATATACTTACTTTCTTTTTACAAATTTCCCCAAAAATATTGCACCATGGCAAACAAACCATTAAGTTTGTCTTAGTGCAGATAAACTAAAATACAAAAAAAAAAAAAAAAAAAAATCTCCCTTTTTTTTTTTTTCAAAATTTGATTAAAAAAGAGTGTAGGAGACAGGACTGGTGCACTGTATGGTTGAGGGTGTGTGCGTATTTTTTATTTATTTATTTTATTTATTTATTTCATAAAGTATAAAAAGACATCGAGAGTGTCACAAAATCAGACATACAAGAAATGAATGAAAAGGAGCAGAAAGAAGAGAAATCTTATGTTATCTGCCCCCTTTCCTTTTTCAAGACAATACATCAACACTGATGGTCACTAAACTTTCCAAATCAGTTCAGGCACAATTACTGATCAACTGCAAACAGAAATCTTCACTTTTATGCACAACATCTTAGTTTTCTTTTCGTACATACACATTGCATTTGATTTTATGTATTTTTTAAATGTCATCATTGTACTTGATTCTTTTATGTCTTTGTCAAGACTATTCCATAAGTGAACTCCTTTCACAGAGATGCTTTGCTCCATAACCTTGGTTTTTTAAACATGTAGGTTCCTTTTAAATTGTAGTGGCTTGTTCTTGTTCTTGTATTGCTCTGGTGCAGAGTGGGCGGGGCTCACGTGGGCAGGTGCGAGTGCATGTGTGCCTGTGGAAGGGTTTACAAGTGTGCACTTACCTGTTACTCAGATTGAATTGAAGATCAGGGCTGGGTAGCTGTAATTTTTGTTGACCTCCACTCTTTCTCTATACTCACCTTTTATTTTCCAACTGGTTCTATCCATCTCCTTTGCTGCGCTGGGATAACTGTATGTCTGGTAATAAATATACAAAATGCATTCTGGATCCCAGCGTATTAGTTTACAATAGCCTCCATGCGCGTCACAAACTACGACACCAGGACCAACTCTGATCTTCCCGAGCAGCTATAAGGTTGGTCAATCAGCCGCTACGATTAGTGAGGTTCAGAAAATTTAAGCTTTAATCAGCATGAAAATCAACACTTTTCAAAACCCCAATCGATATCAAAATATAACAATATATTTTTGTAACTATTCACCAATCAATAAGCTGCATACATTACACTGCACGGTCACACTGCAAGGAAACACAATTCAGATATAGCACCTTTAGAACACATTGTGCTTGTGTCTGCTGTATAAGTATAATCTAGGACGCTCATGGATCAACAAAGAGTCGACAACCCCTATGGATAGCTGCACATCACACATATTTTTTTTTTCATTTGTACCAAAATGACTACAGAATAGAGCCCTGACACATTTTAAAAGCTCATTGCGGGTGTGGGCAGGAGCGGTACTCCCACAAACTAAATATGAGTGTAAAGTAAAATACACAAATGATTACTGTATACTTATCATGCATAATCTGTGCTGGATATTTTTTTTGGCATTAGTAAAAACATTTTAAGCAGCCTAAACTTGCGGACATGGTCTAATCTTGCGCAAATTTTAGACAATTCTTTTCTGCTTCTCCGTGTTTGACAGAGCTTAAGAAAATGAACGTCCACATCTTGCAGGACAAAATATCACAGAAGCGGGCGGGAGCGGGAATGAAAATTACAATTCTTTGTGGTCGCAGGTGAGAGCGAGACTGAAAATTCTGTCCCGGGCAGACTTCTACTACGCAACACTACTGAATCCTATGAGTATCACTGATTTAGAAAATAAAACTGGAGAAGAAAGTAAGTACAGAGCAGAAAGCATCTACCGGTGGCTATGAAAGTACAGGTTGATCTTCAAAATAGCAACTTCGAGAGGTTAAATGAATAGGAGAAACGACTATAACCTGGTTTAAAGCTCTGAAAAGTCGATTTAGCAGAATGGATTTCCTTAAAGTCTTTTGTTTTACTCGTGAACTCAAACTACTCTGCCCTGCTGCAATACGCAATGCTGATCAATAGCAGATTCAGCATCCAATAAAAACGAAATATTGGAAACAAAACTTGATGTGTCTTCTTTAAAACTCTCTGAACTCCCATCATTTTCCCGTAAGATGAACTTTTTTCTCTGATGAGGTAATAGCGCAAACACAAGCCCCTCGCAACAGCCAAGGAAGCCATTTTTGGTCTTAATGCCATTAGTCGTCTCCCAGATTAATATTTCTTCCTCGTTTTCAGCAGAACTACTTTTGTGCTTTATTTACGCGCATTACACAAGGTTACGCGGGCCAATATCTTACATTACGGGTAAAACCTGGCAACCGGCCTCTCGGCATGAATCACTCCGCGCTGTTGTAGCCGATGATATAGTCCTGCGCGTGAGGTCTTCTTTGCCAATTCTCGCACTTTTACAATAATGACCTCAATGATAAAACTTCCCAACATGGCAACCCCTAATATAAAGTGCATCTCATCAGCAGATTGCCAGATTGGATTGGCTTGGTTCTTACAAATTTGCGCAAAGTGGCTGCATTAAGACGATGGCGTAACATTGAAAAGGGTGAAGAAATGAAAAATGTGAAAGGATGCGAGGTAGAGTTTTGTGGAAAAAGTGGAAAAATGCAGATGTTTTGATGAGGTTTGTGGATAATGTTGGCAAATTCCAGAGTATTCATACAAAAATTGGTAAAAAATTAGAAAATCTTTCATGATTTTTGTCTATAGCTGCAAAAATTTGTAACATTTTTCATGAGAGCAGACGTTAAATTAAAAATCCTGTTTCTTTAGCAATGGTAGAGAAATCAATACAAAACTGGAAAAAAACATTCTTCAGGCTTAATACTGCTTACACAACATACCATATGAAGGGCATATGAAGGTTCAGAACAATAACTGCGAGGTAATTGGAAAGATATGGTTGGATTTGATTTTGAGTCAATGTGTGGAACAGAGCGTTTATGAGGAGATGGATGAAATATGCAGGATTATTCAAACACGTGTGAACGAAACAAACAAAATTCCAGGTCCTATATTACACAAAATTGACTTGTCATGGTCATGTTAGAATGCTGTTACCTCCTCAGAAACATACCCAGAGCTGTGTTTTGTTTCATTCACAACAACATTATAACATAGGTCAGAAAATAGTGTAATATGTGCCCTTAGTGATGACATTAAAACATGGTCAAAAGCTAAAAAAAAGGTGTAGTATGTGTATATTATATATTAGTATATTAGTGTAGTATGTGTCCTTTTAAGATGAAAGACACTCCAAGCTAAACTGGCTTTTTTTTTCTTTTTTCTGGTCTGTTCTCTCTCAACATACACTTTCACCATGAAACAACAATATTTTCCAGTCTGCACCAGTCTGCAGATTATGTCATTAAATTAACTTGTATCATATACTGTATGTAGATGGTGGTATCCAGGCTGGTCCCACCTAGTGCCTCCGCTCAATTTCATTTCTCTCTAGCGACTAGGTCAGGAATCAGAATACTCTAGACGGTTCGCAAAAACCCCAGAAGTTGTATACCGCGCACTGGCCAATCAGCGAAGAGCTGTGAAGCCATGACGTTAAACTCAAGTGTCTGTCTGGGTCCCTTTTGTGGAACAACACAACAGTAAACAAAGCGTCGAGATGGATGTAGACGAAGACAGACATTCTGTGTTGGTAACGATTCCCGAGGTCGAGGATTTAAAGCCAGAACAAGAGAAATGTTTGAATTTTATCAAGGGGAAAGACCTTATTGCCCTTCCTACGGGATTTAGCGCATTACATACGGTTTCCAAGAAGTGAACGTTTTTCAGTGCACTATATCGTGGTAGCATGAAATCGCTCTGAGTCTGCTTGACGGTACATTTCTATTCACAAAAAATTACCTGATGGAAGTATTGACAAATGCGTTGATTATTTGAAACTGTGCAGAAAAGAGTTTGAATATCACAAAAGCACCTCAACCCTAGAATATCATTTAAATGCAAAACATGTGACAGTGAGAACAGAAACTGCTGGAGCTGTTGGCGGCCCAAACTCAAACAAATGACGGGCTTCAGGAAGAAAATTAGTAAATGAGTAAGGCAAATATTGTTATGTGATTAATTGAGATGAATTAATTACAAAGCCTATTATTACTTTTTTAAAAAATCAAGTCCCATCCCTAATAGATATATATGGATCATTATAACTTCAGATTACATTCACATGTATACACCAAAACCCCCTCTGTGTTTTTCCAACATTTATGGAGCAAGAAATTTAAACTTAAGCTCTATCCATTTTTCAGATTTATATGTCCCAAATATGCTTTTTTTTTTTTTTTTTTTTTATTTAATACGATGCCCTACTACTATAAGAAAACTATACAATGATGAAAAACACGAAACACATTTTTTCTAACATTTCAAATTGATATCGGGGTGACAGTAGTTCATCTGATAGAGTATTTGTGAATCCAGTTTCCACAGATGATGATGTTGTGTCCTTGGGCAAGACACTTAACCCACCCTGCCCCCAGTGTCTGTGTGTGTGAACAAGTGAGTAGTTCCTTGATGTAAAGCTTGAATTGCCGTGACCATATCTTTAAATTTAAGATTTTTTCCCGATTCACTTGCAGCGTCTCTTAAAAGGTGCACTGTGTAACTTTTCTGGTGAAGGATTTGTTACCTCCTTGTCTCCATGGAGATGTTGTTTCTTTGTCCAGTATGTTGCACAGATTTGCATTAAGCATTACTATCGATAAGAAAACAAAAAAGTGACACCGAGCCGATTTAAACGCCACATTTGTGGAAAGGCGACCATGTTTTTTAAGCAGTAAAAACACCTGTATAAATGAAACAAAAGCAATGTTAAGTTTAATGCCATACTGTGGAACATTTCAGATAAAGCTATCAAATCTTCACTGAAAAGGGAAGAGGGCTTAAACTAACAAACAATAGGTTCAGATATCAAAAATACTTCCTTTAACATAATATTGTCCCTTGCTTTGCATCTGAACTTTGGGCATCATCAAACTGTAAACCATGTAAACATCTTCTGGGGCAAAACACGTTCTAAAAATAAAGTCAAATTGGAGAACCTCTTGATAAAAGCCGAGTGGTGTTTTGGCAACCCTCTCACTGGCTGACTTGTGATGGAGCTTGGAGGAGTTTGACAGCAGAGGAGCCATCCAGGAGGTCATCCAGTCTTTTTAGGAAATGTCTCACAAATGACAGGCCATTGTGATGTGCCCAAGATGCCAATGTGTTTCCATGGCAACACATATCTCTCCATGTCCTCCCCATACAAGAGCACTGGTGCTTTGAGGACACTTTATCAAAATGGCCTTCTCGAGAGCTCGCTAGAAAGCTTTTTGGTGTTTGGCAGAGATGAGGAGAGTGAGAAATATGTATGTAAGAGGAAAAATTGTTTTAAAACGATGTTACCGAGATTCTGGCTTGAGATGTAGAGAAGGGTCACCACTGTAGATGCTCAAATCGACAACAGATGAAATTTAGCTGTTGTGCAAACGCCACCAGATTTACATTAAAGGTGCTATATTACACAAACTTGACTCTTGTGAACTTTAAACCATGTTAAAATGTTGTTACCTCCTCAAAAACATACCCGGAGTTGTGTTTTGTTTCATTCACACATCTTTTATTGTTAGTCTGTCTGCATCTCCAAAACTCAAAATGCTCTGTTCCACCTTGTGATGTCATGAAGCTGTAGTTTTCAAGTTATCAGCTACTTTTTACCTTTAGTTCAGTAGAGATTGGCAATTCCAGAGCTGAAGTCATCTGAATGATTCTAGTGAAGGTGTATAGAGTTTAAAAACACAGTGGAGCACTTCTGTTTTGACACATGACATAAGGTTGAACAAATTGTTTTCCATTTGACAGTATAGAGAGAATATGCAGAGTGCGTGTGTGTTAAGGCTGTGCAATTAATGGAATTTTGATCGTGGTTTCAATTTGTGTCAGAAATGATTTCCAAACTCATATAATCGAGTTGAAACAATAAAGCTTAACAAAGTTTAGTTTATTACATTTATTTATTTATTTATTCATTTAAATATAGAGATTGTGAAACAGCTGGATATATACTTTCTTTTGGATACATTTATGCTTTTTTGTGCCTAATTTAATCTGCAAAGTATATTCTATTTATTTTAGGTTTTATACATTGCAAAACTAGCCAGGCTGGTGCCATCTAGTGCCTCCGCTCAATTTCATTTCTCTACAGCAACTAGGTTAGGAATCAGAATGCACTAGATGGTTCGCAAAAACCCCAGAAGTGCGAGTTTGGGCACCAGCCAATCAGTGAAGAGCCATACATTCTGTGTTGGCAACGATTCCCGAGATTGAGGATTTAAAGCCAGAACAAAGAGAATGTTTGGTGAATTTTCTCAAGGGGAAAGACGTTATTGTCCTTCTTCCTACAGGATTTGGGAAAAGCTTAATATACCAGTTAACCCTGTTAACTGCGCATTACATAAGTCACGACCAAAAAGTACATGCCTCCTGTCGAGCGAATGAATCCTAATGCTGTGAGGTCAGACAGTTTCTATGAAGTGAAAATGGCTGATGAATCAGGCTATTGAAAAACTGCTCTAAGGTTCATATTTATTTTCAATTTGGAAGTTTTGCATAAATCAATAACAAGTGCTTTGTTTTGTTTTTGTTTGTTTGGTTTTTTTGAGAGAGAGAGAAAGAGAAATGCTGAATAAATACATTGTGTAACTAAAAATAATCATTTGAATAATCATGATTGCAATATTGACCAAAGTAATAATGATTTTTTCTCCATAATCGAGCAGCCCTAGTGCGTGTTAAACTTGTGTGAATGAAACAAAACTCAACTCCAGGTCTGTTTGTGATGAGAAAACATGGCTCAGATTGATGTCTAACTTGAGTAACAGAGTTACAGACAGAGCAGTGTCTACAGTTAGCATCACACCCCCAGGGAAGCTTGATGGCATCTGCTGTAAAGTATCAACAGCAGTTCCTCGCTCGTTGCAGGAATCAAACCCGCAACTTTCCTGTTATGAGACGAGAGTGCTTGAAAACCACGCCGTATGGTCGATGATGAAACCGGTGAGAAAAAAAAATCTTCCATAAATTTAAATTCATAAGTTGAAATTGCAGTCGCTCGTCTCCCTGCGTCTCCCCTTTTCATCACCCACACCTTCTGTTCTCTGACATCTCCAGAGCCCTCCGTGCATTTTTAATCCTCCTCTTATACAGGGCATCAGGATCAAAGTACACGGTTCACATCAGTCTGTAATTAAAGTGAATATGACAGGTTAGACTACTCATTTCATGAAAGCAGAGTTAGCATCATTATAACATTTTCCTATTACCTTTTACCAACATTTTACTATAGCACTCTACTATAGTGTAACATTTTTCCAACATTTTACTATAACATTTTACAACATTTTACTATTAACATTTTACTAACATTTTATCACAGCATTTTACTGTAAGATTTTACTAACATTTTACTGTAACACTTTACTATAACAACATAGTATAACATTTTTCCAACATTTTACTATAACATTTTACAATAACATTTACTGTAACATTTTACTACAGCATTTTACTATAACATGTTACTATAACATTTTACTGTAACATGTTACTATAACATTTTACTATAACATTTTGCCTATATTTTACTATAATGTTTAACTATAACATTTTCCTAACATTTTACTACAGAATTATACTATAACCTTTTACTAACATGTTACTGGAAACTTTTACTATAATGTTTAACTATAACATTTTACTAACGTGTTACTATAACGTGTTACTATAACGTGTTACTATAACATGTTACTGTAACATGTTACTGTAACATTTACTAACATTTTACTAACATGTTATTAGAACATTTTACTCAAAAATTTTACTGTAATATTTTATTATAGCATTTCACAAAAAATCTTGTCCAATTTTTAAAATTTTGTTGAGGTTTATAATTTGACTTCCTGGTTGGACACTGATAGCAGATGTGACATACGTAGAGGTAATTCTGTAATTGTTACCTAGCAACCATAGGGCCCAAGAGAGATCGCTAGATTACTCAAACGTGCATGAATGGCATATAAAACATTTTCAGGCATGATTTGATGAGAGAATTGCATTATAACATGGTAGAAAGCTAAAAAAAAATATTATGGATAGAAGCCCCTCTTTAACTTAAGTTTTAAACCACCAAAAAAATGCCTGGATGGAATTGGGTGTTGATGACTTTTAAAAGGTATAAAACTATTTTGCATATTTACCTCAGATAGTATCCCAACCAGCCAAGTCATAATCACAAAAAACATGAAAACCTGCCATATCCACATTAAAACCAGCATTTCCGCACGTGTCCAAAAACAATGCTACCCCGGTTAGCGCTAGCACCACCACACCGCGCACCACCTGTTTTCGTTTAGCACTTTTGAAGCATCTGTTGCCGTAATTATGCTAGCTGTCAGTGCGGGCGACGCTCTAGCTAGTGCCTGGGTGCATTGTGCTATACGCGAAATAACAAGGTAGTTAAAGGCCCACTTATGGAGACATGTGGAGCACGTTTTTCAGAACATATAATGGACTCAAGTGTGCGGCGTGCGGACGGACAAAGCACTTTTTATCCGACATTAGAGCCCAATGAGAGGCGTCTGCTTTCCGTTGCGCGCGTGGGGCTCAGAGACAATGGCTTACCTCTCTTTTTTTCTCTTTTTGATTATATGAAATGGCCTGTTGTGTTGTGGTGTTTGGATGTAAACAGACTCGTACTCAGACTGATGCCACTGTGCATATTGATGAGTTGTGTTCAGGAGATGTTATGGATTGCAATAGAACACAGATATTCAGTTAGTAGTAGCTAGTATACTTTTTAAAATTCATGTTTCTTCTTAAGTTCCCTGATACTTTACATTGTAGATTCTTACTGAAGGTATCAAAATGGACATCTATGGAATGTAGCAAACAAAAAATCTACTCAAAATATGTAGATTTTTATTTATTTTTGAAAGCATTTTTTGATTTTTATGTTTGCTTTGATCACTACCTTGGACAATAAGCATTTACCTGACATGGCACAAGTGTAAAGTGAAGTTTCCAGGAGACTTCACAAACCTCAGTGAGAGAAGGCCCAGGGTTTGCAACACTGTCCACAAAGCAAAAGGTGGCTGTGTTAAATATTGCACTCAGTCAAAATATTGCACTGGGTTAAATAAATACGGGGCGGCAGTAGCTCAGTTGGTCGAGCATTCGCCCACTGATCTGAAGGTTGGCGGTTTGAATCCAGCTCTCAACATAAACATCACAGGTTGAGCGGTCAGATCCACTGACCCACAGGTTGGCTGGTGTGATTTCAGCTCCCACAGATGAATGCTGCCATTGTGTCCTTTGGCAAGACACTCAACCCATCTTGCCCACAGTGTCTGCGTATACTGGTGTGTGAATGTGTGTGTGAATGGGTGAGTGGTTCCTTGGTGTAAAGCGCTTTGAGTGCCTTGAAGGTGGAAAAGCGCTATAGAAAAATGTGACCATTTACCATATTGTACGGTATTAAATATTGCACTCAAGCAAAATATTGCACTGGATTAAATATTGCAAAAACAGAGAAGATGTGAAAAAAAAAAGAAAACTTTGTACTAGTTAAATGCTTTAACTTTTTTCCTTCCTTGCTTGCTTCATATATTTGATGTCTTCTGTATATGTATAAAATATAGAAAGTGGTAAAACTAAAAAAAAAATAAAAAATGGTTGGGCTGACTCACCTAGACACAGGAAGAAACATACAAATCTCACACAGAAAAGAAGTGAACTCTGTACCTACACGCTGTGGTTAGAAAGTACTATCCCCTCAGTCACTGTGCCGAAAAT
Source organism: Boleophthalmus pectinirostris (assembly GCF_026225935.1). Taxonomy (NCBI): domain Eukaryota; kingdom Metazoa; phylum Chordata; class Actinopteri; order Gobiiformes; family Gobiidae; genus Boleophthalmus; species Boleophthalmus pectinirostris. The sequence goes on from NW_026571070.1 coordinate 29,447,328, forward strand.
TGAATTTTTTTCATTAAATAAATAACATAATAAACAACATGTTATTTAGTGCATGGTTAGCATACTAGTTGCTTTTAGCTTTACCACGACAGCAAAATTTCACTCTGCTCCCTGAAAGTTGTGGACACTGTCTCTAAATGTATCATGGTGATTAATGAGGAATAACTTTGGACTACTACAAACTGTTTAAAAAGAAGTAACACTGTTTTTTCAAGTTTTAAGACCGTAAAAATTTGGGACAGCACTTTTAAGTGGGACTTCAAACTCCGCCCCTGCAGCCATGTGTTTGTTATCAGAAACACATGGCGTGAGTGATGTCACATAGGACTTGAAATTACACTGCTACTGGAGACACACACAGTTTTGTTTATTGAACACAAAGCTGCAAATTTGTCTAGTTTGTCCTGAAACTGTCAAAAAACAGGACTAAGAACAGTCAATAAACAATATATGAAAGCAGCAGATACACAGCATTTGGCCTCAGATTCCCTCAGAGAAGTAGACTTGGTGCTAATAATGTAAATGAGCTCTCCCATTAGAGGCTCGCTGAGTGTGACAGAGACAGTCTGTCACCAGTGAGCCGTGTGCTGCTCAAACTGCTCTGAGGAGAACACACTTTACTCCACATCTACACATGTTTACTGTCTATGCAATAGTAAATGAAGGTTACCACTGTTCACAATAATGCAGTAATAATAGTAATAATGCAGTAATAATAGTAATAGTATGTAGTTTTTGGTTAGTGATCTGCTTATCCCCATGGAGATGCTCTTGTTTTGCCTAGAATGTAAGTCTAACATGACATATCTAGCTTGCATTTCAATTCAGTTCAGTTATTTTATTTCTCAAAACATGCAGTCTTTCTTTGAGTGTATTGCCTCATTTAATGCTGAACTTTATGGGCTAAGCAATAACATAATAACACAGTGCTGCTTCAAGTTTGAGTTACTGTTGTTGATCTTGTTCCTGATTTGGGTTGGTCATAGTCTGGTCCAGGATTAGTCTCAGTTAATGTCAGAGGTGGGACCAAGTTGTTGATTTGTACGTCTCAAGTAAGTCTCAAGTCTTTGACCTCAACTCCAGGTCAAGTCCTAAGTCAAAGACAGGCAAGTCTACATCGAGTCTTGAGTCACTGGCCCGTAAGTCCAAGTCAAGTCTAAGTCTTTAAACCAAAAAAGTACCAAATATAGCTTAGATTTTTGTTATTTATATGACTTAAACTAAATTGTACTTAAAAAGACACAGTATATTTATATATGAGTATTTATATGAGAGTTGTAGAAATGTCTTGACAGGAGTACGAATTATTACAGTCAGAATGGAAAGAATTCAAAGTGTTTAATAAGTTATTTTGTTGTGTCGTCTGCACTGAAATGGAAGGATCATGTTCTATCTGTGTAGTTCCCTCTGTTTTACTGTAGTGTACTGTATATTACTGTGTTGTACTGTATATTACTGTAGTACATTTGAGGATACCATCTCACAGTACTTCAGTTCCATCCAAAGTAACAAACAGAAGTGGGAAGGACATGTTTCAGTTCGTTCCTGTAAAATTCAGCACTGCATGTATCAACTGTAAAGAGAAAAGTATTTTCTAAAAACATTTTTTTTAGGAGAAGCATCAAGTCTTCTCAAGTCACTGACCTTCAAGTCCAAGTCAAGTCCCAAGTCTTAGTCCATTTTATCAAGTCAATTCTCAAGTCCTAAAAATAGTGACTGAAGTCTGATTTGAGTCCAAATCATGACTTGCAAGTCCCCGTCTCTGGTAAATGGGATGGTATATAACTTTCTGGAGGTGGACATCAACTGATTCCTGGAAACAGAAAGTTCAAACCATACTTGGGAACATTCTTCATGGAGATGTATATGTTTTATACATTACTGTGGATGATTATAGCCAAAGGAACATTTCTGTGGAGACAAGCAGGAAGAGCCCCTGTATATTACTGTAGTACATTTGAGGATACCATCTCACAGTACTTCAGTTCCATCCAAAGTAACAAACAGAAGTGGGAGGGACATGTTTCAGTTTGTTCCTGTAAAATTCAGCACATGTATCAACTGTAAAGAGAAAAGTACTTTCTAAAAACATATATTCTTTTTAGGAGAAGCATCAAGTCTTCTCAAGTCACAGGGCTCAAGTCTGAGTCAATTCCCAAGTCACTGACCTTCAAGTCCAAGTCGAGTCACAAGTTTTTGTCCATTTTATCAAGTCAAGTCTCAAGTCCTAAAAAATAATGACTTAAGTCTGACTCGAGTCCAAGTCAGGACTTGCAAGTCCCCATCTCTGGTAATGTGATAATATAACTTTCTGGAGGTGGATGTCAACAGATTCCATGGAAACAGAAAATTCAAACTACTGTATTTTCCGCACTATAAGGCGCTCAGTCATTAAATGGTCTATTTTCAAACTTTTTTCACAAATAAACTGCACCGGACTTTAAAGGAAACACAACAGTGTGATGGGTCAGTGGTTTTGTTTGTTTGTGTCGTTCACGGTGACTCTGGGCTTTGTTCAGTTGTGGCGTGTAGGGAGGGTGCTGTCTGGACCAACGGATTGTCGGCGTGTTCGCAGTGACTCAGTTGTTCAGTCGTGTCTAGAAGTGGCACATTGCACTCACTATTTCTGTTCGTTCCTCCGTTCCATTCCTCGTCGGCGTGGAGTGATGAGTGTGTCTGCGGGTGTTTGTCACTGTGCAGTCGCTGTCTGCTCTGTGTGTGTTTGCGTGCGGCTTTGTAGTTTACTGAAGTCCTGCTGGGACACCCGAGTGGATTCCTGTATAGGATGCTTTTTTTTATTTATAGGGCCTTTAGAGGGCATTTTTTGATGCGGTTAGAGGCTTAAGAGCGCGCCTAATAACCCAGAAAATACAGTATACTTGGGAACATTCTTCATGGAGATAGATATGTTTTATACGTTACTGTACTGCAGGAAGAGCCCCTCCTCCACACAGGACAAATTAGTCAAGTTTGTGGAGATGCAAGCTGGCTGAGATTCAAGTTTTTCAGTGTTTTTCATAAAATGATTCAAAATAGAAAAAAAAAAAAAAAACATACAACATACTGTGGCTTAACGTAATTGTTTAATCCAGTTTTAGTCCTTACTCGGTTTGGTCCTGATTTAGTCTTGCAGGTTTAGTCTTAGTCCTATTTCAGTCCTGACTTGTGGTGCATGCAAGTGTGAACCCAGCCCTAGCCTTTTACTCCAATTGTTCTTAAATCTCCTTGGCTTGTTTTTATGGAGAACAGAAATATATTTAAAAAAAAAGCTCCCATCTTTTCTTTTGAAAGGGAAAAGGTCTGGCAGAGGAAATGCGTGTTACAATACTTATCACTGGTGCACCACTTTTGCAATTACACCCATGGCTGATCTCTTTGAGGGGCCCTTTTTAAATTCATTTCCATTGACCTTTATGTCACCAAATTGGGCCAGAGGAGAAAAAAAAAAAGAAAAAAGTTTGCTGGTGGTGTTAATTGTTTTAGGCAGCCATGTGCGGAGAAGTCTGCCTCTTGTGAATATGGGGTAATTGTGGTTCATTTGCATATCTTTTGCATCTTAGTTTTTGAATACAATTTTCATTTCATTTTGTGACATTTACAATTTAAAGAGACCATCTTACACTCTTTTCTGGTCTACGTTATAATGTTTTATCATCACAAACAGACCTGGAGTTGTGTTTTGTTTCATTCGCACATGTTTAACACAGTTCAGAAAATGCTCTGTTCCACCTTGTGATGTCATGTGGTAATACAGAAAGTGCTTCAGTGTGTTCCTTCATTAGAATCATTTGGATTATTTCAGAATTGGAATTGCTAATCTCTACTAAACAAACAAAAAACAAAACAAAAATAACTTGATCACTACTGTTTTCAAGGTGGAATAGATTATTTTGAGCTTTGAAGATGTGAATGAAATTGAACAACTCTGGGTATGTTTCAGACAAAATAACAGGGTTTAAAGCTCACAAGAATACATTTTGTGTGATGTCGGACCTTTAAATTTCCCTTTACGAGGACAGTATGACAGTAAAGATTTCTTAACGTAACCCCTTCAGGGGGACCCCAAGGCGTTCCCAGGCCAGCTGAGAGACATAGTCCCTCCAGTGTGTCCTGGGTCTTCCCCGGGGCCAAGAGGCATCCGAAACAGATGCCCGAGCCACCTCAACTGGAGGAGCAGCGGCTCTACTCCGGGCTCCTCACCTATCTGTAAAGGAGCGCCCAGCCACCTTGCTGAGGAAACTCATTTCGGCCGCTTGTATCTGTGATCTCGTCCTTTCAGTCATTACCCAGAGCTCATGACCCGAGGTAAAGGGTTCGATACAGCAACCGCATCACTGCCGTTTTATATATACATATATATTTGTAATGTTTACATTGTTATTGTTGCGGTCAATGACAAAATGACAAATATGTATGTCTGCACTTTAGATTTTTTGAAAATATTGTGTACTCTTTTTATTTAGTTGTACACATTTGAAGTCTATAACCATATAATACATACATACATACACACGTACATACATACATACACACGTACATACACATACATACACACGTACATACATACATACACACACACACACACACACATACACACGTACATGCATACATACACACGTACATACATACATACACACACACATACATACATACACACACACATACATACATACATACATACATACATACATACATACATATGTACGTACGTACATACATACATATGTACGTACATACATACATATGTACGTACATACATACATATGTACGTACGTACATACATACATACATATGTACATACATACATACGTACGTACATACATACATACATATGTACGTACATACATACATACATACGTACATACATACATACATACATGTACATACATACATACATACACGTACATACATACATACATACATACATACATACACACGTACATACGTACGTACATACATACATACATACACACATACGTACGTACATACATACATACACACGTACATACGTACGTACATACATACATACACACATACATACGTACGTACATACATACATACATACACGTACATACACACATACACATACATACATACATACATACATACATACATACATGCAGCCAACATAAATAAGGCGATACCTGTGTCCAACCTTCCACCACCATCCTTTAGTATAAATGTGGTGTGTGCGTGAGTGTTGGAGGTTGAATGATGCACAGAATTGTAAAGCGACTTTGATATGTGGAAAAACGTAATATAAGACCAATGGATTATTATTACTACCGTTTGAACTCAAGTCAAGGATTCAGAATGCCTGCTTGGTCTATATAACCTTTTTTCCTGAAATGTCATGCCAATTTTGTCATATTTTAACTTTAAGACGTGCTACAAGAGGTGTTTCAAAAGTTACGTCCAAGTATTACAGTTTTCATGTCAGACTTTCACCGCTATTGATTCTGGTCCGGAAACCTCTGCACTGTTCTTACATCATCCCTTCACTTGTCAGTCCTTTTATGAGCGCAAACTAGTGGAAATGTAGAGGAGAGGGCAAAAAGAAAGGATAGAGAGGGAGAGAAGAAAGAAGGAAAGAGATAGAGGGGGAGAGAGTGAGAGAAGAAGAGGAGAGGGCTTATATTATGCTATTTTCTGATGTATGTTGTAATATTGTTTCCTCGTTGAAAACAAAACTGGAGTTGTGTTTTGTTTCATTCACATGTTTAACACAAAAACCCTGCATATTTAGTTCTTCTCTCGAACGTAAAACACTCTTTTCCACCTTGTGATGTCATGCGGTAATGCAGGAAGTGCTCCACTGGGTTTTCAAACTCCAAACACTTTTACGAGAATCATTTGTATAATTTCAGACCTGGAATTAATCTCTACCGAATTAAAGGTAAAACATAGCTGTTCACTTGAAAGCTACCACTTCATGACATCACAAGGTGGAACAGAGCATTTTGAGCTTTGGAGATGTAGACAAACTAATAATAAAGGGTTACAAAACACAACTCCAGGCATGTTTTTTGAAGAGATAACAACAACATAACATGGCTAAGATTTCATTGTTTACTCCAGCTCCAGCTCATGGTCCCTAAAGAATGAATTACAGTTCTGCATTGACTCAACGTACACTCTTTTTTGTTTTTGTTTTATGGATCTGTCGCGAAGTAACTCACCACCACAGCGCTAGGGGGCTAGGATTAAACACTGGCGTTCGTGTATATAAAATGAAGAAGTACATGAAATGTGTGTGAGGTCGATGTAGAGAGGACCAATCACAGCCCTTACAGTCTGCGTCACTTCCCCTGCTGTCTGCGTCGTTTCAGTTAGAAAATTTCGGAAGTGCACGTCGGTCGACACAGGTGCTCTGTGGAGGGGGCTTGTGGCTATGCATACTCTCTGCATTTTAAATCATTATTATTGTTGTTGTTGAGTACGGTGTTGCTCTGCACCAAGTATTGTCTTACACTAACAATACTTCATCGATGCTGAGACACCTGCGTGCCAAGGGTTAAATTTGTCCACTAGAGGTCAGTGTTTCTTCAAGGCCTCAGATACGTCGAACCATTTGAGACAATATTGCGACTGAGGTGTCAATGCTTCACGACGCTCCATTCGCCCATCACTACTTTTACTCATTTTGATTTATTTCACTTTTTTATTGCTATTTTACAGTTTTCTGGTTTTGCTTTTATTTGATTTGATACTGGTTTTATTTTTTTAGGACCGATATAATCAAATCTTTAGCAGTTATACCTTTTGTCATCTTCATTTTAGGTTCTCTGCGTAGCACTTTGGAGACTGCTTTGTTGGTGGATCTGGATTTAAAAACTCACACTTTAAGTTACTCTTACGTAGGGCTGGGCGATATGGATCAAAAAATATATCTCGATATATTTAGCTATATCTCGATATACAATATATATCTCGATATATGTACAAGAAAAAATACCCCCCTAAAACTGAAAACTGCAAAAACATATCTGCAAATTCCACAAGGTCTTTTTTTTTAATGAAAGTGTAAGAGGTCGGCAGTTCAAATAGGAACATTTAAGATTTCAAAAAACCCTAATTACATAAATAATAATTTAACTGTAAAATAAAAGAAATAATACATATTTCCTTCTTTTCATTCATAAATAAAACAACTCAACACGAGCTCATCTTTGCATTAACTCTGTTATCCAAACCAGAACCAGAACCATGAGCTCATTTCACAGCTCAAAATGTTCCTTATTTTAACAGATCCATGTTATTATCCAGCATATCAAGCAGATCAAACCCAATGATTCCAAACACTATTGTACAAGTGACACTGAAGCAGATTATTAATTAAAATCTTCTGCATAAATAAACTTTACATTACTAAACTTTACAACAAATAAAGCATAACGACTATAGAGCCACATCAGCCCGTTTGCGATAATAATGTGTTTAATGCAATTTTGCGCACGTATGTTTACATTTTACAGAAACAAAACTTAAGCGCATGGCTCATTTGCATAAACAGCGCACTTCTCATGCAGCTCAACTCGTTTAGCTTCTTTTCGGGCTAAAGGACGCGACTCGGTGGAATATGAGGATGTGCTGCTGGTGGTTTTGTCTGTAAATGGTGGAAAAGGTTCATGGTGCTTGAAGTTTTTCACTGGCACCAACTTTCGGCGTTCACGGTGGTAGTGAGGAGTGAAGGAGACACGAGCGAACAAAATCAGGGAGGCGGGAGCGAGCGGAGGCGACAAGAGAGAAGGTAAACAAGCGAAGCGGCGAAATCTAAATTGAATATAAGCATTATATCGATATATATGATATGTCAGAATTCATATCGAGTTTAAAAACTATCTCGATATATTTAAAATATCGATATATCGCCCACCCCTACTCTTACGTATGTAGTAGTTTTCCCAGTTCCTTTTTTACTCCTACTCTTTACTTCTTGGACCACCACTTTGTACTTCAACTTTTGCAATACCATTTTGAAGCAACGTTACTCTTGCGAACATTATAATTTAGTCTGCCCCCACTTTTAAATCCACACTGACAGACTCCTCCTTGGCTTTGCTTCGCCCGCTTCTCCTTGATGAAAATATTACGGCGCTCGTTCATTTTCCGCGTTCTATTTCCGGAACAGAAGCACGGGGGCTGAGTGGGTGCTTACGCTGTCATCATTTTGGAAAAGAAAGACAAGCACTTAACCCAGGTCTAAACTCATCTCTCCATTCCGCCCGTAACTATCGCCTGGTGCCTAAAAGCGTGCTCAAGGACCTAGTATTTTAGTTTGATGATTCATTAGAGACAGCGGGGCGCCCTGACCTGTCCACTCGGCCAATCAGACGCAAGGGCAGGGTCGGGGCGCTCCGGAAATCAAGCTATCAAAGTTTTGACCCCAGTGAAGGTTGTGAAGGCCAAGTTTTAATTTTGAAACTTAGAAGAACTTTGCGGATGGAGATGTTGGGTTTGTTGAGGGTGCGTTTTTTTGACTGGTGGTTTGACAAGTGGTTCAAAGGCCTGTGATTTGTTTCTAGCAAAATGTGTCTTGCCCCGGTACAGATATATTGTGTTAGCAGCTCTTGATGTCAAAATAATCTCTGCCGACTGTCTGCATCTAATTATAAAGTGCAAAACTCTGATCTTTGAAAGTTGTGAAAAGTAAACTCATTGTGGTGAAGAATTAGGATGCTCTGAATGCATAAGGTAAGTGAGGAAAACTTGGACCACTGCAAACTTTTTAAAATTAACAAATTCTAGAGTATACACTACTGGTCAAAAGTTTTAGAGCAAACAAATTTTTCCAGTTATTTTTTACAATTCAAGTCGTGCAAGTCCAATGATGAGCTTGAAATGGTACAAAGGTAAAAACTGTGAACAGCCAGAGGTTAAAAGATACAAAACTCAAGTCCAAGCTCTGCCAAAACTACCTCAGGAAAAAAGAACAAGATGGTAAAGCTTGAAAACATGCAGTGTCCAGCACAGTCTCCAGACTTAAACTCCATCGAGCTGGTTTGAGGATGAACTCTACAGAAGAGTGAAGCAACCGACAAGTGCCACACATTTATGGAAACTTCTGCAACAGACTTGAAAAATCAAAAAGCATTTCTGTCAAAAACATTGTTCAAAGTAGGTAGTGTAAATCACTAAATTAAGGTAAGTACATTTCATCATGAGGAAGCTTATCTTCATTATAACCTGGAGCTCATCTTTAAAGGTGCACTTCATCAATTTTCTAATGGAGTGTGGACTCCTGCTTGTCTCCATGGAGACTCTGCATTGGTTGGAAAACCTAGAAAATATCTCTCCATTTAGTATTTATTTTATATGGGTGTTTAAATGGCATAAACCCCCCTTGAAAAACAGGTATTCTTATTTTAAGTTTACTTCCCTCTCTCTAATCTGCTTGGGTTGAGCTACCTGCTAGTCTCTATGGAGTTAGACAAGTTTAATGCCATACTATGAAACATTCTAAAGCAGTGCTTCTCAGTTATTTTCCCCCCCAAGGAAGAAGAAAACATTTCACTCCTCCCCCACTCCACAGAACCACTACCAAACATCGACAAATCTCACCCTCGCCTTCATTCGCCTACATACGAGAGCAAGTGTTTTAGTCGAGTCTCCAAAGCGACTCCCAGGACACACGCAGCATGTGTGCGTTCATATTCTGCACTGTGCTCACCTGTGTCATGAGGTGGTTCGCTCCTGTGTCCTCCTCGTCTTTAAAGATGATGTCCGTGTTATAGTTTGGCAGTATCAGCTGGTTTACTGAAGTCGCATTCACAAAACAAGATAATTGTTGGCAGTATTCCGCAAAACTCAAGCAGCTTATCAGTGTGACTGGGGGTGTAATTCTTTAAGAAGCGCCATAATTTATTTGTCTTCATGCTGTCAACTGCCAACATTTTTAGACACAGTAAACACAGCGGTCTTTCCTCATTTCCCACCGTAGTCACAGCAAAGTCGAGTGCTACATACACTTTACATACAGTTTATTCTGTGTACTTCATATCTCCTGCTTTGTGCTGTGTGTGCGTTTGCTCGGTGCAAAAAAACCCCAACACTATAGAGCTAATACTCCCTGCGCTCACTCTGACAATGAGAGTGTCACTGCCAACTACTGGAGTGGATGTGCAATTACACTTACTATTCTAGTACAGTAAAAAAAAAAAAAAAAAGTGTAGCAAACTGTCCGTCAGATAAGTTTGTGCACCTTTAACCTTTAAGCAATATGGAAATGGGACAATAAACACTCATTTTGCTAACAACAAATAGCATGCTAACCGTGCACCTGTTCCAGATTCTCAGACAATAAAATACTTCATAATTAAATGACAGACAGTACACAGTAAACTTATTTTGACCACAAGAGCTGCTTATACAATACATCTGTACAAGAGTGAAACAAACTACTCAAATAAATGAAAAAAAAAAAAGATAAGGCAACAACAAATACATATTGTACACTGAAATAAAAGTGCTGTGGTTAAATTTGAACTTTTCCAAACTTTCTTCAAGCCGTCTTTTTGAGGGAGATGTTAAAGACTGTTATCTGGTCCCTGAAAGTCACGCTCAGATTGTTTGTTGGTGTCTTTTTGCTCCACATTCCTCGGCGGTGTCAGAGGGTGTTTTTTCAGGACAAAAGGTGATGGTTTTGGGGAACAGAAGCGGAAATGTGCAGTGATTATATGGAATCTGGAGTTTACTCAAGGCGCGGTGGCACAAAGAGCATTCTGAGGTGACAGCGAGATTGTGACGGGACAGAGGGAGGAAGAGAGAAAGAATGGAAAAAGTAAGAAAGAAAGGAAGAAACAAAGATGAGAGAGCGGTGAAAAAGAGAGAGACTGAAATGGTGGAGGAAAGATATAGATGGAAAGAGACAAAGAAGAGAGTAGTGTGAGATCATAGACTGTATGTATAAATGGACAGTTCCAAATAAGAAGTGAGCATGGGCCTGCTTCTGGCTCCATCAACTTTGGCTCCAAAATCCGTGTATCATTCGTTCATTCGTTTTTCAATATAAAACCAAAAACAAGAAAACAAAAAAAAAACAACTGTTTTCTTCATTATTTGTCTCCAAAACCAAAATGAAGAAATGGATAATGATTTGTTTTTTTCAGTTTTCAATTTTGTGTTTAAATGAAGAATGGATAAAAGGGATAACGGACGTTTCCCGTTTACGTGACTTCCGTGCCTGCGATGCCGGACTTTTGCACCGCATACGGACTGAACCAGGACTGATCCAGGTCCGGGACCACCCCGGGACCAGAGTCGGGACTGAGACCAGAGCGGGACGGGACCGGGACCAGACCGGGACCAGAGCGGGACCAGAGCGGGACTGAGACCGAGACCAAACCGGGACCAGAGCGGGACTGAAACCGAGACCAAACCGGGACCAGACCAGGACCAGAGCGGGACTGAGACCGAGACCGAGACCAGACCGGGACCAGACCGGGACCAGACCGGGAGCAGACTGGGACCAGAGCGGGACTGAGACCGAGACCAGACTGGGACCAGAGCGGGACTGGGACCAGGACCAGACCGGGACCAGATCGGGAGCAGACCGGGACCAGAGCGGGACTGAGACCGAGACCAGAGCGAGACCGAGACCAAAGCGAGACCGAGACCAGACCGGAACTAGACCGGGACCAGAGCGGGACCAGAGCGGGACCAGAGCGGGACCAGAGCGGGACCAGAGCGGGACCAGAGCGGGACTGAGACCGAGAACAGGGCGGTCCTGGTGTTTTTTTTTGAAAGTTTAAAGTTAGCTTTATTGTCAGTTTCTTCACATGTACTTAGACCAGGGGTGGGCAAACTTTCTGACTTGTGGGCCACAAAGGGTTCTGAAATTTGACGAAAGGGCCGGACCAGGAGCTGATGGATGGAGTTTTTTGGTAATCCACCTCAGGAGAGAAAAAAATATCCCATGTTATTGAAATATCCCATAACTGAAAATCATTACAAAGCATGACAACAATATATTTGTCTTTCAAATCCCAAGGTATTTACTCTTTATAGAAATAACTCTTAAAACACTGAACATTATTATTATTCAAGTTCTGCAAGCCAGATTAAAAAGATTAAAGAGGCCCGGGCCTTTGATTGCCCACCCCTGTACTAGACATACAAAGAAATCGAAATTACGTTTTTCTCCATCTCATGCGTAGACAACAACCGGGGGAGCGAGAGTCTGCTGTGTCTGCCATTCAAATTATAACACCATTCAAGTTTTACTGCAGCAAATTGTTGCGGTTGCGTGGACTTTGTGTCTCAGTCAAAGACATTTATTTTAAAAAGTCAAGTGAAAGGCATTTTATTTATTTAAGACACGTATTTCACTATTTCGTCTATAAACCAACATATGAACATTAATAACAGACATCGGGGTGCCTTTATTTTTTTATTAATCAAAGTTGCTCTTGCTATTGTTAGGGTGAGGTTTGATTGACAGTGTTGCTTAAGCGTCACCTTCAACAGGCTCTCTCCGGATTGGCTTTTTGTTTTTGTTTTTTATAAGGAATTCCTAATATGGAATATGGAATGTTAAAGGTGATGTCACACTCACTTTGTCCACTTCTTTATACAGTTTACGGGAGAGGAGAGACAAAGAAAGAGAAGGAGAAAGAGGAAAGAACAGTGAGAGAGGAAGGGAGAGAAATACAGATGTGGAATAGAGTGAAAAGAGACAGGAAAAATGTTTGGCAGAGAAAAAAGGGAGAGTGAGAAATAGAGGGCTGTGAAGAAACAATGTGGAAAGAGACGGACATAAAAACAGATGCAGTAAGATGGAAGGAGATACAGTGAGAGAGGAGAAAGAGAGAGGGGGGCAGAGGGAGATAGGGTGGTGTCGAGAGAATTGGGGGCCAAAATCAGGCACCTTTTTTATGCCAAAGTTGCTCTTGCTATCGGTTAGGGTTAGGTTTGATTGACAGCGCTGCTATGCGTCACCTTCAGCAGGATCACCGCGGATTGGCTTTTTGGTTTTTTATGATTTCTAGAATGAAATTTGGCTCCAAAATCGCTCGTAAAGCCACGTTCCTCGATGAGCTTCATTGGTCTGGAGCCGATTGTTACAGGTGATGTCACACTCATAAAGAAAGAGAAAAGAAAGAAGAGTGAGAGAGGAAGGGAGAGAAATACAGGTGTGGAATAGAGTGAAAAGAGACAAACAGAAAGGAGGAGAGAAAGAGGAATAAGAGCACTGTTGGGCAGAGAAAAAAGGGAGAGCGATTGAGAAATAGACGGCCATGGAGAAACAATGTGGAAAGAGACGGACAGAAAAGCAGATGCAGTAAGATCGATGGAGATAGAGTGAGAAGAAAGAGAGAGAGAGGGGGCAGGGGTAGATAGGGTGTCTAGAGAATTGGGGGCTCCCGGCTTCTGTCAAATGCCAAAACTGGGCAAATTGAGCGCCTTTTTGTCAAAGTTGCTCTTGCTATTGGTTAGGGTTAGGTTTGATTGCGTCACCTTCACCAGACTCGCTCCGGATTGTCTCTTTGTTTTGTTTTTTATGATAAGGAATTCCTAATATGGAATTCGGCTCCAAAATCACTCCTAAAGCTGTGAGCCTCAATGAGCTTCATTTTACTGGAGCTGAACATTATAGGTGATGTCACACTCACTTCATCCACTTCTTTATACAGTTTAGGAGAGGAGAGACAAAGAAAGTGAAGCAAACCTATCAAAGAGCCGTGAGAGAGAAAGGGAGAAGAGAGCAATGAGAGAAACAGGAATAAAAAATACTGTATGAGCGCAGAAAAAAAGGAGAGCGACTGAGAAAGAGACAACTGCGGAGAAACAATGTGGAAAGAGATGGACAGAAAAGCAGATGCAGTAAGATCAAGGGAGATAGAGTGAGAAGAAAAAAGGGGGTAGGGGATCCAGAGAACTGGGGGCTCTCGGCTCTTACTATTGGTTAGGTTTGATTGACAGCATTGCTAAGCATCACTTTCGACAGGCTCGCTCCAGATTGGCTCTTTGTTTTGTTTTGTTTTTATGATAAGGAATTTCTAACATGGAATTTGGCTCCAGAATTGCTCCTAAAGCTGCGAGCCTCAATGAGCTTCATTTGACTGGAGCTGGACATTATTAGTGACGTCACACTCACAAAGAAAGAGAAAAAAATAAATAAAAAGAACAATGAGAGAGAAATGGGAAAGAAATACAGAAGTGGATTAGAGTGAATAGAGACAGAAAGGGGGAGAGAGAAGAGAGAGCAAGAAGAGACAGAGGAATAAAAGCACTGTTTGGCAGAGAAAAAAAGGGAGAGAGATGGAGAAATATGGAGAAACCATGGAGAAAACAATGTGGAAAGAGACGGACAGAAAAGCAGATGCAGTAAGATCGATGGAGATAGAGTGAGGAGAAAGAGATGGAGAAAGAGAGAGAGAGAGGGGGGAGAGGGGGTAGATAGGACGGTGTCTGGAGAATTGGGGGCTCCCGGCTTCTGTCAGGTGCTGGGTGCAGAGAAGAGAGTGCACCTGAACGCACCACTGGCTCCTGATAACTGCTCAGCCCTGGCCCCCCTCCTCCTCCTCTTCCTCCTCCTCCTTCTCCTCTCCTTCTTCTCCCAGTGTTCATTTCACCCAGGCACCTGTGAAGGGCACACAGCTGGGACAACACATGTGCGAAATTCAAATCCGACTTGAATTTTTTTGTTTTATTTTTGTTTGATTTTTATCCAAAGGCTTAGAGACGAGGATTTTCATTCATCAAGTTAATTCCCAGATCGTACAAAACCTTTCTGTTGTTCTGTTGTTTTGTTTTTTTTCTCCGTCACTCTATAACAAAATGGTAATTGATACATTGCTGGGACATCACCCTGGAGGTTTCTGCATGTATATCTAAGGCAGAATATTTAGCAGTTACCATGGTGACACAGTGCAAACATTAGCATACACTGCCATTAAAGTTTTTATATTGTCTGAAAATTAAAAAACACACACACATAAAAAAGCACATATTTTTTATTCAGTGAGTAATAAACACTACACTAGTAATAATTTCTAGATCATTGTTATAAACTTGGACTGATTTTTCTTGGGAAACAAAGGATTAATATAATGGAATGGAAATGGACCAATCACAGTTTTTCTTCCAGTGGTATCTGGGTAAATCAGTGACTCCCCCTGCAGCACTGAACTAAACAAACACCTGCAGGACCTTCGGTGGCCGGAACAAAGTTTGAGATTGACAGTTGTCTGAGCCAATCATATTTCATGGAGTTATGGGCGGGATCATATCACGAAAATCTTCCGGGCCTTCGTGAATACCCTGTAAATGCATTATGTAAGCGAGACCACAGCGACGAAAACCGCACTGGACACCTCGATTTGGACACCTCAGGGGTGTCTGGAAGAAGGAGAACAAAGAGAAAGATCCATGAACCGCAGAGGCTCGGACACGTTGCCTCTCACGGGGTCAGAAAAAAGTGTAAAGAAAAGATCGCGGTGGACTGTTTCAAAATAAAAGCCAGTGAGCAACAGATGTTTACAATAAAAAAAACAACAATAATAATAAAAACGATGTTAAAATAATTGTTGGTGATAATGAATTAATTAGTTAATGCAAAATTAACACGTTAATGTGCCCGGCCCTACTAAAAACATATACTGTATTTTCCGGGCTATTAGTCGCTCTGGATTATAAGACGCACTGTCATTAAATGATCTATTTTCAAACTTTTTTCACAAATAAACCGCACCGGACTTTAAAGGAAACACAACAGTTGGATGGGTCAGTGGGACTTTGTTTGTGTTGTTCACGGTGACTCTGGGCTTTGTTCAGTTGTGGCGTGTAGGGAGGGTGCTGTCTGGGACCGCTGGACTGTCGGCGTGTTCGCAGTGACTCAGTTGTTCAGTTGTGTCTAGAAGTGGCACATTGCGCTCGCTTTTTCGGTTTGTTCCTCCGTTCCGTTCCTCTTCGGTGTGGAGTGATGAGTGTGGCTGTGGGTGTTTTTCGCTGCGCGGTCATTGTCTGCTCCGTGTGTGTTGAGTTCCAAGTCTTAGTCCATTTTATCAAGTCAAGTCTCAAGTCCTAAAAATAGTGACTCAAGTCTGACTCGAGTCCAAGTCTCCACCTCTGGTTAGCATCACACCATCAGGGAATGTTTTCAGTACTTGGTTCTCCTCTAGCGTTGGCAAACACAATACTAGCATACAAACAAGATTTGTATCAAACTGTGCGATACAAAAACAAGAATAGAATAAGATTAGATTTCATTATAAAATGCGGAAAACTGACAAAAATACACTTTCCTCAAAAACAATAAATCCAATTAAAATGTCTCATATGTTTGTATTTTTCTTCACATTTCAGAAATAGAAATATCCAACATTGTCTCTCGTTGTATCTTTTTATATTCTCAAATTGTAGTTTTCCTTCTAAATCAAGTAAACAACCACACAACCCCTCGTAGCATCTCGGCTATTTTCACCACGCCATTAGCTAGCATCTCCCTCACTACTTGATGCTATCTGTAAACACATTTTTCCTTTTTGTTCTTTTTACACATGCTAGTTCTCTGAAGACATGGGTAATTGGCAGAAAGGCGAGTGGAGTGGCTTCGTGATGGACTATTTTCTATTTCTACAGCTAAAGCTTTCTACCAGATTGCGCAGAGAAAGAAAGTTGGTAAAAATGTCAAAAAGGACGCTACCTACCGCCGCGATTCGGACGTAAAATTGCTAGCTGTGTTTTTAAAAGTTTTTCCTCTTGTCGCCTACGCTGTTACACGGAATTCAAGATGGTGGCGTGGTATTAGCGACGCTCGGCTAGCTAGTACGGACAATTTGCCGCGGACATGGCTGCATCCGCTCCTCTCATCTTCCCGGTTGTTATCTCGTCTCCTCTGACAGCTGTGAATTTTCTTGTCATTTGGAATGTTTTTTTCCGCGGATTTGTACTTTTCGCCGAAGGATACTTGACTTTGAAAGTTTGGATCTGGGAAAAACTTGAGATGTAGGTTTTGTGTATATGGTGACCAGACGTTTACCCAGGACAGTCCCACTTTTGAGCCCTGTGTCCTGTGTCCCAGTGGATTTATACAAAACTACTGATTTGTCCCAGTTTTATTCAAGAAATGTTTCAGGTGTCTCTATTTTTGACCCATTTGATACTCACCAACATTAATTAGAAGCATACATTGCGATTTGTTTCGGTAAAATACAGAAAAGCCGTTTAAAAATGACCAAAACACAAAGAAAATATGACTCATGTTCGTCATAAATGATCTCTGCATAACAGCGTTCCTTAATTACGCATTCGTTTCACAATTTTATTATTACTAACCACCAAAAAAAACAAGCATGTCCCAATTTTTTTTTTCGAAATTCTGGTCACCCTATTCAGTGGCAGAGTTAGCAATTTGGGGGCCCTGGGTGAACTTGAGTTTGGGGCCCTCACTATAATGCACCTGTTTTTTTGTTTAGTTTTTAAAAAAATATATTTATTGTCTGTTTATTTATTTATTTGAATTATGATGGATTGGAAAACTGTCTTAATAGTTAAGTCGCCTACTAGATAATCAAAACTGAAAGTAGTTTTATTTTATTGCTAGTACAATTACATATTTGTTTACATCCATTACATATGATTATTATTAGTAAACTATTCTTATTTAATGTCATATTGAGAGAAATCAAATCAAATGGCTCTGAGGCCTCGGCCATTTGTGGCACTGAGGGCAAATGGTTAGGGACCTCCCCAGGTTTGGGGGCCCTAAGCAGCTGTCTACTTTTCCTAATGGTAGCGCCGCCTCTGAACCTATTTGTGTGTTGACATGTAGCCAGCAAAAATGTTGGATTTTTTTGTTTTGTTTTGCAAACGTGAATGAGCAATGATTAGATGTAGCTCAAATGTAGACTTCCACGCTTTACAGTACCGTATTTTCCGCACTATAGGGTACTCTGGATTATAAGGCGCATAAAATGGTCTATTTTCAAACTTTTTTCACAAATAAACCGCACTGGACTTTGAAGGAAACACAACAGTTGGATGGGTCAGTGGGACTTTGTCTGGGCTTTGTTCAGTTGTGGTGTGTAGGGAGGGTGCTGTCTGGGACCAACGGATTGTCGGCGTGTTTGCAGTGACTCAGTTCAGTTGTTTCTAGAAGTGGCACATTGCACTCACTTTTTCAGTTTGTTCCTCCGTTCCGTTCCTCGACGGTGTGGAGTGTGGCTGCGGGTGTTTTTCGCTGCGTGGTCGCTGTCTGCGCCGTGTGTGTTTACGTGTTCTGCAGGTGGTGCGGCTTTGTAGTTTACTGAAGTCATGCTGGGACACCTGAGTGGATTTGTGTATAGGGCGCTCTGGACTCTGGGGCGCATAGTTGTTTTTTTAATGGGGTTGGAGGCTTAAGAGCTCTATGGTGCGGAAAATACGGTAGTGTTGGTAGTTCAATCCCTGTTACTGGCATTGCACACTACTGATACTTGATCACAACGGGGGTCTTCTGCTTGTATCATTATTACTGGAATGTTCATCAGCGTGCATGGTGACACAACGCTCACACTGCAAAAAAGCTTGGCCAAAATTTATGATATAAACACTTAAATCTATCAGAAAATGACTTAAAAGTAGTGAAATTATCTGTCCACGCAGCAAGATCATTTTATTATCTTAAAATAAACTACCTCTACACTAGAATTAAGCAGCCTCAGAGCTAGTAAGTAGATAATAAATCTGAAAACAAGATGAATAACCTGATATAAGTTTTAAAATCTTGGCCAGATCAGAAAACTTTGCAGTGCATTTTAGCAAACACAGACAAAACACTACTCATCAAGGGGCTTATCCTCCAAACAAATAAATTCAATTCAGCTCCTGTTTAGGTGTTTGATTTTCAGCAAAAAAGGATGTAAAAGTGAGAGTGACTAACTGAAAAACTGTCATCTCATCTGTTGTACTTCCAACCAAGACCGCTCTTTCTGGTCAGATTTCTGTCTTAAAATAAAGATCAGATTAAGTCTATCTTCAGTAACAGAGCTTCTAACAGAGTAATGCTTTCAGTTAGCATCACACCCCCAAGGAATGTAGATGATTTTTTGTTTTCCAGAAGTGTGAAGTCTTTTTCATAACACTGTACATCTTTTCTCCGTCCCCAGAGTCCGAGTGACGAGGACTTGGGAGCGTCTCCAGATGGCGCTCAGGAGTTCATGACGTTTGAGATCCCTCTGAACGACTCGGGTTCGGCCGGACTCGGGGTCAGCGTGAAGGGCAACCGCTCCAAGGAGAACCACGCCGACCTGGGCATCTTCGTCAAGTCCATCATCAACGGAGGAGCGGCCAGCAAGGCAAGATACACACTCTCTGTAAAGTGTTTAACATGTTGTCATTGACGTTCACCCGCAGCTCCCTGTCCACTGACTCATCTGACAGTATTGATTTTAGCGAAACTCTGCAAAAAGCCCCGTAGAGATATCACTGGGGCGGAAATGACCGTGATTAAACTGGCTCTTGCTCTCCATCTGGGAATATGACATCATTACTCTAGACTCTGAAAACCAACAACAACAAACAATATCATATTAGCATTGCCTAAGAGATGAACAAAGACTTGGACGAATTATGCATTTAAAAAATAAAAAATAAATTACAGATCCCATGGCAAAAGTTTGTCAATTGGACAAAAGTTTATTTGGTCGAATATGTTTCATAGTTCATCCAAGCTGCCTTTTCAGTTCTGGTCAGACGCTGGTGGACACTTCCTTATATCGGCCTGAAGGGAGGAGCTAACTACAATGAAACTACTCTAAAACTAACACACACACTTGTTTACGGTTTCTGTTAGTTAGTTAGTTAGCCTATTGAACTGCACTGAGTGTGGGGTCATATTAGCAGAATCATTCAGGGCCATAATGGGACCTTTCACACCTCTGGGCCTGACCTGGGTATTCCTATTGTTTTCTTTAGTTTTCATTTAGATTTGAGGATGGAGTTGTAAATAGGAGATAGATGGTGTCTGAGTCCTATGTCTTTCTTAATAAAAATAGTTTCATTAACTCCCCTCTCAAACCAGTTCTTTTCTTTGGCTCAGATCTGTATCTCACTCTCCTCAAAGGAGTGGCCTGAGAATTTTAGGTGGAGACTGGGGTTGCTTTCTTGTCTGTGTTGGTACATCCTCATGTGAAGTGGCTGTTTCATTTCTCCAGTGTAGCGCTCACTGCTGTCTTCACTACACTGAATGGAGTAGACCACATTGCTTTGTTTGACACCAACTAAAATTTGACAAAACACCAGGCTAACTAACAGAAACTGTAAACAAGTGTTAGTTTCAGAGTCGTTTCATTGTAGTTGGCTCCTTCCTTCAGGCAGATATAAGGAAGTGTCCACCAGCGTTTTGACCAGAACTGAAGAAGCAGCTTGGATGGGCTGCAAAATGTATTCGACCAAATAAACTTTTGTCCAGTTGTCAGATTGAATTTCTCCTTTTGCCATGGATTCTATCTATCTAAAATGTATCCCTAATTATGTTTTCCTTTTTTTTGTTCGTAGGACGGTCGTCTGCGTGTCAATGACCAGCTCATAGCCGTGAACGGGGAGTCGCTGTTGGGGATGACCAACCAGGAGGCCATGGAGGCTCTGAGGACGTCCATGTCTGTGGAGGGCAACAAGAGGGGCATGATCCAGCTGGTGGTGGCCCGCAGACTCGCAAGGCTCATGGAGGTAAGAGCAGAAACACATAATACAAAAAGATGCTCCTATGAATTATATACTTAATGGCAGTATTGATTTCTACCATTCAACCATTTCTCTATCAGTGGGTTTCAGAATGACGAGAACTTCAAACTCTTGCCATAGCGAATACCACTTTAAAATGAAATATTGCTTCTTTTGAATGGGAGAAAGTCCTCAAAAGGTTTCTTATAAAGCTGAAATCCATGACTAGCCTTCTTTTTATATTTTTCATTATTATTATTATTATTACTTATTATTTTTTTATTTATTTATTTATTTATTTTTTTCATTATATTTTAATAGTTACATACTTACAAATTTAAATTTACAACATTTTCACTGTCACAAACACCAATTCAATAAGTACTATTCACTAGCACTTCTCTACTACTCCAATTATTACTACTACCAATGCCAGTACTTCAACCTCCATATTTATGCTACTACTTCATTACCTTTACAAACATAAATGAAACATATTCTTCAAAACAACTTTTCTGGAAACAGATTTTAACTGATGCCAAACATACTACTATTACTACTACTACTTTAACCATACAGACACTTGTTACTTCATGATTACTTCACTATCATGATTATTTTTTGACAGAGCCACTTCAAATCCTACAATTACCACTTTTACTATTGTGACCTCTTTATTATGATGCTACTACTACTACAAATACTACTTCCATTATTAGTACACTGCAGAACTGGCATTACTACATATTCACTCCATCGTATACCACATATTGTACTATACTCATTCTTTACTCGTGTAGTTCAAAGCCTGCAGCCTGAGACAGAGTGAATAAGACCGATAGCGACATTTCCACGGTGATAAATGACTGTATTCCAATCAGCCCATCTCCTCCCTATTGGTTAGAATGGACCTTTATGAAGACCACACCACTATGCAAATCTAAAGGAACGCGCTTATTTCCCTATAGCTCCCCCCCTCCGATAGCATCTCGCCGGCTTCATTCGCCACCTCGATAAAGCTCTATGAGTGACAGGCCGCTAGCATAACATAGCATAAGGAGATAAAGGCTGTGTGGAGAATACGTTATAGAAAGGTTGGTATTTGTCAAAGAAGTAACAATATTGAAGGGGTATAATTCACTATGAAACGTCTGTTATGATCTTGAGGCATAGGTCTGGGCTTGGGGCTTTGACGAATCACCCTTCATTTTTTACATTAAAAGGAATGTCACTGTAATCTGGTTTGTAAAGCTGTGTTGTGTTATTATTCTGCGTCTTTTTTTTCTTCGCATTTTTGAGACAGTGATGACAGTGACATTAAAGGTCTCTGTATTATTCGTTCATTTGTTTTTCAAAATAAAACCAAAAATAAGAAAATGTAAAAAAACAACCATTTTCTTTATTATTTGTCGCCAAAACGAAAATAAATACGTTTTTAAAAAAGGATAATGATTTGTTGTTTCAGTTTTCGATTTTGTGTTTAAATGAATAATGGAAAAAACTGAGAATGGCCATGTCCCGTTTCCGTGACTTAAACTGTGATGCCGGACTTTTGTGCTACATATGGACTGATCCAGGTCTAAACCAGGTCTAAACCAGGTCTAAACCAGGTCTAAACTAGGTTTAAACCAGTCTCAGTCCTGATCTCAGTCCCGGTCTGGTCTGGTCCTAATCTCAGTCCCGGTCTCAGTCCCCTTCTCTGTCCTGGTCTGGTCCTGATCACCTAACAGTTTATTGGGCGCATCTCTGGGCTCGTCCCGACACTCCGTCTTGGTTCGGTTTTGGTTCAGTCCTGGTTTTGACCTGGTTTAGTCCTGGTTTAGTCCTGGTTCAGTCCTGGTTTAGTCCATATGCGGCGCAAAAGTCCGGCATCGCAGTTTAAGTCATGGAAACGGGAAACAGCCACTATCCGTTTTTTCCATTATTCAATTAATTTAGGCCACAATACGATACATATCTCGATACAGTGCACTTTCAATTCTATACAATATATTTTAAATCAATTTGATACGGTTCAATAAAATAAAGGCTAAATCATGGCTGATACTAGTGTTTTGTTAAACCAGTTCTTGTGCAAAGTTCATATGAAACACAAACATTTTAATCATCAAAACAGTGAAAGTAAGTAAGTTTTTTTTATTTATGTAGTGCTTTTCACAAACATATGTCACAAAGACACTTTACAGAGCATGATTCATTCACTGCACACCAGGTGGGGGTAAGCTACTATTGTAGCCACAGCTGCCCTGGGGCAGACTGACTGAAGCGCAGCTGTTATGCCAGTTGGCGTCATCTGTCCCTCTGACCACCACCATCACTCACACACACACACCACTTTCATACTAGGCAATGTGGGTGAAGTGCCTTGCCTAAGGACACGATGACTGGCACCCCCCTGTGGCACCTGATTTTTCCAGTGTCTTCCATCTGAGTACTGACCAGGCCCAGCCCTGCTCAGCTCCTGAGATCTGACGGCATTAGACTATGACCAGCTGGTATGGCCAAAATATCAAATGTGTTGCTTGTTTAGAGAAAGGAAACTTGTTTATGCAAGAAAACTGTAGCACTGTAACAAAATAAGTTTGTAAAATTTATCAAAAAATACTCTTGGAGATATACTGATACAGCAACCCATGATATCGATACTGTATCATCACATTAAACAATATGATATATCGATATTTCAATATTTTTGCACACCACTAAAGTACAAAGCACACAAAACTGTAACCATTCCAAAGCTCCTCCTGAGTGAAAATGAACGGTCTAACCAAGTTATGGAAACTAACCGTCTACATCCCTGAGATGAGTGAGTTCTATCCCACCACTGAGCAACAGGCCGGTAACAGGAAGTGACTCTCACCTGACTGTCGTGTGCAGTATTGATGCACATCACTGAAGATGGTCAGTACAGTATTTCTGGTGTTTTTGTGACTATCAGGTTACCTTTGGGTCCTTGGGCAAGACACTCAACCCACCTCGCCCCCGGTGTCTGCGTACAACAGAGTGTTTCTGTTTCAGAGAGAAAAACTCAACCTAAATGTGCAGGGTTTGTGTGTTAAACGTGTGAATGAAACAAAACACAACTCCAGGTCTGTTTATGATGAGGAAACAACAAAAAATCCTAAGGCCAGTTGTATCTTAGTAATCTTGGTTTGGCTGAGTTCAATGCTGGTCCCCTCTGACCTCTGTTCTTATCACATACAACAACACGGTCCCTCCATATCTCCGTCCCAATCATCTGTACCTCGCTACAGCTGAATCACCATTACTCACGTTGAAACAGACGGTGTTGGTGCATTAGTAGGTTTAACACTTACCCACAAATCATAGCGTGTCTGGTTTAAGTCTCACCTGAATGGTTCTTGGCAAACGGTTCTTGTGTCCTTAGGCAAGACACTTTAAGTATACCATGTAGTGCAAATGTGTGAGAGTGTTAGAAAATAGTGTGTTAGAAAATTTGATGTACTTTTCAAATGAGTTAAAGCCCCAGTATGTAACTTTATCCAAGTAATAGACTGAAATAAAAGCATAATAACAACAACTACAACAACTACAACAACAACTACTACAACTACTACTATTACTACTGCTATGACTACTACTATGACTACTACTATGGCTACTACTACTACTACTACTATTACTACTATTATTACTACGACTATTACTACTACTATTACTACTATTACTACTACTATTATTACTACTACTACTATTAATATTATTACTACTACTATTACTACTGCTATTATTACTATTAATATTATTACTACTACTATTACTACTGCTATTATTACTATTACTATTATTACTACTACTATTACTACTACTATTATTACCACTACTATTACTGCTTTTACTATTACTATTACTATTATTACTACTACTATTTCTATTAATACTACTACTACTACTACTACTACTACTACTTGTTGTTATTATTATTATTATTATTATTATTATTGCAAATAGTTCTATTATTTGACATATTTTGAAAATGAGTTTAAGCCCACTGGGAAAACTTTCATCCTTAGTGTGAGCAGACTTGCATTTCCACAGACCTGACTCTTAAGGCAACAGCATAAAACATACCTTCATGGAGATTTCAAATGACAAATGCAGTTGTTAAAAAGTTACATAATGTTGCTTTAATTGCCTGCTGAATATTTGACATTGGTACATTATGATCCAACATGGACCACCCTATAACCAGATGATTACCAGTTCAAATCTCGCCTTAGAGCGCTGTGCAGTTGCTTCCACCCGACATCAATTCCGACAACTTGTAAACGTTTTTTCCACAAACAGTGATAAAAGAAAATTCCAATTTAGGTTATTGAACAGCAGTTGCTAAGAGACGGATATAGATTGAAAAACATGTGTATTAGTTGTTGCTTTGTTGCTCACTTATGGACGGTTAAAAACGTTGTACCAAACAGCTCGCGGGCGTTTTAATATCGCGCGCTCCGATAAGACATGCCAGTGAATGAACTCTTTTAGGTCAATACAAAAAGTTTAAACGCATATTCTGCCTCCCTGGAGCTCCGCACCCCCCCTCTCCCTCCTCTCTAGCCCCGGTTCGGCTTGTTTGCTCTGGGTAGATATGTGTGCAGCGTGCCCTAGTTTGCCACTGTCACCGGGTCCGAATGGGATTGAGCACTGGAGGCCACCATTGAAATGAATCTGATCCATCATTGTCTGCGGGGGGGGAGAGAGGAGCCGAGCGGGGCCCCGTAATGCTTCAGCGGGAGGGGGGAGGGAGGGGAGAGGGGTTGTGGGGGGTGTCGCTGACTGGATCCAGGCCACCCCGCTCGCCGCCGCCGCTGCAAATTGCCTTGATCTCATCATTGGTTAGCCCCTGGAGCTAACGGGCTATCAGCTGAGCTGGAGCCAGAGAGCGGCGTGTGACTGCAGTGTCCGAGGTGGCACAAGTGTTCACAGATAATGATGATATACCTATGAATAGTCTAGTGTAGTTGCTCGTTTTAAATAAGTATACCTCTGATAATATTACATTAAAGGTGTACTCTATAACCAGCAACATGACATCATTTGGATTTGCTGAGGTTAAAGGGGCTGTTTGTTGCCTTCACTCTTACTACAAAGACCTATTGTGCTGCGTGAGTCTGCCAGTTATATGCCCCCTGTGGATCATTATGTTATAATTTGCACATTTTAAATCATGATATTCATCTGAAAGGACTTAATGAAAGAATCCAGACAGCTGATTTCTTTGTTAGAAAACTGTGGTGCACTATGGCTGTCACTGTAAATCATCTGAACCTGTGTCCACAGAGCCTTAACCTGCAGCTAGAGGACACACACAGTACAAGTGTTTCTCATTGTTCAGACCATGTCTCATGTGAAAGATCAGAACCTCCAGAATTCCCTCCCTGAGCTGCAGAGGCTGCACTAGCACTGACTCATACAAGCCTGTGGACATACGGGCTTGTCAAAGCCTGATCCCGTCAGAGTTCAGCAGGGCAGGGCCTGGTTAGTCCTTGACTGGGAGAATCTGGTGCAATAGGGGGGCACCAGTTGCAAAAACTGTTGTTGTGTCCTTAGGCAAGACACTTCACCCACATTGCCTAGTATGAAAGTGGTGTGTGTTTGAGGGGCCGAT
Organism: Boleophthalmus pectinirostris; assembly: GCF_026225935.1. Lineage (NCBI taxonomy): Eukaryota > Metazoa > Chordata > Actinopteri > Gobiiformes > Gobiidae > Boleophthalmus > Boleophthalmus pectinirostris. The sequence goes on from NW_026571070.1 coordinate 29,473,597, forward strand.
AGCGCAAATTGGCAGCTGCACTTCCATCAGTCTGTCCCAGGGCAGCTGTGGCTACAATAGTAGATTACTAGCACTGAGTGTGGAGTGAATGAATAATGCTCTGTAAAGTGTCTTTGTGACATATGTCTGTGAAAAGCGCTGCATAAATAAAAACTTTCTTACTTACATGGTTCATGGTTGGCTGCAGGTGCTGGGGTTTAGAGAGAGACCGTTCAGATCAGAGAGACGTTTTAGTTTTAAACTGGATTTAAACTGGTATTTGAAACTGTCAACTGAAATGAAAGACTCATGTGAGGCTCATTGTGCTTTGTGATTGGAGAATCACCTTTCACCGTACTTGTTATAAAAGTAGCTGTGTTAAATGCGTTCATTCGTCAACCCCAAAACTACTTACTCACAACTACATTGCATACTACCATTGTGTCCTTGAGCATGACACTTCACTCACCTTGTCTCTTCTAGTATACGTTGATTTCTTCAAAACATGGAAAGCACAACTAGGTCATTATAATATTTAATGGTTCACAGTGCAGTTTTACCATCACAGTTATGCTAACGACAACCAGCATGCTCATGTGCACTTCCTGCTCATCAGACAATAAAACAGTTTATAATTAGACACAGATTACACGGCAGAATTATTCTGACCTCCAGAGCTGCTTATACAGTATATCTGTACTGGGTCAAGACACATGTTACTTAAATACACAGAAATCCACTAGAAATGTTACGCAGTGCACTTTAACTCGTACACACATTAATACTAATCACATCAATAGAAGACGGCTTTGTATACACACGTTATTCTCCAAACATTAGAGCCATCGCCTCTCGACAGCTCGCATATGAAAAGGCATCATTCTACCCAAGATGGCTCCCATAGAATTGGTTACTGACAATTTACTTGAAACATGGTGATTGCGTTGCTCCTTCACTCCTCTCCTCTCCCTCGCTCCCTCCCTCCCTCCTTCCCTCTCTCTGCTAATTTAGCCACACATGTATTCAAGCAATTACATTTTTCAAAGCTATTCCAATTCTAATATTCATTCAGTTCATTTAGTGTGCGCTCGAGTTAGCCTGTCACTCAGAGGGCCATTTTTCTCCCGTGTTTTGTTGTTTATTCGCGCCCGGTCTTGTTATAAAATGTGTTCTTCAAAGTAGCGTTTGATTCCACACTGGCATTTGTTGCTACGCTGCTGAAATATTAATGATACAAGAGGGTTCTGGTTTTGTTTTTCTGTTTAAAAGTTTTACGAATCAGCTCTGAATTACAAAAAAAGGTTATGTTTTTGTAGATGCTAACGGATACCAAAGGAAATTCTGATCATCTTCTATTGTGATCTACTCATCACAACCGTTTTTAAGTGTTGGGGATTCGTCACTTGTTTGTTTTCTGTGCAAATGTCATTGCTCTGCCTGGAATGTTCCACAGTATGACATTAAACAGTTCTACCTTACATGTATTCAATTACAGGTGATTTTATAGCTCAAAAATACCTAGAAAAACAGACATTCTGACAAATTCTGACATTCTAGACAAAGCAATAACATCTCAATAGAGAAAAGAATTTGATGGACCTTCCAACAGAAAAGTTACACAGTTCACTGTTTAAAGTGGTGACCTTTTTTGTTACTAAACTACAGTTGTCAAAAGTATCGAAAATCAGATGCTAATTGATACTGAAACTAGAATCGAAACTAGATACTCCTTTGAGTAAGTATCGATATAAAAAATTCCCATTCACAGGACAGAAATGAACCTTTCTTGAATCGCTTTACGCCCCGTTTACATGTACACAGGTATTTTAGAAAATGGAGACGTTTTCCGTCTTTTAAACATCTGAAAATGAATCTTTCTTAAAACTCCAGCTAGAGTGGAGATTCTGGAAAATGACGGTTTGGTGTTTGCATGTAGACTGAGATAAATGGAGTTTTAGGAGCTGATGTGCCAGAAGCTGTGACCAATGGTTCCCTTTTGCTCTGATGATGATCATGAAGCATTCAGAGAGTCGCATTTCTTCTGCACACACAGCTGATGGACCATATCCATGACCAGAGACCAATGAGCTCGGAGGTCAGCAATTTTGTCACTTCAGATCTGTGGAGAGGCGAGCCCGCTCAGTAATGCACGTTTTTCAAGGTATTTTTGAGTAATACATACAACTATAATGAAATAAATGCTACAAGTTTGAATCTAATCCAGGTGTGTGGTTATGATGGAGCTCGATGGCGTATTTATACAGGTTGATGTAAACGAAAACTTTTTTGAAAATGATTCTATGTGCACGATGTTTTAGAATGATAAGGTCGTATCAGAACAAGTATAAGAGCATGTAAATTAGTATACGCACATGGACCACTAAGACCACATGGGAATAGAAAAGAAAGTACCACTATTTAATATTCAAAATCACATTCTGTTGTCTAAATAACAAATGTTTTTAACCATCATCACAGTATCGAAAATTGAGCATTGAGTATCGAGTCTATTCTTTAGTATCAAAATCAAGTTCACAATCTTAGTGTTTTTAGTGACAAACGCCATATTAAACTTTGTATATGTGTATATATGTGTTCTATCTGTATACTCCACATAATATTTTTTTGGTAATTCTAGTGCAAACCAGGTATATTATTTGAGGTGGTAGTAGCTCAATTGGTAAGAGCATTTGTCCACTGATCCACTGGTTGGCGGTGTGATTCCAGCGCTCACAGATGAATGCTGTTGTTGTGTCCTTGGGCAAGACACTTAACCCACCTCACCCCTAGTGTCTGTGTACTCTGGTGTGTGAATGGTTCATTGTTGTAAAGAGCTTTGAGTGCCTTGAAGATGGAAAAGCGCTATAGAAAAATCATTTAACATTTGTAGCTTTGTATGTACTGCCTCCAAAGCTACTCCTATTTCAAGTACTATGTGACATCACGTAATACTGCTCTGATCACAGACAGGGGTTTCTGATTACTGCAGGGGCGGAGTTTGGAGTTTGAGTGAATACCGGTTAGCTCTATTTGCAGTGCAGTTGTGGGTGTTTAGTGTTTAGTAGTCACGCTTTAAAGGTTTAAAGGTAAAATGATGCTTTGTCTGGGAGGTCTGGCATTAAATGTATCAATCTCCATGGGGACATCTGTTCATATTATTTATTTTGAACTTTACAGATAAAATGTTCACTGGAGGTTTAGTACAAGCCAGTCAAACCCCATTCCGTCACAGATGTGTGTGACTGTGCTAATGTGATGTGTTTGGAGTTGTGCGTGAGTGTGAGTGGCGGTGACATTGACGTGTGCGGTTGCTTTGGATGTACATGACAGCTAATTACTGTTAGTGGCTTAACTCGACAGGGGCATGACAGGGCTTATACTGTATTATAGTGCAAACTGACACTAACTCACACACATATTTTACTCTAGCATCAAACAAACACGCACAACTCTGAGCTTGTGTGAGCACATAATATGCCGGGGTCATTTGTTGGTTAAAGGTGTGGGAGTGGCACAGCAGGTTAGACGCCAACTATCAAACCTCACTCTTGTTTAGCCTCCTGCTTGTTTCCATGGAAATGTTGTTTCTTTGGCAATAATCTTCAACACTATGGCATAAAATGTATCTATATCCATGGAGGATGTTCCAAATGTTCCCACGGAATCATGCAGGTGATGTGGAATCTCTCGAACATTTCATACTGTGCATTACTTAACTTTTCTGGTGGATGGATCTTCTTTTGTTTTGGCATTAAACATATCTTGTACTTATTCAATTCATCTGTGTTTACTGCACACATGTAGATTTAAAAAACACATTCTTAGTGTGAATGGGATCGAGTTTCCCCAGATCTAACCTGTAATTTGGGCTGGTCCATGATTCACTTATGAATCTAGATAAACTAAGTTGGTGGACTGAGGAGTTTTCCTTCTTCATGAGAGCAGGTGATGTGCCCTGGCATGTGCCAGCCAGCTCCTCTCACTTCACTTAGCCTTCAGAATGAGGAGGTTTATCAGGGTTTGGTGCTAGGAGCCTTCAAGGAAATACGGTCAAAATACCAGCTAATATCAACTGTAAGGAAAAAGAAATTGCAGTACTTAGGCAATGTCATGTGGGCCCAAAACCTCTGTACCCATATTCTGGAAGGGTATATGCTGTTGATGGCAAGAGGAAACAAAGAAGATGATGGAGCGATGACATCCAAAACTGGAAGTGGGGAAATACACAGCCTTGCCAAGGCTACAGAGGCTGTGGAAGCTGGTGTCCATGATCCTGACCCTTATGAGGATGGGGACAGGCAAGACAAGGGAACATTGGCCTGGTGGCAACATCTGCATTTTTCCAATGAGATGAGGAGGCCATAGTATTGGAACATTCCAGCCAAAGCAATAACATCTGCATAGAGACAAGCAGGTGGTACACCTTCCAACAAAAAAAAAGTTCCACAGTAGACCTTTAAATAATGCAGCAGTGTTTGTTAAACTTGTGTTGCCTGGACTCCGCAGACATCCATTCGTCCATCTTAAACTGCTTAATCACTACTTACCCTCCTCAGTATTGACTTGGGAGTGGTCTGAGAGCGAGTGGGAGTATGGCCATAGCTTGTTCTGTTTATTAAAGGCCCACTAATGCAACATCAACAACAGTGGAGCGGGCCTGTCCGTAATCCACTGGAACAGCATTGCTCTTTGTCAGTGCGCAGACACTTATGCGCTCAGACAGGAGGGAAGGAAGTGGCCAGGCCTAACAAAAGACTGAGCAGACTGGGATCAGAGAGGGTCTGATCGATGCCGCCTTCACTGAGCTATCAATCAGGGGCCGGCCCTGCTAAATTATGCTTTTATTAGTATTGAGCTGACCACTGCAGGAGAGGCCCGGAGACAAGGGAGCGGGAGGAGAACAGGCAAGACAACTCTACCTTTTCAGATAGAGACAAGCGCTCTAATTGTAACTCGATTTGTAACTTTCTTTTTTAATGGAACCTACCTGAACAACTGAGGAATTACACACCTTTATGTAAGGATACTTAAAAAAATATTTTAAAATTAAATTGTATGTTATCATCATTCTACCCATGGTGATAGTATGGCATTATTGTGCCCACAGCTGTTCTGGGGCAGACTGACAGAAGCAAAGCTGCCAAAAAACGAATTCATATTACAGGCCAGGAACACAGCAAAATACTTGCACTCGATCAGAGTGGGGTGTAAATGCTCTAACCCAACAGTGTCCACACTGTTTTATCAAGGGTAGAGTAAGTAGAGTTCTGAATGAGAGCATAGACTGCAACACTTGAATCATCCAAATGTTTGTATTTAACTCAGGTCACACTGAGCTGCTTTATTCAGCCATGTGCCTCAACAGGACATGCAGTAAAAGTCTGATATTAAGTTTATAAAAGCTGTTTTATTTTAAAACTTGCAACAAAAAGTACTGCCAAGAAAAGCCAAGAAAAGTTTTGTTTTTGGGCCGCATTTGGCCCCTGGGCCATAGTAGAACCCAGAGGTGGGACCAAGTCTTTATTTTGTAAGTCTCAAGTCTTTGACCTCAAGTCTGAGTCAAGTCCCAAGTCAAATACAGGCAAGTCCAAGTGGAGTCTCGAGTCACTGGCTCATAAGTCCAAGTCAAGTCCAAGTCGTCTGATTTGAACCTCAAGTCATTTCAAGTCTTTAAACCAAAGTACCAAAAATAGCTTTGATTTTTGCAGTTTATATGAATTTTAAGCTAAATTGTACTTTATTGCATTGAGAAGTATTTATATAAGAGTATTTATATAAATGTCTTGTCAAGATCTTAGTGTAAATCATTACAGTCAGAATAGAAAGGATTTAGATTTAAAAGAGTTATTTTATCATGAAGGATCATGTTCTCTGTACTTCCCTCTGTTTTACTGTGTTGTACTGTATATTAGTGTATTATACTGTATATTACTGTAGTACATTTGAGAATACCATATCAGTTACATCCAAAGTAACAAATGGAGAAGTAGGACAGACATGTTCCAGTTTGTTCCTGTAAAATTCACCACCACATTTAGCAAGTGTAAAAAGAAAAACATATTTTTTAAGAGAAACATCGAGTCTTCTCAAGTCACAGGGCTCAAGTCCGAGTCATTGATCTTCAAGTCAAAGTTAAGTCCCAAGCCTTAGTCTATTTTATCAAGTCAAGTCTCAAGTCCTAAAAATTGTGACTCAAGTCCAAGTCATGACTCACAAGTCTCCACCTTTAGTAGAACCATGAAGATCATACCATTCTTCAGCTCTAAAACCAGTGAAACCTGTCTGAATTCTGTTTACATTCATGAGCACTTTTTACAGCTTTCAGAGTCCAGAGCAGGAAATGCCAACAACTAGCATGCTAACACCACACTATTACATGAACAAGTGCAGTTCCTTGAAGTACTTGTTTGGTTTGACTCTTCTTTTTCCTCAGCCCTTCCTCGCTCTTTACTCGCTCCTGTGCGGTGGTCTTCTTTCCTAAACTCTGCGGGCTTCAGACCCTCTGGACTTAGGGGCTCTGGGAGGATGTGAACGCTTAATGAAAGTCCCAGAGACCAGGGGACGCGAGCTTGGACCCGGGGCAGACGCACTGGCTTAAGGCTTGTAATTACTGCATTACGACAGAAGGCGAGCAGGATTAGCCTCCACCGACGGGCTCCAAACCGGGAAATAGCCAGGCCCCAAACTATATTAGCCCTGGTGACAGCTTAAGACCGTCTCTGTCAACAGCCCATGAGATAGGACGGAAGATTCCAGCGATCTATAAACCCGATTTGTGTTGGCGCAGATTAGCATAGCGTGTATCATAGCAGCGGTTTTGTCGTAGGCTGTGGAGCCGCGGTATCTCACCTGTCTCTCTGTCAGCGCGCTAATCCGCTCGGAAAATGACTAGATTAAAGTAGATTAAACTCGAGGAAGAGCTGGAAATCCATACTAAAAAGAAGAGATTTGATCAGAGACTCCTGGGTTCGTTCATTTATTGTCTTGTAAAATTTAACGTTACAGTCGTTTTGGGAAGGATTAGTTTTGATTAGCAAGAACATGTTCATTTGATTTTCACTTTGTGTAAGAATGAAAAGGAACGGATTTCATTTTTATGCTTTATTGGTGTCATTTTGAGCTTCACTAGTCACTATTTATTCACTCTATATTTGTTGGTGGTGAGATACTGTTGTAGCCATAGCTGGGGTATAAATAAATAAGGGACACGTCATTGGCAGGGCCGGTGTCCTGTCGATTTGAGCAACCCCCAAGCGCTGTTCCAGTTTAAATACCGTTGATTTGAGCTCCCGAGGCAGACGTGGAGTTACAATTCCCATTTTAAAAGTGTATTGCTTTTATTGTATGTTTTGACCAGTTAAGGGTGTAAGCAATGACTTGTGCAGGTTAGATTTGCGGCAGAATACCTACGTTAGGCTGCAGGTATTTCGATGGGGTAGCCCATTTCGACAGAACACCATAAAGCACTGTTGGCTCCACCGTCGTCCATGCTGCTTTGTTGCTTTCCAGTATCATCTTCGTAACGCAAGCAACCTCAACCAGTGATATCATGAGCGGGATGTCAGCTCACAGAGTGGGAGAGACTGTGAATAAATTTATGTTACGCAAAACTGACTCTTGTGAGCTTTAAGATATGTTAGAATGTTGTTTCCTCATCAAAAACAGACCTGGACTTGTGTTTTGTTTCATTCACATTGCTTGAGTAATCCTTTATTATTAATCTGTCTAACATCTTCAAAGCTCAAAATGCTCTGTTCCACCTTGTGATGTCATGTAGGTTTGTAAGGTTGTAGCTATATTTTTACCTTTAGTTCAGAAAAAAAAAAAAAAAAGTAGCAATTCCAGGGCTGAAATTATCCAAATAATTCTAGTGAAAGTGTATGATCAGGGATGGGCATTTGATTAAATTTTATGAATCGATCGTCGGGAGAATTAACAATTGATTTTTGATTAATCATTAACATTTTAATATTAAAATGAACATCATTATTATTACTATTACTTATCTGGATAAATAAACTCAACTTTACAACATATAAACCAGAACCACTCTAGAGCCACATGAGCCCTTTTGACATTATAATGTGTTTATTGCAGCTTTGACACATTTGTTTACATTTTACAGAAACAAAACTTTAAACCACATGGCTCATTTGCATAAACTATAAGGACTGAAAATTAAAAAAACAGCTCTTTCCTTGTGCGCTGATGTGGTTCAGCTTCTGTCGGACTAAAGGACACGACTCAATGGAATATGAGTGTTCTTTCTGTGACAGAGGGATGATGATGATGGTGAGTGTGTTCTGTGTGTGTGTCGTGTTGGAGATGGTTCATGTTTTCAGAGATCAGACATGCGCAGGTTTAGTGCAGCTCTTGATGTTGCAGTAACCGGGATACTGTGTTTACATGCACCATGACAAAACCGGAATACTCAAAAAACCCGATCATAACACACAGGACACTGATGTTCATGTGTACGGACTCTTTGAGTGGTACAGTGTCTCCAATGAGGTGCTAGAGCCCAAACGTGGGACTGTGAAGCACAACTCCAGTGTTTGTGTCAGATGCAACCTCGTCTCCTTACGCTATGCACAGCAACCTTCATTCAGTTTGTTGATTAACAATGAACCTTATTGATGAAATTCTTAATGATCAGTTATCGATTAGTCGACTAATCATGTCCATCCCTGTGTATGACATTTAAAATAACAGTGAAGCACTTCCAGTATTACCACTTAATGAAAAGAACTCAGGGTTTGTGTGTTAAATTAATGAAACAAAACACAACTCCAGGTCTGTATGTGGATCAAAAAATAGAGTAATACAGGCTCTTTAAACAATGTGGGTGAAGTGTCTTGCCTAAGGACACAGTTACAGAACTTGGGCTCGGAACCCTTCATCAGAAACCAGTTTTTAATTGTGTAATGAATCCAAACCTATATGTGCGCCTTGTCACTTTTCTGTTAACCCCCTGCTCTGTAAGGTCAGGAGTTATGACGGAAGGTATTGAAGTTCCACAGTCTGGTTTTACACTCATCTAATCATGCGTTCTTATTGAAAACTGGCTTGCCTTTCCACAGATCTGACTTGTAACTTCACCAGCTTGCATTATCAGCTTGTCTTGTTGATAGTTTAGTTTAATTCCATACTGAGGAACATTCTAAGTAAAGGAAGAACATCTCCATGTGACAGACCTTCCGCCAGAAATGTTTCATAGTGCAACTTTTAATTAATACAAACTGGGAATCAAAACTCGGGATGTTCTTGCTGCGTGCTAATCTTTCTTTTCTTTTTCTTTTTTTTCAGTTTTGTGTTTTAAATTTGTTCCAGAGTTAGTCCATTGCTTCTCATTTATATCAGTGAAATAAAACTAATGTTATTCCGGAATGAGCCATTTGTAAAACTCCCACGGAATCCAGACTTGGCAGGAGCGGTGCCCCTGCCTTTTCTTCTCTCTCCGTTTGCTTTGTTTACACTCGCTCTCTATTGTGTTCCGGCTGCTTGCCTTACCTGATCTCCAGCGCTCCCCTTACCTCCGGGCCCCCAGCCAACTAACTGTTGTGATCAATATTAGGCCGAGTCTCTCCTGGTTTAAGTCAGCCACAGGTGCAGAGAGGAGAGGAGAGAGGGAGGAGAGAGGAGAGAAAGGAGGAGAGAGAGAGAAGAGATGAGAGGAGAGACAGAAGAGAAAGGAGGAGAGAGAGAAAAGGAGAGGAGAGAGAAGAGAGAGAGAGAGAAGAGAAGAGAGAGAGAAAGAGAGAAGAGAGAGAGAGAGAAGAGAGAAGAAGGAAGGAGAAGAGAGAGGAGAGAGAGAGGAGAGAGAGAGAGAGAGAGAGAGAGAGAGAGAAGAGAGAAGAGGAGAGAGAGAGAGAGAGAGGAGAGAGAGAGAGAGAGAGAGAGAGAGGAGAGGAGAGACAGAAGAGAAAGGAGGAGAGAGAGAAGAGAGAGAGAGAGAGAGAGAGAGAGAGAGAGAGAGAGAGAAGAGAGAGAGAGAGAGAGAGAGAGAGAAGAGAAGAGAGTGAGAATTAAGAAGAGGAGAGGATGGGGAGTTAAAGGGGAAGAACAAGCAGAGAGTGGAGAAGGTGGAGAGAAGAGGACAGAGAAGAGAGGGAAGAGGAGAGAAAAGAGAAAGAGTAGAAGACTAGAGGAAAGTGGAGAAAGAGGAGGGAGAGAGTGGATAGAAAGGAGAAAAGGAAGAGGAGAGAGGAGAGGAGTGGGAAGAGAGAGAAAGGAGAGAGGAGTGAGAGAAGCGAAGTGAGGGAAGAGGAGAGAGTCAAAAAAAGAGGAGAGAAGCGGAGACAGAAGAGAGAAAGAGACGGGGAGGAGAGATGAGAATAAAGGGGCACGAGAGGAGGAAGAGAGCAAAAGGAGAGGAGGGAGAGAGTGGATACAGAGGAGAAAATGAAGAGGAAAGAGAGAGCGACGAGCGAAGTGGAAAGAGAGCAAAGAGAGGAGAAAAAAGGAGTGAGAGGGGAGGGAGGTAAGAGGAGAGAAAGATGAGGAGAGAGGGAAGAGGAGAATAAGGAGGCATGAGAGAAGGAAGAGAGCAAAAAGAGAGGTGAGAGAGCAGAGAGTGGAGAGAGTGAGGAAGAGGAGAAAGAACAGAGAGAGAGCAGAGAGAGTGGAGGAGAGAGGGAGGAGGTGTGGATCAGGTGCTTGTTGGTTCCCGTGGTTGCCCAGAGGCGCTGCAAAGCACTCTGGGAAATAAGGAGGACGCAAAAGCTACTGTCCCTCTCTAAAGTTTTTTTCTTCCTCCAAACAGCAGCTGGTACTGTACAGTTGTTATATAAGCATCCAAAGTGTGTGGTTTGATTCCTAGTGGATGTCATTTGTGCTCCATCGTGTCCCTGGGCAAGAAACTTAACCCTGTATAACACCTCATCCACATAGCACTTTTTATTAGTTTTTTTGTTGTTTTGTTTCATTTAGGTTTTTAGTTGCTGTTTCATATAGTCTGCCACTATGTCCTTGAGCAAGACACGTCACCTTTCTACAGATCTTTTCCACATAATGTGATTCTTTTGATTTATGTGTTATTGACAGACAGAGGAGGGGAAGAGAGGGAAGAGAGACAGTAGAGAAGAGAGAAGAAAGAGCAGAGAGAGAGTGTATAGAGAGGAGAAAAGAAAGAGGAGAGAGAGAGGAGAGGGGAGAGGAGAGAGGGAAGAGGAGAGAGAGAGAGGAGAGAGGGAAGAGGAGAGAGTCGAAAAAGAGGAGAGAGAGAGGAGAGAGAGAGTCAAAAAAGAGGAGAGAGAGAGGAGAGAGAAGAGGGGAGAGAAAGTGGGTTGTGATCAGAAAAGGGAGAGAAGTGAGATGAGAGAGCAGAGAGATGAGAGAAGGAAGAGAAGTGAGAGGGTTGAGAGGGAAGAAGAGAGAGAGGAGGAGAGAGATGATAGAGAGGGAGAAGAGCAAGTTAAGAAGACAGGGAGGAGAGAGAAAGACGAGAGAGAAGAGGAGAGAGATGAGAATAAAGGGTCATGAGAGAAGGAAGAGAACAAAAAGAGAGGAGAGAGAAAGCAGAGAGAGGAGAGAGGGAAGAGAAGAGAGAGAATGGATCGAGAGGATAAAAGGAAGAAGAGAGAGATGAGAGTAGTGGGAAGACAGCAGAGAGAGGAGAGAAGGAAGAGGAGTAAGGGTGGAGAGGAAAGAGAGATGAGAGTCAAAAAGAGGAGAGAGGGAAAAGGAGGGAGAGAGGAAAGAGGAGAGAGAGTCCAAAAAAGAGGAGAGAGCGAATAGGAGGGAAGAAGAGAGGGGGGAGAGAGAAAGACGAGAGAGAAGAGGAGAGAGAAGGAAATAAGGGGGAAAAGGGAAGAGAGCTAAAACAAGAGGACACAGAGGAGAGAAGGAGGAGGAGCGAGAATGGATAGAGAGGAGAAAAGGAAGAGAAGAGAGAGGAGAGAAGAGAGAAGGAAGAGGAGTGAGGGAGAGAGGAGAAAGAGATGGAGAGAGAGGGAAAGATTAGATATTTTCAAAACATCTCTTAGTTCTTTACCTCCACTTACTGTTACATTTACATCTTTTCTTTATATATGTAGGAAAAAAAACAAAAACACGACAACCTTTGAGTAAATAACACTAAATTATTACATCTTTAATTGTAATTTGAAAAACAAAAAATCGAAGAAAGCGTTAAACATGGCCTTGGCAATTTTATCAAATACAAAACACACATTAACTTGTTTTTTCTTTCTTTCTTTTTCTTTTTTTTCTTATCCATTGAGTTACATCGATCCCTCGTTCTTCCTCTTCTTTTTAAAACCTGTGTATGTCTGTTTTATGCAAGTATTGATTCAGTAAATGTTGGTGCACTGATACATCTTTTGGAAGACTTTGAAAAATACAACAACAAAAAACAGTACACACAATTTATAGATCGTCCCCTTAGAATTATGTTTTTGTTTAAACTGAATTAATTTCACTTTTTTTATATACTTGTGTTCCTGAATACTTTCTATACACGTTCTCAAGAGTTGTTTAGGTTTATTTTTGGCCCATGTTCCCACGTTTTTCTGTGTTAAACATGTGAATGAAATAAAACACAACTCCAGGTGTATTTTTGAGGATGTAACAACATTATAACATGACTTAAAGCTGAATATTTTGTGTAATTTGCTCAAAATGCAGAGAGCAACCTTGTAATTTTATCTTTATGGTTATTTGCACAAACATAGTCTTAAAGGGCCCATCTCATGCAAAATCAACTTTTCAGAGCTTTCTGCCCTCTAAGAGTGATGTGTGGGCCTTGGATTTGTCGCCCAAATGGTTTTTAGATTAGTTTTTTTTAACAAACTGCAGTGTATTTCTGCCACCCTCCCACGTGACAACGAACTAAAGCTGCTACAACGATGACGCCGCAGCTACACCTATGACGCGTTTGACGTAGCAGAAAGCACTTCACACCCACCCGCCCCCTCCCTCGTTCCACCTCCACCCCGCATCGACTGACAATTCCCACATGAACACTTAAACAAAAGTGACAGCATAAGCTCATTGTTCTACACTGCAGTGAACACGATGTAATAAGTTTATCTACTAGTGTTTATTAATACTTTACCAGAATCAGTAATGTTCAGCTGATGTGGACGCGGTGCTTGAGCTTCGTGCACCTCTAAGTCTTCGTCCGATTCCGGGTCCAACACATGCGGCTGAACGCGCTGTATCTCCATGATGAATAAAAGTTTATTCCTACCACTATCAGGGTGCACGTCTGTCTCCCCCTCCCTCCCTGAGATGGACGGAGGAAGGGCGGCTCACTCGTCGCCTATGTCACGTTTGGAAGGTGGAGCCTGTGTTTTCTCAGGACGAGTGAGGGGATGAGCAATAGTCGGTCTTTCATAGTTCCTGGTCTGTGACTGTCTCCAAGAAATCAATAAGATTTCATAACTATTGTGTAATGGATGTTCCAAAACCCAAATTGTGCTTGTTTATGTGCAGAAGATACAATGTGAAAAGAGTTATTTTACATGGGATGGGCCCTTTAAGTGAAGAATGCATTGTGCAACTTTTCTGGTGGAAAATCTGTCATTTGCTTGTCTCCATGGAGATCCCTGGAATGTTCCATGGTATGGCTTTAAAGCCTTCCAGTCTTAAGTACTTTTGTCCTCACCTTTTTTTTTTTTTTTTTTTTAATATTAAAACTGCCCCTTTTACCCCTAATGAAGTGTTATACTCTTTTTTCCCAGTACAACCTCTTTCATACAAAACACACATCAAATATGTATGAACAACCTTTTGGACATAAAAATGCTTAATTTAGGGCCGTAGCTACAAAAGTGCACAATATCAAGTCTGTAAGTAAACTCAAAATCTCCTTATTGCCTCAAACAAAAAACAAAAAAAAAGTGCAATGGCCCCATCAGTCATGGAAACAGCTGGTGTCAGGTCCAGGGCACAGAGCCACATCACTTCCTGCATTTCCATGGGGTTTATTACATTTCGTTAGCCTAATAGCATAGTTGCCCAACTCATATTTGAACGTTTTCGGAAAACAAGAAAAAGCTCATTTTTTAGCAAGCACAATGGTATTTTTTATTGATGTTGTATAAAGATGACAAAGGCAGACAGTGATTTTAGACTCTAACAAGTGTTCTGATAGGCTGAGGACATAGTAATAAGACAGGGTGATGCAGCAGTGGTAGGAAAGTAAAGTTAGGCAGATATCACCATTTGGCCAAAAAATGACTTAGGCAATTATGCTATTTGTACATTTGGAGTTAAATAAACCTTTCAGATAAAAACAGCAATGGACACTTAGACCAAGATGCATAATTTTCCTTTTATTTGAGAAATAACTGCACCTAGAGCAGCTTTTTTAATTGTTACGAACACAAACGCTCAGAGCAGTCAAACATTTTGATTCACTACACTCTTTGGCAAAGTTTGCGCCGCTCAAAATGCACGGAGCGCATGCGTTTGGTGGAAAACAAAGTTCCTAGTACCTCTGCTCAATTTCATTTCTCTCCAGTGACTAGATCAGGAATCAGAACACACTACATGGTTCGGAAAAACCCCAGAAGTGTGAGTTTGGGCACCAGCCAATCAGCAAAGAGCAATACATTCTGTATTGGCAACGATTCCCGAGATCGAGGATTTAAAGCCGGAATAAAGAGAATGTTTGGTGAATTTTATCAAAGGGAAAGACGTTATTGTCCTTCTTCCTGCGGGATTTGGGAAAAGCTTAATATACCAGTTAGCTCCGTTAGCGGCGCGTTACATACGTCACCACCAAATAGCAGTGATTGTTTAAATAAAAAAAACGTACCCGCCTACCGTCGAGAAAACGAATCCTAATGCTGCGAGGTCAGACGGTTTCCACGAAGTGAAACTGGCTGATGAATCAGGTTAGCAACTCTCAGCTTTTCAAGGAAAAGCTTCTATCTTATATGGTTGGTACGTTAAGTGCAGTTATATAAAACATTCCCAGATTTTGTATATGATCATGTCGGTCTGGAAAGGTTTAAACACATCTATCAAGCTTTTATGCATTACAAGTGTTTTTGTTGCTCAAAAACACAATCATTCTCTCTGTGAATGGGGTCGCCTCTCCACAGATCTCACCTGTAATGTAACCTGTCGTTGTCATATCTGGAACATTCTAGACAAAGCAGTAACATTCCCACAAAGACAAACAGGTGGTGGACCCGCTACCAGAAATGTTCCACAGTGCACCTTGAACTTATAAATCTGAAGATGCAGTTACTTCCTGTATTGTGGTACTATTGATACTTCCTGTATTGTGGTACTATTGATACTTCCTGTATTGTGGTACTATTGATACTTCCTGTATTGTGGTACTATTGATACTTCCTGTATTGTGGTACTATTGATACTTCCTGTATTGTGGTACTATTGATACTTCCTGTATTGTGGTACTATTGATACTTCCTGTATTGTGGTACTATTAATAATTCCTGTATTGTGGTACTTTCGATACTTTCTGTATTGTGGTACCAGAGCAGAAGTGGGGGAGTGATGTCCAGGCAGGCTTAGTGGGCTTTTCTCCTCCATCAGTGAGACTAAACCCTGCAGGCGTCCAGCTCTGTGGGTTTAACATGAGCCGATAAACAGTTCTGTCTCCTCATATAAGCTGAAGGAGTGAAGCACGACTATAGGGACATGAAGGTAACGTCACTTCAGCAATATTATAGTGATTTCAGATTAAAGAGGGACACTGGTACACTTATACTTGTTCATACATGTACGTAGAGTTTTACATGGAGAGACAGTATGGCAGTAAAGTGAATTTAGAGTCGCTCTTTATTTGGAACATAGAACTACAATCAAATCTGAAGGTGAATCCAAGATGGCGTCGTATTGTTTTCAGTGGCCTGTGCTCATTGGTGCTTGGGCCCCAAAACAATTTTCTCTTCCTCACTTACTTCCTCAATACGGGCGAGCTCCTCCCACCTGTGTGATGTCTTTAAAGGTGCACGGCGTGGAGCGTTCTTTTAGGCTAGGGTGACCAGAATTTCAAAATAAAAAACTGGAACATTCACGTTTTTTTTTTTTTTTTGGTGGTTGTGAATTGTGAAACAAGTGTGACACCATTCATGACTAACATGTGAGTCAGTATAGTCATATTTTCACATTTAAATTACAATTTGTGTCTCTCTTTACTGTTGACAGCAATCAAATTGTTCAAAAATGGGGACACCTGGGACATTTCTTGTATAAAACTGGGACAAATAGGGACATTTGGTTACGCTCTATGGGAGAATTCTTTCTGAGTCCAAGGTCCTGAGAGCCACAGTACCTGGAGCGGCCACTAGTCGGTCTGGAGTCGGGACAGTTTTTATTATAGCAGTATAGATTGGCAGTCATGTATCCCTCAGTCTGCCCCCGGGACAGTTGCGGCTTCAGTAGTATCTTAATGGGCCCATGTTACGCTATTTTCGGATTCTAATGTTGTTTCCTCATCACAAACAGACCTGGAGTTGTGTTTTGTTTCATTCACACATGTTTAACACACAAACCCTGCAGATTTAAGATGAGTTGTGCCCTCTAACTTTGTTCCTTTCTTTCTTTCTTTCTTTCATAGTCTGTCTTTCTTTCTGACTGTCTCTTTCTTTCTCCAAACAGTAGTGGATGTGACTAGTGCAGTTCAATGTTATATCAAAATTGTGTGGTTTGATTCCTACTGTTTGTTTTTGTAATTACTATTTCACATCATTTTGACCTTTGGAGATGTAGACAGACTAATAATAAAGGAATACTCAAACACGTGTGAATAAAACAAAACGCAACTCCAGGTCAAATGCATTACTATTATGAAAAAAAAGGAGCAAAAACAGATCATGTATGATTAAAAACAACATATTTCTGTTTGTGTTCAGGACGTCCCGGTCAGTCCTCCTCTGTCCGACGTGTCTGGCGGGTCTCTGCTGGACGGTCAGGAGAGACGCATCTCCCACTCCCTGTACGAGAGCTTAGACCTGGACAGCATCTCCACTTCACGAGGAAACATGAGCGGGCGCATGGGTGAGTCAAAAGTACACACGAGTCAGTGCGGAGCGTGGGTGAAGGGAGGGCATCTGGAGCAGCTGGTGACCACAGGTTGTCCACTCTAAATGCTGAAGATCTTGGTCAGGAGTCTTGTGTCTAGTCTAGTTTGTGAATGAATTGACGCTTCTGAACGGTTCCTTAACGTGAATGTTGGAATCGGATCACATTTTTTTAAAGAATTGAATTTTTTTTTTTGTCGTTCTTTTGACGATATGATATCTCGATATTTTGGTTATTGTTGCATCCCTACTGTACTGTGTACGCATTATGACTAACGCTGTCAAGAGATTAAAAAAATTTAGAGATTAATTAATTCTGTAGTAATTCTGATCTGTAATTAATTAATCTAATTAATGTCTTTTTTAATCTCACCTAAAAATTGCTGATACCTTCAACTTCAGGTATTTTCATTTAAATTCATTATTACATTATTGTGGCAGATCAAAAGATTGATACAGAACAAAAAAGTGATTTTATAAAGTCATTTATTGTTTAACAAACTTTAAAAGATGCAGCCATTTATATTCCACAGTATCAATATTATTATTACTACTACTAATTTGCATAAATAAAGTCAACTTTACAATATATAAACCATGAACACTCTAGAACCACATCAGCTGTTTGACATTATCATGTGTTTAATGCAGCTTTGTGCAAGTCTTACAGAAACAAAACTTAAAACTGCATGTCTCATTTGCATAAACTAAGTGGAGAGAAAAAAAAAAAAAAAAAAAACGCTCTTGTGCGCTGATGTGGTTCAGCTTCTGTCGGACTAAAGGACATGACTCAGTGGAATATAGATGTTCTTTCTGTGACAGAGGATGTTGATGGTGATGATAGTGAGTCTGTTCTGTGTGTGTCGCGATGTTTTCAGAGATCAGACATGTGCAGGTTTATCGCAGATGCGGACGAGAACGGGACTGAAACTTACAATTCTTTGCGGGAGCGATGTATTGTTGTCCTAACACTTAAAAACAGAGTTTATAATAAGGCAACTCGCATACAGAAACAGTAAAGTTAGAGATTAAAAAATGAGATTAATGCGATTAAAAAACATAACGCACTAAATATGACTGTAATTAATTAATTGCAATTAACGCGATAATTTGACACCCCTAATTATGATGTGTCGGGACATAAAATAGTCATGGAAGGTTTGTGTTTTAACCAAACCAAGAACACTCTCACCACCTCACGTCTCTATAGTAAAAGTGCACCTTCGCGTTTACATCAGGTTTACATCCACTTTCTTATTGGACATGTTTCTTGGGAAAACCCTGGCATCACTTCCACAGACTAGATTAGCGATGGAACTTTCAACTCTTTTGTGGGATCCGAATCTTTTGGCCCCGTTCGTGTGAAAGAGCTGTTCAAAAGGCTGGCTCTTTTTATATTTATTTATATGACAGAAGCTAATGTGAGAACTCGTCATTATCTCCAAACTCATCACAGAGAGACAAGACCGAGGCTCAGATCTGTTTAAAATGGTTCGAGCTGAAAGTGAAGACTGTTTACCCTTTGGAATTAAGCATGATCTAAATAAAACGCTGTGCTACAATAATAATAATTAAACTAGCTGTTGTTATGAAACCAAATACGTGTACACAAAGCTCTCAGTGCTTGTGTCCTGACTCTTGTGTTGGTTCAGCGTTATCAGTATAAAAATGCACTTAAATAATAAACTTAAATCATGTTTATGCCGCTGCTCCGATAATTAGACGTCAATGTCCAAATAGAGGCATGTCAGAACAGCAGCGTGTAACAGATCCGGTTTATATTCCTGAGGGCACGTATCCGTATTTCGATTGCCTCTTTAATCCAGTGACGATGTTTGTTGTCCTCTGTCCCAATGATGTTGCTCCATCTGAGGAAGAGTGCTAGTGAGCAGTCCAAACTATCAGCTATGAAAACAAACTCCTGGTCTGGAAAAAAAAAACTAACAACATAAATTATCAGAAGACCAAATGAACCTCATTGGACTTGCATGACTATTGTTTTCTAGGGTGTAATGATATCCAAGTCTCACAAGACGATATCGTTACGGTATGAACATCGCAGTACGATATTTATTGCGATATCGTGGGAAAATTCATGATATGGTCTGAAGGCTCATGATTAGGGATGTAACAATATCGAAATATTTCAGTACAGTATTTTCACGATCTACATCTTTCAGTACGATATTTATTGTAGGGTGACTAAACGTCCGTTTTTCCCCGGACATGTCCGTTTTTTTGCGTCCTGTCTTGGGTGTCCGGGTTTTTTTTTTTTAAGTGATGGAACTGTCCTGGTTTTCATTTCCTTTCATTGGGGTCATTAAACTGAGCAGCTCTCGTAGCTCTGTGTAACTCAGAAGGAGCGAGCAGACACAAACAGACGGTCAGCCTGCAACATGCCGAAGCGCAAATGCACATTTAACAATGACTTGTACAAGAAATGTTCTGTTTTCCATCCCAGCTGAGACAAGTGGGAGGCCATGTGCACAGGTTGCGAGGTGAGAGTAGCTCAACGTCGAGGCCCCACCCACCGCTCCCGGTAAGGTGTCCAGGTTTTCACAAACAGAAATATGGTCACCCTAATTTATTGCGATATTTTGTGGAGACTAATATGCTACTTTTTCTTCTTAAAATGCCTTGACAAGACTTAATCCAAAGAACTAAGACTTAAAAGTGCTTACAACTGTTATTTCTTCTTGTAGTCTGCACTGAGATGGAGCAAAGGATCATAGTCTATGTAGTTCACTCTGTCTTTTTTTTAGCTATTGCTGCACCATAACTTGATTCAATATTGTGATGGCCCAGGAGATTATCGTGAGAACTTTGATGATACAATATCACGATATTTCGGTTACTGTTACATCCCTATTGTTTTCATATTTTGCTTAACAGAGAGACTTTTACTCTCACTTTTAACCGCATGGACAGTTAGATTATAATAAATACATGCACACAATGTATTTTTATTAAAGCTTTTCTGTTTTTTCTATTATAGTAGTTGTTGTTAAGGAGTGCAGATGGCTAAATGTGGTGTAAAACGTCTCTTTTTTTATGAGATTAAAGTGTTTGCAGATGGTCCCTATTAAAATAAACCAATAAATTAGTAAACTAAACTAAGCTACATCATATTAGTCCTCGCTAAGAGTCATGAAAATGATTCAAACCTGAAACAACTGTTCTGAATTGATTCAACATTTCTGGATTATTTTTTACCAATTTAACTTGAATAACAAATGTGGGTGACCTGCTAACCCTAAATTTACAGCATTTAATTTTCATTTTAAATTGCTCTGTCTGTTAGTCTGAAATGCATCGATCATTCTGTACATCCAAACGCGCTTCCCTCCTCAACGTCCATCTTCGTCTCTTCGCCTCGCGTCCTCGTCTCCTCGTTTCCTCACCTATAGCGGTACATTCTTGTGAGGATTAGCGTCACGGTCGAGTCTGTCCAGTTTCGCGCGGTCAATTTCCATCCGTGCCTTGTTGACATGACCAGCTAAGATCTGGATTAGAATTGGCAAGTCAATGGTGGAGCGCTGGCGGCTGTCATGCGGCCATCGACAGAACTTTCACACTCGCGCGAGGCTAACGCTAATGCTAACCGTGATGCTATCAGGTTAGCGGCGAATATTGCGTCTGACCGGGATCACGGGCTTTTAATTATTCTGAAGAATTTATTCACTTCTGTATCATTAAATATATATCAAATGTTATTTTTACTCCAAGGGATATGTCACATTTTTTGATTCAATAAACAAACAAACAAAAAAAAAGCAGTATTAGACTTAGACAAACTTTATTGATCCTCAAGGGAAATTATGTTGACACAGTAGCTCACTCATCACAATATAATATAATAACAAAGAGTAAAAAATATATAAATGGTAATAATAAGTTCTAAATTAGTAGCAGAAAAAATTACATGAAAAAAATAAATAAATAAAAAATCACAGCACTTGTAGGTAAACACATCTCCACACTCCATCCTCTTATCTAAACTAAAACAAAGAAAATAATAGAGTCAGAGTATGATCATGTAAAATCTAACTCAGGTGACAGTTCACACCTTAGACGAGTTCAGTACACTTTAATAACATATGCTCCTTACTCTATATAACTAGAGTGTGTTAGTTTCAGTGCAGTTATCTCCTTCCTTCAGACAGATATAAGTTAGTGATTTACCAGTCTCCTGTCAGAACTGAAGAAGCTTCTTGGTTGAGTTGTGAAACATATTCACTCTTAAAAAACTTTTGTTCAATTGACAGAAACCCATTTTCTTTTGCAATAGAACCTGAACAACAGAGGGATTACAGGAAGGGCTGGTGTTTCCAAAATTCAGTTAGGCAAGCATTTTGTGCTGACATAAATGTTTGGTTTGAACATTTGTTTCAGTCTTTGTGCATTCTAAACTTTCAAACCAACATGGATTAGATTTAGACTTAGACAGACTTTATTCATCCACAAGTTAAATGACTTGGACACAATAGCTCACATTATATTACAGTAAAACAGAGTAAAAAATATAAAAATGATAATACATCTTAATGTTTTAATAAGTGGCAATAAAAACTAACAACCGATTGTTAAATAGGGCATCATTTTATAAATTTAAGTGTGAAAAATTCCTCAGTTTTCCAGGTAGAATCCATGGCAAAGGAGAAATTCAATTTGTCAACTGGACAAAAGTTTATTTGGCCACAGCTCATCCAAACTGCTTCTTCAGGTCTGTTCAGTTCTTCTTCAGAACTGAAGAAGCATCTTGGATGAGCTGTGCAACATATTTGACCAAATAAACTTTTGTCCAGTTGACATATTGAATTTCTCCTTTGCCATGTGTACAAATAAGTAAAAAAGAGAAATATAGTGATATAAATACAGGAGATCACAGTTATAAACAAGAGGAAAACAGTGCAAATGATTCAATGATATGATGATTGACAAACTCAGGCTGATCACAGTTCTTCACAAACTCATGAGAATCCTTCTTAGCAGGAGGTTCTGGCCGGTGTGATTGACCATCAGTGGACCACAAATTGGACCAATCACAGTGCAGCATTGTGGTTTGGGACAGAAGCCAAAGACAGAGCTCCCAAGAGAATCAAAACAAACATGGCAACACAAACAGACACAGATAACACACTTTAGCCTCTTTTAGTAAAAAATACTATTACTACTACTTCTCCTACTACTACAACTTCTACATGCAGACTTTTCTTTATATTCTACCTCTGTTAGAAATGTCTCTCTACCCCCTCACACCTCCATCGCATCCTCAAATTTGTTTAGCTCTTCTCAATCCCTTTTGTTTACCTCACGAGTCCCATTACTTCTCCTGTCAGGCAAATCTGAGGGAAAAGTTTGCTCTTATTGAGACTATAAAACAGTAAATGGTGAAAGTTTTGGGGTGGCGGGGGTGAGGCGGGTTCGGAGCAGCAGAGTTATCAGACGCACGCCCCCCGAAGCGTCTCGTGGAGGTTTAAATATGTCATCTTTTCTTTCTTCTCTATCTTCAGGCTGCCTCAGAGTCGTGCCCTCATTAACCCAAGCCTACGGTGCTCTGTGACAGCTCTTGATCTCTCCAAACAGCCGCCATTCCTCCATTTCAAATGATCAGGAGACGGGGGGAAGAAAAATAGTTTAATATGGCGTGCACTATTGCTAAACTGTGTAAAGAACCGAAAAGTTGGTAACATGTAGTTTTGGTGAAGCTTCGCAGAGGTTTACAGAAATATTGGCTTCTGTGTTTTTAATGGTGCACTGGTTGAGGTTCTATTTATACTTTTGCGAGATGTTTCTACTACTACTACTACTACTGTAATTTATAGTATCAGTACTCCTTTCATTACTGTTACTACTACTACAACTACTATCCAGCCTTCTGTTCGCCTTCCCTTTTCCACAAATAGAACCCAGCTCTAGTTCACCTACTATTCTTTTGCCACTACTACTACTACTACTACTACTACTACTACTACTACTACTACTACTACTACTACTACTACTACTACTGCACCTATTACTACTTTATCTGCACCTTCTACCCATAATTTTGCAGGACTACAACAACTACTACTATTACTACTACTACTACTAACACTACTAATACTACTACCACTACTACTTACTACTACAACTACTACTACTACTGCTACTTCTGCTACTACTACTAGTACTGCTTCTTCCTTTACTGTTACTGTTACTGCTGCTACTACTGCTACTACTACTACTACTACTACTACTACTACTATTACTACCTAGTACTAGTACTCCTTCTTCTGCTACTGTTACTGCTACTACTACTACTACTACTGCTACTATGATTATTACCACTACTACCTCTGCTTAATACTACTACTAGTACTGGTTCTTCTGCTTCTACTACTACTACTACTACCACTACTATCACTACTACTACTGCTACTATTACTGCCACTACTACTACTGCTACTATTACTACCACTACTACTACTGCTACTGTTATTACCACTACTAATTCTACTACTACTCCTACTACTACTGCCGTTACTTCTACTGCTACTACTAGTAGTACTGTTGCTACTGCTACTGCTACTACTACTACTACTACTACTATTACTGCTACTACTACCTGTACTTACTACTACTACTGCTTTTTCTACTACTCCTACTCTTACTCCTACTCCTACTACTACTACTACTACTACTACTACTACTACTACTACTGCTACTATTACTACTACTGCTACTTCTACTATTACTACTACTATACTACTACTACTACTACTACTACTACTACTACTACTACTACTACTACTACTACTACTACTATATACTACTAAGTTATGTACTACTACATAACTCAATCCATTGCTCTCATAATCCCATTTCCACAAATCAACCTTATAGTACTACTATTACTACTATTACTACTACTACTACTACTACTACTACTACTACTACTACTACTACTTCTATTACTACTGCAGTATCCAAACCTCACTCAGTCCCTTTCTCTCCTCAGTTCCATTTTCCTTCCTTGTTCACAAATAGAGCGGGACTGGGAGGTAAATGAAATGGCTTTAGTGCTGGAGAATTAAGAGCAGCCCCTGATGTGCAGTTATTGTGTCTGGCAGGTAGTCGATACCTTGAAATACTAAACTTCATAATCCTGCCAGTATTTCTTGTTTAAAAATAGCAAAATGGCTGCCATGTTGTAGCTCTGTTTTATCTCAGCTCACTCGGTATTGATCAGCCAACGAAGCGCGTCGCCGGCTTCCTGGCTAGTCTCCTCCTGCCTTTCTTCACAAAGCGTTGCGATTGTGCGCCAGGAGAGGAACGATTGTATAAAGTATAGGTGTTGTAATTACCATGGCAACAGGCAGCGCAAATGGGGCAAAATGGCAGGTGCTATTGAGCAGGTGTAGTTTGGTGGCATTGATTGTGTATTGTGGGGTGTATTGTAGTGATTAGGGGTGGTTATGCAGGAGGTGGGAAGGGTTTGGAGTAAAAGTACATGTACTGCGACTATAGGCTGTATACAGTTGTGAAACCTGTATCGAACAAGAGAGAAATGTCCCTTCTTCTGGTATATAGAGATGTTCATTGACCCATACGCCAACAATTCTAAAGTATTTACACACTTTTTACTTAAATACCTCTAATACTCTAGTACAGACATGTCAGACTCGGGCCCGGGGACCAAATTTGGCCCACGATATAAATATATTTGGCCCGTGAGATCATATCAAATATATTAGAGCTGCCCACCGACTGCAGAAAGGCTATAGAGGCTTTGCATCGTCACGTGACCCCTATAGCAACTGTACCTACACCGCCATGACACCGGGCACGCTATGTCATTGACTTCAGCAGCATCGGAGAAACATGGGCAGGTTTTGTTGTGTATTTGGTTGTTCTAGACGCTCTGAACGGGATAAAACGAATCGTTTCTTCACTATTCCTCTGGAAATTAATCAGGAGCTCAAACAAGGGAATTATCGAAAAAAGACGTGGATTATGGCTAGCAAAAATAAACCGCCAAGAGATTTCCAATGGTACAATCAAGACACCCGAAGTTTCATCGAGGTATTTGCTATTTAAATTGTTTCATAGTTTATTTAATGAAAGAAGCACATTTACTGAACAAAAATTTCATTAATTTATCCAGGAAAACCCACACTAGTTTACATTTCAACGAACCCACATTGGGCTCCTATGATCAACATGGCGCACGTTAGAAAGATCCGCTCGCAAAAAGCGATTAATTCTAGAAGACATAGTTGTGAATAAGCAAGACAATAAAAGGAAACATGAGTGACATGTTTATATGTGCGCTGGAAGATACAGTTTCTACTGCCACTCACACTGCAAATGTTTTCTTTTTACATTTTAGTTCAGTAAATGTGCTTCTTTCATTAAATAAACTATGAAACTATTTAAATAGCAAATACCTTGATGAAAGTGACGTGAGTGTGTCTTGATGGTACCATAGGAAATCTCTTCGCTGTTTATGTTCTCTAGACATAATTCACGTTTTTTTGGGGTTTTTTTTCCGATAATTCCCTTGTTTGAGCTCCTGATGAGTAATTTCCAGAGGAACAGTGAAGAAACGATTTGTTTTATCCCATTCAGAGCGTCTAGAACAACCAAATACACAACAAAACCTGCCCATGTTTCTCCGATGCTGCTGAAGTCAATGACATAGTGTGCCCGGTGTCATGGCGGTGTAGGTACCGTTGCTATAGGGGTCACGTGACGGTGCAAAGCCTCTATAGAGACATTATTTATTTAAAATGTTGTTATTATTTTATATTCTGCTTGATCTGTATTAAAAGTTTAAGCAAAACTATTATTAAACATTTATTTTAATAAGAAAAGTTTAACATTACATCCCAAAAGAAGAGAAAACATGCAGATGTTGTTGAAATTTAAAAATAAATATTTAGTTTGGCCCACGACTTAGGCCCAGTTTTTGATTTTGGCCTCTGTGAATTTGAGTTTGACACCAATACTCTAGTACTCATATTCAAATGCTCGCTCTAGTTTGTTGTAGTACAGGGTGTCCCAAAAAATGTGACATAATTTCAAAAGCAGTTGTCTTGAAATCTACTAGTCTAGCTCATTGATGTTGATGTTGTTCTACCAGATCCTTTAGTCCTGTATAAGCAACCACCTTCTTTACATTTTTGGTACCAAGTCTAAATTTGTTTGCCAGTTGAAGTTTTTCCAGATTTTGCATTGAATTTGCTGCACAGTCTTGAGTGAGTGTACCCGAGCAGATTCCAAAACACTTCTCTTTTGGAGTGAATGGCTCAAGCTGGAAACAGAACAAAAATAAAACATTAAATATTAGATCTTGATCTGTTTCTAAACATTCTGTGAAAATTTGAGATTATTTCAACAAGAATTGCCAAAATTATTGGCCTGCGAAATGTTATTGTTACATCCCTACATCCAATTGTTCTAAAGCTACTCAAGTGGTGCCGCTGCTATTAAAACAGCTTCATCATTCTAATTTTACTAGTGACTCTTGCCTATTAACAACTAAATATATACACAGACGCTCTGAGTTCTCTCCAGCTGAATGCCAAAATGTATATTTCTGTTGAAGATTACCACAACCACCATTGTCAACATTTTTGATAAGGCATTTGTTTGGCTGCTAATACTTAAACGACTAAGTATTATGACGTATACTGATGCTAAAATACTACACATACCAAGTTACTTGAACTGTCGCTTTTACAAACAATCACTTTCCAGTCGAAATGTGCTTCCAATTTACTCTATTCAGAGAGAGGTGGACCATATTGACAATAACATTCAGCTGATGCAAAATAAACGTGTTAAAACATCTCTTAAAATGTTTTAGTTTAGGTTGAAGTAGACCTATCAGCTAAAATGAGAAAGGACTGGACAATAGGCTCTATTCACACTTAACGTCACAAACCAAGAAGACGTTTGGAAACATGCGATGACAACTTCCGGTGTAGTTCCCGACACTGGCCTCACCGACCGACTGTGATCAAACCCACTGAAGTAAATATCACAAGTGGTAAAATGAAGACTGCAGACGTATGTGCTGTTTGGAATCATCTGGAATTTGGCGCCTCATCTCTTCTAATCGCATGTACCCAGTGTGCTCGGAGTTGTGTGTCAGTGGGGAAATGATGAAAACTGAACTGTGGTTGGAACTGTTGATTTGTCGAACATAATGGAACACTACAATGACATGGAGATGAAGAAAACTGGGACTTTTTCAAATTTTTCCTAGATTTCTTCAGACTTACTACTGCGAACAGAGCCTGCCGGAAGTTGTCATTGCATGTTTCCAAATGTCTTCCTGATTTGTGACTTAAGCGTGAATAGAACCTATTACCCACAGAAGTGCAGAAAACCCTATGTCTGGGGTGTCAAACTCATTTTGGTCCGGGGGCCATATCCAACCTACTTTGATCCCAAAGGGGCCGGATCAGAAAACTCATGGTATATAATCCCCAAAATAATATTAAGTTCAAATATTTGTGCAGAGAAATGCAAATCTATTACAGAAATCTTTTTTAATTGATGAACTCTTTCTTTTATAAAATATTATAATATTATGAACAACCTGAAACTTTAAGAAAAATACAATTTCAACACAAAGTTTTCACTTTAACTTATATGCAGATAGGAGTAAGTCCATTTTTTGGACAATTCTGCACTCGGCGTCCGCTTTTCTCATTTTTGATATTTTGTTGATGAGGGTGTCACGGTCAACAGTCAAAACGATCGTCCTTTAAGAGTGTTTGGAAAGAGACAAGTCTTCATTTGTGCTGCTCTGGTGGGAGGGGCCACGTACAGAGACGCTGGAGATGCTAAAATATTTTAGTAGAAAATCTGCCAAGGGCCAGATTAAAGGTCTTGGAGGGCCCGATCCGGCCCCCGGGCCTTATGTTTGACACCTGTGCCCTATGTGGACAAAAGCATCATGATAAGAATCATATTTTGGTAAAGCAACACTGCACTTTCGATGGAATTAGAACGTTAAACCATGAACCTTCTCCATAGCCAAAGGAACAACATTTCCATGAAAACAGGCCCTCCTCCAAGCCAAACAGAGTCAGGTTTGTGGAGATGCAAGCCCACTTTTATATACATATTTCCTAGTGCAATGAAACATCAAAAAATGGTTAATTGTTAATATCCCTCTACTTTTACCAAAAATTGTAGACGTTTGAGCTTTAATCTGTCCACCTTGATCATGTTCAGCTCTCTGTTCCTCTCTTACTTGACTCATTCAAACTCTACTTTGTTCTGTTCCGTTCTTGACTCAACAGTGGCATGTGGTCCTCGTGCTCTGCTGGACCTCCTCTTTCCTCCCTAAATACGTCCTCACACTCCCCCTGCTCGCGCTGTACTCCTGCGTCGCTTCAGAATCCGTTGTAAACGCGTGTACATGTAGGTGTGCGGAGGCCTGCCAGGGCCCGTCGCCGTGGGTTTTTTGGTGAAAGGTCGTTGCCATGGCGCCGGGCTGTACCTTCCGCCCGTCTAATTGAAAAGAGCAGCGAGGTGCGGCCCTGTCACGCCGAGGTGCAAATTGAAAGCGCTCTGTCTGGAGAAGTGGCCACGCGCTCGGCATACAGGAGCTAGCGTGGGGCATGTATGTTAGACGCTATTGAGGGGAGAGAAAGGCTTTTACAGCAAACAATGAGCTAGTCATTACAGTGTACAGCAGTCATTTTACTGTTAATAAAATGTTGTTAATATGAAACAGAATCACAATTTCAATATGAACATACTGTACCTTATTTTTATCTTGATAATTACTTCATTTTGCAGCAGTACAAAGTTAATCCTCATTTACTAACACATTCCGAACATCCCAGACGACTTTATAAGTTCTTTTCAAGTGCCAGAGGTTGGGCTGTGCAAAAATATTGAAATATCGATATCGTATTGTTTAATGTGATGATATCGTGGGCTGCTGTATCAGTATATCTCCAAGTATTTTTTGGTGTATTTTACTAAATTATTTTGTTACAGAGCTACAGTTTTGTAGCTTGATTCATCAGACGGTTTCACTTCGTAGAAACCGTCTGACCCTGCAGTGTTAGAATTCATTTTTCACTCGACGGTAGGTGGGTACTTTTTTTAAATTTATCCAATTGCTGCTGTTTGGTTGTGATATGTGTAATACGCTGCTAAGGGGGCTAACTGGTATATTAAGCTTTTCTCAAATCCCGTAGGAAGAAGGACAATAACGTCTTTCCCCTTGATAAAATTCACCAAACATTCTCTTTGTTCCGGCTTTAAATCCTCGATCTCAGGGAATCATTGCCAACACAGAATGTATGACTCTTTGCTGATTGGCTGGTGCCCGGACTCGCACTTCCAGGGTTCTTGCAAACTGTCTAGTGTATTCTGATTCCTGACCTAGTTCCTGACCATTTAACAAAGACTTTTAGTGTCACAATCATGAATTAGCCATTATTTTTTATTGAGCTGCATCGAATCGATTTGAAATATATCGCTTCGAATTGAAAGTGCACTGTATCGTAGCCTATGTATTGTACTGTATCGAAGTATGTATTGTATCTGCAGCTTGTTAATGATATATTTGTGCTTTTCAAGTGTCCAGGGTTCCCACAGTCATGGAAATCTTGGAAAAGTCACTTAAATTTTGTAAATTCTACTACAGCGTTCTGTTAAGTTTTCATTAGGCTGTTATGATTATTTCCGAACTTCTGCACCTTTTTTTTTTTTTTTTTAAGAGACGACTATAAATGCACTGACAGTATTTTGAATGTTAAAAAATATAATCCCAAACCATAAGGTGAGTGGAAAGAGTTGACATTTCATATTTAGCTCTAAAAGTCTGATCAATTCTACACATGTAGATGCTGTAAAATCATGGAAAATTCACTTTAGGTCATGAAAAAGTCATGGAAAAGTTTTGAAATTTTGTCAGTGAAAAAGAGTGGGAACCCTGATAAATGTAAGGTAGAGCTGTGTAAAGTCATACTGTGGTACATTTCAGGCAGAGCAATGGCATTTCCATAGAAACAAGCAGGTGACGGAGCCCAGCCTAAAACAATAATATTGAAATGAATAGGAAAGAAGTCATTTCAGGATCGAGCAGTGCGAATAAGGCTAAAGACAATAGCTGTAAACACATGTCACTCCCCACTTCCCCACATACCCTCCCATGTCCCAACTCAAGTTTGATTTGATTTCCTCCCTCACAGAATTGAGCCAATCTGCTAAATGTCCCGATCAATGTTATCGGCAGAGTGTCTGACAGACGCTCCCCCTCGCCGGGCCGCACTCACACCCATTACCTGCTGCTGCTCACATCCACGTCTGGGCTTCTGCTGCCGGGCCCCAACGCTCCACTAACCACCCCCCCACACCTGGATCAATGGAGGGAGAGAGGGGAGAAAGAGGAGATGGAGAGAATGTTGGGGAAAAAAGACTGTAGAGCTTAGATGGACACGACAGTGGACATTGGTCTGATCCTGTTGGACAAATATGCCTGAATAAATAAAAAGAATCAATAAAAAGAATACAAAAATATATATATATAATAATGATTTAAAAATAACCAAACAAACAAAAAATACAATAAAATAAATTACTAAAAAAATGAAAAAAACAATATAGCGAAATAAATAAATAAATAATAAATAACAATTAAAATATAATAATCAAATATATAAAATAAAATAAAATTATAATATAAATATAGCCAAACAGAAAAATTATCATAATAAATTATAATAATTAAATACAAATAAAATCAATAAAATAAAAAAAATATATAATAAAAATATAATAAAAATACCCAAACAAAAAAATAAATAAATAAAGACAAATAATTAAATAAATAAATACAAAATAAAATGAAGACAAATAATAATAAAAAAAACCTAATAAATAAATAACTAAATAAATAAATAAATAAATAAATAAATACAAAACAAATGAATACATTAAAATAAAAAATTAAAAAAAAAAAAAAAAAATATATATATATATATATATATATATATATATTTTTTTTTTTTTTTTTTGCCGTTTTCAAGATTCCAACGGGTTTGTTTCTAAATATGTACCCATGAGCAATGCATTGTCTGCTCCCACGTGGTGTCTGGTCATGTCTGGAGATAGGAGTGGGTCTGCTGATGCTTCTCATAGAGCTTCGTTGTGTTCCTCAGACGGTAGATGTGAATAGGCCCAGTGTGTCCGGCGCGGTCGAGGTCAGTCCACGCTATAATAATGTATCTGATCGCAGCTCCGATAGTGGAAAGTATCAAAAGTCCCATTCAGCTTTACATGAAATAAGAGTTTTATGTAGAGCTTATAAAACGTAAAAGGGAAAATCGAGTTGACGTTCAAATACTAGAGCTAAAGATGTTCCCTCAAACCAATTTTATGCTACATTTACCTTTTGAACTTTACAGGGGTCATTATGTAACTTTTCTGTTACGTGTCTCCATGGAGATGCTATTGCCTTGCCTAGAATGTTCCTCAGTGTAATTAAATATATCTTCATCTCCATGGCGACAAGTAGGTAACGTTACAGGTTAGGTCTGTGAAGAGACGACCCCACTCACAGTAAGAATAAATGTTTTTTCAGTGTGTTTCTAAGCAATAAAATCACAAAAAATTTAATGTCAAGATGGAGAAGCAATAACATCTCCATGGAATCCCCACCTGAAAAGTTACGCAGTGCAGCTTTAACTGTTTTACAAAGTTTGGTTCTCAGGAGTGAAGAAGTGTAAATTTTGTTAAAAACCTTAGCTGCTTGCGTCAAAATGAACATCCAAGAATGACTCAACAGGGACTAAACCTGGAATTAAACTTTGACCGTACCA
The DNA here is from genome assembly GCF_026225935.1 of Boleophthalmus pectinirostris. NCBI lineage: Eukaryota > Metazoa > Chordata > Actinopteri > Gobiiformes > Gobiidae > Boleophthalmus > Boleophthalmus pectinirostris. The sequence goes on from NW_026571070.1 coordinate 29,505,410, forward strand.
GGACTAAACCAGATCTAGAACAAGACCAAATTCTACATAAGAACTGAACCAGGACTAAACCAGAACTAGAACAAGACCAAATTCTAGAATAAGAACAAGAGAACTGAACCAGGACTAAACCAGAACTAGAACAAGACCAAATTCTAGATAAGAACTGAACCAGAACTGAAAGAACCAGACCAAATTCTGAAAGAACTGAACAAGAACTAAACCAGAACTAGACCAAATTCTACATTAGAACTGAACCAGGACTAAGCTAGGACTAGAACTAGACCAAATCTTACATAAAAACTGAACCAGGACTAAACCGGAACTGGAACAAGACCAAATTCTACATAAGAACTGAACCAGAACTAAACCAGGACTAGAACAAGACCAAATTCTGGTTAAGAACTGAACCAGAACTGAACCAGGACTAAACCAGGATCAGAACAAGACCAAATTCTACATTAGAACTGAACCAGGACCAAGCCAGGCCTAGAACTAGACCAAATCTTACATAAAAACTGAACCAAGACTAAACTGGAACTAGAACAAGACCAAATTCTACATAAGAACTGAACCAGGACTAAACCAGAACTAGACCAAAACCAAAGTCTACATCAGAACTGAACCAGGACTACACCAGGACTAGAGCAAGACCAAATTCTACATAAGAAATGAACCAGAATTAATCCAGAACTAGAAATAGACCAAATTCTACATTAGAACTGAATCAGAACTAAACCAGAACTAAACCAGGACTAAACCAGGGCTAAACAGGAACTAAACCAAAACTAAACCAGGTCTAAACCAGGACTAAACCAGGACTAGATCAAGACCAACTAAACCAGGATTTAACCACAACTAGAACAAATCCAAATTCTACATAAGAACTAAACCAGGACTAGAACAAGACCAAAGTCTACATAAAAACTGAACCAGGATTGAACCAGAATTAAACCAGAACTAGAACTAGATCTAATTTTACATCAGACCTGAACTTGGATTGACTAAACATTTCGGAACATTTTGGAATTGTCAGATGGGACTAATCAAGACATGGACTTTTAAAAGACAGTGTAACACTTCCTGGTTTACCACCTAATGATGCCACAAAGCGGAACCCCATATTTTGCACTTCGGTAGAGGAATATGGACGAAAATATCAGCAATATTCCAACATCATTATTATCATCATCACCTAGAAGTTTGAGCCCTTTAAAACAAGTTGTAATATGAATATAGTTTGAATTTCTTACCACATTTCCCGCTCGGTCTGATGGTTTTTGTTTCATTATTATGATATTATTAAAAGATGATTAGAAGTGGTGAAGCGTGAACCGCACACTCCGCTCGTGACGACATGGCGGCGGAAGGAAGTGTCTCTCACCTCTGTCTTCCTCATGACTGAATCTGAAAATGTGACAAGACCTAAGTGTTGTTTTATACACCTTTTAAAACACTCACACAATGTCATACATGCTCGTTTTAACTTATTTTTAATCATCGTCGCTGTATGTATAACTCCATAGTGAATGATCTAAGTGTCTTTTAGTTTTGGAGGGTTTTGAGGCACAAATAAAAAAGAAAGAAAGAAAAAACAAAGTGAAGAAAAGAATTGATGGATCTTTTCAAAATGTGCAACTTTTTGACAGAAAATTCCAGGTACACGACGGAGCGTACTGTACAAAACGAACAGTCTCGATGTCAAATATTTGTCAACGCCGCCTCTCCTTTGAAAAAAAAAAAAGTTAAAGTTGTGATAGTTGTTAAGAGTGATGTAACAGAGAGGTAAGAGTGATACAGTGACATGGGAGTGAAGTCTGTTAGAACAGGCCTCAGAGGACACTCACCTCAGGGCTCAACAAAACTGCACTTTTACACAAGATGGAAAACAGTTTGCAATGAAAAAAGAAGTACAGCTACTGAGAAATTAAGTTTAGCCTTCAAACTGTATACATATTTTTTTACTTGTGTATATTCCTGTCATGATAATTACTATAGCAGCTTATTCAATATATGTTAGAACAGTACATTTCGTTGTTTAATATTTATCATGAGGACTTTTTCTTCGAACTTTTTGGTATTTTTTTGCACTATGATCTGATTTCAGCTATGGGGGGTTGAATAAATAACTTCTATGACTCGTTATAAATACAGACTAACTACTAAAGTGATTAATTCTGCTATTTATTCATCGTAGTTTGTGTTTTTAATATATTACCATACTTTCCGGACTATAAGGTGCGCTTAAAATTCTTTAATTTTCTCAAAAATCAACAGTGTGCCTTAGAGTCAAGTATGTCTTGTATTAATTTTGACCTCAAACCAATTTTATGTGATACACGGCGCTCAAAAAGCTGTCAAAATGTTTTAGTATGACTTTGGTAAGATACGAAGCCGCACCGCTTGATGGATTGTCGGAGCGTTACGGCTACTGTAGTCAGGGGCCTCGCGGACTAAAGAGTGAAGTATAGTTTTGCGTCGACTCAATGCACATTGCCTTCGCCTTGTCGCAGAAAGAACGCACACTTCCATGCTTTACATTACCGTATTTTCTGCACTATTGAGCGCTCTGGATTATAAGACGTACTGTCATAGAATGGTCTATTTTCAAATTGTTTTAACAAATAAACCGCACCGGATTTTAAACAAAACACAACAGTTGGATGGGTCAGTGGGACTTTGTTTGGTGCGTTCACGGTGACTCTGGGCTTTGTTCAGTTGTGGCGTGTAGGGAGGGTGCTGTCTGGGACCAACGGATTGTCGGCGTGTTTGCAGTGACTCACTTGTTCAGTTGTGTCTAGAAGTGGCACATTGCATTTTTCGGTTCGTTCCTCTGTTCCGTTCCTCGTGATGAGTGTGTCGGCGGCAGTTTTTCGCTGTGTGGTCACTGTCTGCTCAGTGTGTGTTTGCATGTTCTGCGGGTGGTGCGGCTTTGTAGTTTACTGAATTCGTGCTGGGACACCCGAGTGGATTCGTGTATAGGGCGCTCTGGATTGTGGGACGCTCAATCGTTTTTTGATGGGGTTTGAGGCATAATAGCCCAGAAAATACGGTATTTATTGAACGTGTTAAGACCCTGTGCAAAGGCCAAAGCAAAAAGAAGAAGGCGAGAGGTTGGATTTCAAAATAAAATATATTTATGAACTAAATCACAAACAAAACGTACACTGTTACTGCCTTTTGTCTTTGCATGACTCCTTATTTTCTTATGATACAAAGGCAGAGAACAGGAACTGACAAATAAGGTCAAAGGTCAATTTAGAGCTCAATATTTTTCACAATATTTATTCACATGATAAATGAGCTCTCAAATACAAACAAAATACAAATAACATGACGTTACGGTGTTCTGCCTTTGTAGGGCAGAATGGTTGCATTGCGTCATCATAGTAATTGCTGAAAATTCCTCCTTAGACACATATGTAGGACCCCCCAGCACGATGTATCAATGGGCATTTGGTAATTAAACCCACAACAGTTCGTCTTCTTATTAAAGATCGTTTAAAACTTGCGTCAGGGCTTCGGTCTCTTCGGCTTCTCCCAACTTTATTTCCACGGCGATATTTTTCTAGCAATGATTAAACGCCGCTCATTTTGCACTTAGCCAACTGTGCATTCATCATTGGTACAGCTCCACGGAAATCAAATGGCTCTCAGATCATGTTTGGGGCCCTGCCAGCGCAAACATGGCCGTCTGCTGTTAGTGATTACATACAATCGCTTACGAACCATTACATCGTCCAAATCGTCTCAAATGGATGGAGTTAAACAAAGCTATAGGGAGCCAAGCGAGCGTTTGTGTGGAAGTTTGGTATCTATTAACGCGCAGCTGCGGAGGCGGAATTTGGATTTTGATTGCTGTATTTGCTTCAAAAATATTTAGATAATTATGCGAGCTAACTATAGAATCATATTTGGACTTGGCTGAAGAGTATTCCCAGTGCTTTCTCGGAATTTCTGCATAAAAGAAAAACGGTCCAAAGTTCTTCCTCGCTCACACATTCAGAGCATCATGATTATTCACCTCGAGTTTCTCAGAGCTTTTCACAATATATATATATATATTTTTTTTCCGTGACAGTAATTGCAACATAACAACTACCATGGTAACAGTCCACTTCCTGATTTTTCAACGATAAAACACTTTCTAAGGCTGCGTTCAGACTGCAGCCTGAAGTGACCCAAATCTGATTTTTTGGCCTCTATGTTCCTGTATCTGATCTTTTAATGACAGTCTGAACGACACACATCCGATTTTTTCAAATGCGACCCAGGACACTTCGATATGTGGTCCTGAAACCGATACATATCTGATCTTTTGACATGCTACTTCATTGTGAACGGCCAAAGTGCATTTATCCACCTACACGTTATCAACAAGACACAAACGTCACTATTCTGCGCTGAAGTAGGCGAAAATTGTTAATGAACTCCATGTCAATGAAGTGAAGCACATCACCACTCACCACTCTTGGCTACGTCTCCACATCCACACGTTCCTTTCAACGGACGTCGCTGCCGCTGCCCCACAAAACACCACGGCCAAAAACCTCGTCCTTCTCCTTCTCAATCTCCTCCTTAAAACAAGTAAGTTGTTCATGTTCTGGCTCCGGTACGAGAGGAACTTTAAAATCTCCAGGTGCTCAATGCTCGCGTCCATGTTTGAACAACTTCCGTAAACACAGAGACGCTCGCTGCGGTTGACGTTGTCGTGTCTCCAGTGCACATGTGGGACACTTTCGGGCCGTTTACTGTTCACACTGGAGTCACATACAAGTCACATTTAATTGGAAATGTGAACGACCTCGCAAAAACATCGGATTTCACAAAGAAATTGGAATTGAGCGTTAAGTCCTGCAGTCTGAACATAGCCTAATTCAACACAGACAGGAAACAGCGGACTTATTTTGATGTGAAGAGCTGCTTATATTATATAGTTGGTTCTTAACAGCCGATGTCTTCAGCATTCTCGTTCCCTTGAGGTGTAACGCTAACTATAGGCACTGCTCTGTCTGAAGCCTCGTTACTCAAGTTAAGGCTGCCACACACTACAGAAGAATTTGCCCAATTTTAGCAAGCAAAATCACCTAAACAGGACCATTAACGCTCGTATAAATCCATTTTGTATTTTTTCTTGACTTTTCAGACTGTCTTCAAACTTTTTTTCAGCAATGTTTGCTAATGTGTGCATTAGGGTTGTGCAAAAATATTAAAATATTGATATATCTTATAGTTTAATATGATGATACAGTATCAATATTGTGGTCTGCTGTATCGATATATCGCCAAGAGTATTTTTTTGTATATTTTATTAAATTATTTTGTTACAGCGCTACAGTTTTGACATATTCACTGTTTTGTGGATTAAAATGGTTGTGTTTCATATGAACTTTGCAGCAGTAGTGGTTTAACAAAGACTTTTAGTGTCACAGCCATGATTTAGTCTTTATTATCTGGTCCTCGAAGGGTTAACCAGGTTTTGTAATCACCCTGTATGTGCAATACCTGCAATAATTCCACCATTTATGGACCGATTGTCACTAAATTTGGTATGTGGGTCAAGCCCCCATGCCCGATGCCACAAAAAAAGTTTGTTGACGATCCAATGTCATTTGAGGTCACATGGGTCAATTGAAAGGTCATGCTATTATAAAAGATAGGCAATTTCGGCAATTTCTGAACCATCTGATGCCTAAAATATTCACCCAATCATCACACAAGTTGGCACACACATAACCGGGGTATGGGCTGGGCTTCCTCATAAACTGGCGTCCATGGTGATGAACTGACCCCACTGATGCCTCATGGGAGACCAGGTTGCTGTCTCTGATTGCGCTTGTTTTTACTGAATCATAACAAATTGAAACGAAAGCTCACTGTATTGAGATATGTATCGTATCAGCCAACTTCTTAATGATACCCAGCCTTAGTGTGCATTGCGTAACCAACATCCTGCCATAGAAATACACGTAGAACACCCCACTGTGGTGTCATTGCAAAGTATCAATATGTCTGTACTTGGGCGAGACAAATTTTAAATAATTGGGGGAACTTAATTTATTTTCACATTTGGGTTAGAGTTAGCCCCAGAGCGTTTGTCCACTGATCCAAAAGTTGACGGTTCGAATCCCGCTCTCTACATAAAAAAAAAAAAAAAAAGAACAAAAACAACAGGTTGGTTGAGCGGTCAAATCCCTTTACTCACATGTTGGCGATAAGATTCTAGCTCCCCCAGATGAATGCTGTCGTTGTGTCCTTGGGCAAGACACTTAACCCACCTCGCCCCTACTGTCTGTCTACACTGGTGTATGATTGTGTACGTGAATGTGTGAGAGGTTCCTTGTCTTGAAGCGTTTTGAGAGTCTTGAAGGTGGAAAAGCGCTGTATAAAAATGTGAACATTTACCATTTACTGTCATTTGGTTTGCCTTTTGACTTAACTTTGCAAAGACCTACAGTTTGAAACCATAAACTTTTCTCCACGATTTCCAATGGGAGCGATGTGTGTGAATTCCTTGTACTACGTGACATCACATATAACTGTAATCAAAATCGTCCAGCTGTAATCAGGGCAAACACCGAACTGTCAGAGCAATCACACTGTTCCTCATATGTCCAGAACTAACGACTAAAGATAGAGCCTATACTGATTGCGTGTGAATAATTACTCTGGGTCCCTGGTCCTTCTCGGCGCTCTCGTGACGCTCCGTGCCCCCCTCTCGTGTGCCCTTGCTGGGGGACGATGGCGGCTTATTCCCCCTTGACTTTGCCTCTGGAGGAGCTGAGGAGCAGAGGAGGAGAGTCTCCAGCGGGTCCTCCTCACAAGGGTCAGAGCGGCCAGAATACTGATCACACCGTCCCCCCTGCGCCCGAGTGTGTCCTTGGAAAAGAGAGAGGGAGACATTTTTTTTACCGTCCCCAAACATCTCGGCTATTTTCGAGTTTGTTTTCTTTCTCAAACAGGCGAAAACTAAAACACGAAGTGCTCTTGTATGCCAAGTAAGTAAGTTCAGACATTTCAGACAAGACTTCGTTATACTTTCAGTGCGCAGATACTCTTATCTTTCCATTAACGCCGTCTTGTGAAAAGCTTTTCCTCGTATCTCATTATGAGTTTTGAACTAGTTTATAGTTTGGTTCAGATAAGAATTTTCCTATGATTGTGGTGTGTGTGAGGCAGATAACGCAGATGGGCAGCATCTCTCTGTGAGTCTGTCCCAGGGCAGGTGTGACTACAATAGTATTTTACCACCAAGTATGGAGAGAATGAGTGATACCGTGACTTTGAGTATCTGTAAAAGTATTTTGTACGACTAATGCATGTACTAATGCATGTAATATTTGGTAATACTATAATAACTACACTATGAATAATCCTAATAAAGCCTGGAGAAAGACTTCATTTATAAGGAACAAAGAAGGAAAAGCAGACCTATTATGCAAAATTGACTTTTAACTAGGGGTGTAACGAGATCCAAGTCTCATGATACGATATCGTCACGGTATGAACCTCATGGTGAGATATTTATTACGATATCATGGGAAAGCTCACGATATGGTTGGGTGGCTCACGATTTTACGATATTATACATAATAACAAGACTGACATTATAAAATACTTTGACTAGTTATTTGGTACAACATTTATTGTCATATTCTAGTACAACATTCACAGTACAATATTATCACGATATGCATCTCACGGTACGATATTTATTGTGATATTTTGAAGAGGTTAATAATTAAAGATTTTTTTGCTTTTAAAATACCTTGACAAGATTTTGATGTGAATTATTTCCTTCAAAATCTCAAGAATTCAAGTCAAAAACATATTTATTCATGTAGTCTGCACTGAAATGAATCATGGGATATGTAGTTCTCTATATTTATAAGCTGTTGTTACTATAAAACCATGTATTTAAGCAAAGAAACTTGTAATTTGATATATTGTGACAGCCCACAATATTATTGTGAGACTTTTAACGATACGATATCACAATATTTTGGTTATTGTTACGTGCCTACTTTTAACCATGTAATAGTGGTTTCCCCTCATTTACCCTCATGTTGTTCTGGAGTCATCTAATCTTTAATCACTTATTTTCAAGATGCCATGGATAACGGGGATCAATCCTCGTTATCACCTCCACCAGTACACGCCCACTGCTCTGTTCGTACTTCATACTCATTTTATTTACTTAATTCATGATACACATTGGATTCACCAGCGTTGCGTAGTCTGTTTGGTACAAAAAAAAAAAAAAAGTCCACTACTTGCTATCCATCGGAGACACGACTCTTTGTTGTCATGTCATTTCCTGTGACGTCAGATCCTGTTGGGCACTGCAGGTTTCTAACGTGGAAATCATCAGACTTGTTTCTTGTATTAAGTAATTTTAGATGAATACTGCAATTTAAAATATGCCACTTATAACATAATGCATAATAGCGGACACCAGGCAGTACAATAGGCCTGCTTTAAAACCCCACCATGTACCCACCCACCTTTTAGCCTTCTAAACTAAAAGTTACTTTTTTGGGGTTGCTTTTTTTACACTGGAAAACAGGCCTGGCTTACATATCCATAAACCTTCTTACTCTTATTTGGCAAGGCATTGTCAATGAAATGTTGTTCCTTTGGCTGTAACATTCTCAACTCAACTCAACTTTATTTCTAGAGCAATTTAGAAACAACACAGTCGACCAAAATGCTGTACACAAACACAAACAGATAACAAACAGTGACAAATACAGTGACAGGTACAGATAAAATATAATACAATACAAATACAGGTAAAAATCAACCTTCAAACTGTGTTAAAAGCCAAGGAAAAAAGTGAGTTTTTAGGAGGGACTTAAAAACAGGCAGTGAGTCGCTCAACCTGATGTGCAAAGGGAGCCGATTCTGCATATTCCACAGTGTCGCATAAAACGTATCTGCATGAAGAATGTTCCAAAGTGCGGTTTAAACTTTTTATTTCCATAGACTCCTGCAGGTCACATCCCGCCTCCACAAAGTTACTGTTTCTTCAGTGATGATTCTCGCTAACAAAGAGATCCTAGAGAATACACATTGAGCATCAAGTAGAAGTATTTTTACACGTTCATTTATGTCATGCAAATGTTTACATTTTTATTCCAGTTCCGTGTCTATTTAAACCACTGGCACACCGCTGGGGCCTGCATCTCAATCAGCATTCTGCACCGCGCACGGCCCTGATAAGCCCCGTTATTTACTCTATTTAGAAAAAAAAAGACAGAAAAAAAAAACACCGTCCTTCAGGCTAAATCCAGATATGAACATTTGCGAGCGCGATTAGCCTGTCCGCACTATCTCTGTCCACATGATTATGGCAGTAATTACAAAAGTAGGATAACGTTGTGTTTACCAGGCGTGTGGCGTTTGTATGTGATTTTCCCCGTGCATAATTCATCCTAATCTCCATAGTGATAGTGCAGATTGCAGGTTCAAATCCACAGGGGACCATGCAAATGTCGGTTGTGTTATAATGCCGGTGAATATTCATGTAACTATATCGAAATCTCATATGGTGTTATCTTTAGATTAAGCTCTCCGAATGTTATTTATTGATTGCTAATTAAGAAATGCTTTAAAGCTCCTATATTATGCAAAATTTACTGTTGTGAGTTTTAAGTGAGCTCACAAACCGACCTGGAGTAACCTTTTATTATGAGCTTTGTACATGACTCGTTTGGTACAGAATCAAATCATTCAGTTTGAGTAATTTGGCGTGAATAAACAGTGGATTAGTGTGAGCATGAAATTTGACATTATAAATAATTCTTATTGCTCTTTTTTGAAGTTTGATCAATGGTTCTATTGCGGTTTTATAGTTATTGCCCCAAACTTCTGCTCAGTATGTTAAATATGGTAAAACCAGTGAACAGTAAAGTGTGTGTAGTGCTCTGTGATCTAAAGACATACTTTGCTTTGTTTAATATTGTAATACTTTTTGATATTTTATTATATATATATTGAATATGGGCTTTCCAGTTGATCTTTTCATCAGTTATGACTCCTAAAATGTATTCTCCCTCACTTGCTTTACTTATGTTACTTACTTGTATCTGTAACTGTATTTTTTCTTCCTTATAATTTCCAAATAGCATTAGTTTAGTTTTATTCAAATTTAAAGATAATTTATTTGTGTCAAACTAGATAAAAATAGTCAGAACACTTTGTGAATTGTATATTACATACCCCATATGTGAAAGGAGTGTTTTGACAAACTGTTTTCCTAAATACATTTTACATTGATTTTTTTTTTTCCTGATATACTTTTAAAAATTAATTTGAGCCTGAGAGGGTTAAGTTTAATGCAGTTATGTGCTTAGAAGATACTTACTTGAGGGAAGATCTGAACTGGAATTTGACCTTCTGGCATCATCTGCCTGTCCATGGAGAGTTTCATTTAACCCTCTCCATGTTGCAGATTTGCCAAAAACTACTACGTTTTTTTAAGGGTTTTGGATAAACGGAACAGACTGTTTTATGCATTGACTTTAATGACATTTTGACCGTCTAATAACACTGTTCCTTCATCGTGAACTTACTCAAAAGTGGAATTTATGCAGCTCTGAGTAAATCTGTATCGTCCAGGAAAGGAAAAAAAAAAAAAATCTGTTTTCACCCTAATCCCCACCTGTTATAGATCAATATTACGATTTACCATGAACAAACTGCATACTGGTGAATTACATGAAGTTTCAAGTTTCTGATAATAATGTTTGATTCTTTGTGCCCACAGCAAACTACCAGCTCTCCCCGACCGTCAACATGCCCCAGGACGACATCGTGATGATAGAAGACGATAGGCCGCCGCTGCTCCCGCCTCATCTCTCTGACCAATCCTCTTCCAGCTCGCACGATGACATGGGCTTCATCGGAGAGAGCCCCGGAGAGTGGATCCACGACATACCGGACCAGGGGGAATGGTGAGTCCAGTCTGAACCCGTCAGCCTTCGGTCAGTGGGCACGACACACCCACTGGTCTTATCATAATGAGGAAAGTGTGTGGTTAAATTGGTCTCAATCTCAGTCAATTTTTTTTTTAGTTCCCATAAATTTCCCAACCCAGACTTGCAAAAAAAAAAATAAAATAAATAAAAAAATAAAAAATAAATAATAATAATAATAATAATAATAATAATAATAATAATAATAATAATAATAATAATAATAATAGATAGATAAATAAAATAGATCAAATTAAATAAAATAAAAATGAAATTAACATTCGCTAGAGGCAAATACTTTACAGTTTACAAGTTACAATTACAATTTATTTTTTTAACAACTGCGTGAATAAAGTTAAATAATTGTCAATATAGCCTACTTATACAATACTTCTACACAATAATAATATCATCTATAATGATATATAATAATAATCATCATCATCATAAATAGATAAATAAATAAAATTGATAAAAATTAAATTAAACAAAAATTTTATTAATGTTTGATAGAGGCAAATACTTTACAATTTACAAGTTACAATTACAACAAATTTATTTTTTAAACAACTCTGTCAATAAACTTGTCAATATAGCCTACTACACAATACTACTACTACTACTACTACTACACAGCAACAACAAACTACAAACAATAAACAACAACAACACCTATAATTATATGTTTTCCAATTCTAAAAAAAAAAAAAAATGACACGGAATGACTTGGACTTTTGTAATGTAATGTTTGTAATGTTATTTAAGAAGGATTTGTTTAACAGCGCAAAATCAGCTCACTTGTACTCCTACGTAAATCAGTTCTTTCTGGTCAGACTGTGTTAAAACAAAGCTCAGATAAAGTCGAGCTTGAGTGACAGAGCTTCAGATTGAGCAGTGCCTCCCACCAGATGCATTGTGTAACTTTTGTGGTAGAGCCTCCATCAAATGCTTTTCTTCATGGAGATGTTTTTCTAACTTTTCTATCTTCACGGAGACCAAACCAGACCAAGTTACAGGTCAGATCTGTTGAGTGGCGACCCCACTTACATCAGAATATCTGTTTTTCTGGGTATTTTTGAGCTATAAAACCACCTGTAATTGAATAAATGTAAAGTAGAGCTGTTTAATGTCATACTGTGGAACATTCCAGGCAGAGCAATGACATCTCCATAGAAACAAACAGGTGACAGACCCCCAACCGAAAAGATACAAAATGCACCTTTTAAAATGCATTAGAAAAACCTGTTAAAATGAAATAAAAATACCTTATACCTGAAATTCAAGTTGCTTTTTCAGCCTCCTTCAGTAGTCCGGTGTGTTTGGCCCAGCTCCCCTCTCTCTCTACTCCCTCTCAGTGTTAAATAATGGATGAACCTGGAGCAGAGTTAAAAGTCTCCCGAGCTCTCCCCCTCCAGCCCGGAGCACCCAAGGGACCCCCGCACCCTCCGTCTGCACAGCCACACTCTATGAAAATATATATAAAATAAAAGAGTGAAGGGGCAGCCTCATCATGCCTGTCAGAGGTCTGCAGTCTTCAGGGACGAGAGGTTAAACAGACGAGAAATGGAGGAAGAATAAAAAGGTGGAGAGAGCAAGAAGGAGAAGTGAAAAATATAGGAAATAAAACATGTAATCTGTTAGATTTTTATCATGTATTTTTCTTTTTTGGTTAAAATAGTTACAATAAATAAAAAAAGATCAACATGTATTCATAAAAACATTGACTCTAGAAATTTTGCTGAGCTATGTTTATCAAAAAAGGAAAAGAAAAGAAAAAAAAGGAAATAACCAAATTTTGGGAGAAAAATTTTTTTTTATAAAAAAATCATAAGAATTTGGGATTGCATTCTCTTAATCCTTTTTTATAGTCCTAGTCTTAGTTTTATAATCCTTTTATTTAGTAATGTTTATAGTCTTGCTTCACTACTAGAAGATTCTAGATTGAATTCCTAAGTACAAAGCAAAATGTTTGGTTACCTGAAAATGTAATTTTTACCTGAAAATTATTTTTTTATTTTTTTTACTTTTTAAAATAATGTATTTAAATTTATGATACATGCCTAATATTTAAGAATAACTTTGTACACTCAGTTTGAAATAAATAAATAAAATGAAAAAAATAAAGTATAATAATAATAATAATAATAATAATAATAATAATAAATAAAATAAATAAAATAAAATTTAAAGACAAAAACAAAATAATGAAAAAAAAAGAAGCAAAAAACATAGCATTGAAAATATTCCCTCAAAAAATGTACTAGTACAAAACAAATATTATTTTCCATTTCCATTGTCTTACATGTATTTATAGCTGTGCCATTTTGAAATGATTATTACCGTCACACACTTAACATATACGTCAGTGTTCTGCGTTCTGATTGGCTGAGCTGTGCCCGGTTTCCGCGGAAACACTACTATACTATGTTGTAATGGACATATGAGTGAACTGGCTTTATTAATTCTTTTGTACTCTTGTATTGTTATGTCTTCACCCCTGAGACGCTCCAGTCCCTCCGTCTCTTCTCTTTCATTTATTATGAATGGAGAAGGTTAGCATGGAGCGGGTTAGCCTTAGCATTAGCATGTTAGCCTTAGCATGTTAGCGTTGGCTGGTGGTCATGTGGTGTCAATGAGTCGCTGTTTGTTTCCTTCTGAGACTTATTTCCATTTTCTATCTGTCCTCTCTCTCTCTCTACATCTCCCTCATCTCTTCTCTCCTCTCTCTATCCTCCCTATCTCCTTTTCTGTTTTTCTTTCTTTTTTTCCCTCACCCTCCTCTCTATCCTCCCTTCCTCTTTGATTTCCTCTCTCTATGCTCCCTACCTCCTTTTTTTATCTGTCTTTGTCTATATATATCATCCTTTCCACTCTCACGCCCTCTCTCTATCCCCCTACCTCCTTTTCCCTCTTTTTTTCCTCTATCCTCCCTACCTCCTATTCTCTTTCTATCCTCCCTTCCTCTCTCACCCCATCTCTCTCCTCCCTACCTCCTCTTCCCTCTTTCTTTTTCAGTCTCCTCCCCACCTCCTCTTTCTCTTTCTCCTTTACCTCTCTCTTTCTGTCTCGCTTGACCCCTCCTCTCTCCACCCTTCTCTCTCTCTCTCTCTCACTCTCCACCCTTCTCTCTCTCTGTCTCTGTCTCTCCACCCCCTTTCTCTCTATTCTTCTCTCTCTCTTCACTACCCTTTCTCTTGCTCTCTCTCCTTCACCTCTCTCCCTCTTTTTCTTCACCCCCTGTTACTCTCTCTCTCTCTCTCCACCCCCTTCTTTCTCTCTGTCTCTCCTTCACCTCTCTCTCTCTCTCTCTTCACCTCTCTCTGTCTCTCTTCACTCTTTCTCTCTGTTCCTCTCTCACTCTTCACACCCCCCTTTCTCTCTCCCTGTTTCTTCACCTCTCTCTCTTTCTCTCTCTCTCTCTTCCCCCCCCCTCTCTCTCTCTCCTTCTCTCTCTCTCTGCACATGTGTGACGTTGGCGTGTGTTCTTTGCCTGAGGTGATGGTGAATAATTCATGGTTCACAAACACACAGTCTGTAAACGTGGAGGTTTAAGTGAAGCTGCCGTTTTCTGCCGTTTGGCCCGTGGATTTCTTCATATAGGGATCTATCTGCATGGGCTGATATTACCATCTTCTGCTGCCCCCAAGGCTTTTGCCCACAGAGCACAATGTAAACACACACTCACTGTGCTCGGCTCAAAGGACACTTTTTTGGATCCTCATTTAAATCTTTCATTTGTCTTAAAAACACAACATTTTTAGCTTTGTCTCGCTCTGATTGGTTAGAACAGTCACATGGTACACGAGACCACTACTGAGCATGCTCGGTGGGCTGCATGGCCAACGGATGCATCTAAAGACACTGGCTCCATCTGAAATTGGGCAAAAAAAATAAAAATCCTTGTCCTTCCTTGACCTTATTGTTGACCTCAGAGAACTACATCATGAGGTCAAATATAAGGACCAAAGGAGGAGGAAGGAGTAGTGAGGAGAAGGACCTATCGCTGCTTTAGGTAGATCTAGAACAGGGGTGGGCAAACTAAGGCCTGGGGGCCATATGCGGCCCTTTAATCTTTTTAATCCAGCCCACCAAACTTGAATAATACTAATAATTTTCAGTGTCATTTCAATAAATTGTAAATACTGTGGGACTTGAAAGACAGATATTTTGTTGCTTTATGCTTTTGATTTTGTTGCATAATGCTTTGTAATGATTTTCAGTTATGGGATATTTTAATAACATGGAATATATTTTTCTCTTATGAGGTGGATTACCAAAAAATTCCATCCATCTGCTCCTGGTCCGGCCCTTCTGTCTAATTTTAGAGCTATTTGTGAGTCAAAAAGTTGGCCCACCCCTGATCTACTGTAGAACCTTCGACTCATTCATGCATTCACTCAAACTGTCCACCATGTATGGAATGATGCTTAACGGCTTTTGCAGAATTGATGAGCCGTTAGCAGTCAGCACCATGGATTGTAAACATATATGGATATAGTTAACCTGCTAGTCGCTGCGATCCAAATGGGGAGCGTTCATGGAGACGCTTCCAGCTCCATCAACTCTGTCTCCAATTGTCTTTATACTGAAAATGGTCACCCCTCTCTCTGTAACTGCTGAAGTGAGTCTCATCATTTTGGTCTTAAAATGTTCATATTAACCCGTGGCTTGTGGCTTGTCACAGTCTGATCCCGTTAGATCTTAGAAGTTCAGCAGGGCCGGGCCTGGTTAGTATTTGGATGGGAGACCACTGGGAAAACCAGATTGTGTGCATGTCTCTGGATCAATGGTGAAAAACAGACAATAAATATATTAAAAAATCAAAACAAAACAGAAAAAGGGGCCCTGGGTGAAGTTCGCCTAGGGCCCCCAAATTGCAAACTCCACCACTGGGTAGATGAAAGGTAAATCTGTTTTTTGGATCACTTTTTTGCCCATCCAGTCACAGCTGCTGATGTGTAACACTAAATATCCACCTTTTGCATAAATCTCACTTGTTAGTACCTTGATTTATTTAGACGGACTATGTAATTAGCAAAATACAATTAATTTTTTGACTTGTTTGAGCTGCTATCTGTGAGCAATTTCTCAGAACTGTTGCTGGTTTTGGTCTGTCATCTCCTGTTCCTTCGTCAAATCCCCATTAACATTTGGATTTTTCTTGTATTTAATTTAGTCAGTGTAGTCTGTCGTTGGTTTAAGCCTCAGTACTGAATATGTATGGTAGCTCACCTCTGGAGTAACCCCGAATGATTGGCTCTGTTCCCCGGGGAAGGCACCTGTCTGCGGGCACGTTTCTCCACAGCTCCCCCTGCACTTAGACCCGGCTCCTGAACGGATGCCTTTCACAATCATTGTCATTCACACTCCCGTCCTCGCCCAATGGAATCCAACTCTGTGATTTTCTTTGCTCAGAAATCTTTTATTCCACGCTTTTTTCCATTCTCCGTTCTTTTCCACTGTAGAAATCTAAGTTATTCACACACGGAATAGCAAAGCAGCCGGCGTGTCCTTTCATCTGAGCTGGGTTGAGGTAGAGGTAACTAGGTGGATGTCTGTAGTTTTATTCGTTTTCATTTGAATTTAAAACAAGTCCGGACTAAACAAAGACGTGCGAGGGGTTTTCATGATTTTTGTTTTCAAATTATGACTTGGTTTCATCAGTTAATGGTAAAATATTATGCAAAATTGACCCTTGTGAGTTTAAACCATGTTAGAATATTGTTTTCTCAGACCTGGAGTTGTGTTTTGTTTCATTCACACATGTTTGAATAACCCTTTATTATTAGTCTGAACATCTCCAAAGGTCAAAATGCTCTGTTCCACCTTGTGATGTCATGAAGATGTTAGTAGTAGTTTTCACACTAGTAGTAGTTTTCACAGCTCTTTTTACCGTTATTTCAGTAGAGATTGGTAATTCCAGAGCTGAAACGATCCACATGATTCTTGTGAAGGTGTGTGGAGTTTAAAAACACAGTAGAGCACCTGTATTTTTTGCCACTGCCGCATATTTTGTGTTAGAGTTATTTGCCACAGCACCAGGCAAAATATCGTATATTGGCATCGGAATATCTGCATTAGTGTCGCAGTACTAACGACTGGAATCGAGATGTTTTTTCACAGTCTCGACCTTTAAAAGTCTTGGTCTTGTCCTGGTCTCGGGGCCCTGTGGTTTCCAACAGGTATTGGTCTTGACTAGTGCGGTCTTGACTACAACATTAATCGGTATAAATCCATATTGGCCCATTTCTATTATAACCAGTTCATTTAGCTGAGCAGCCACTCTCTTCTAGCCAGGCTGGCGCCACCTAGTGCTTCTGCTCAGTTTTATTTCTCTCCAGGGACATTATTTCAGGAATCAGAATACACTAGACGGTTTGCAAGAACCCCGGAAGGTAAAGACAGCGCACCGGCCAATCCCTTTTGTGGTACAGCACAACAGTAAACAAAGAGGTCGAGATGGATGTAGACAAAGACATACATTCAGTGTTGGCAACGATTCTCGAGATCAAGAATTTATTGCTGCGAGGTCAAACGGTTTCTACGAAGTGAAACCGGCTGTCTCTTCTACATTCTGTTTGAATTCAGAAGATTATGGAATTGGACCATAGAGCGTGAAAAATCTACATCCAAACTTGAAAAGGTCCAAGCGCAGCTCAAATGCGGAAGACGCCTCCTCTCCAAAATTCTCGTAACATTCAGAACAAAATATAGAACTTATATTACCTACGATAAGTCATAGTTTGGTGCTTCGATTGTTGATTCTGTCTTTTCTTTTTGTTTTTTTCTGTTTTTCTTTAATGTGTAACCAGCCACATGTTTGTTTTTGACATAAACAGCACGTTTGTCTCTCTGGTTGGTCCATTTGGCGCGACAGTAGCTCAGTAGGTAAAGCGTTTGTCCACTTATCTGAAGAGTCGAATCTCGCTCTCGACATGAACATGAAGATCCGTTGGCCCACAGGTCGGTAGTGCGATTCCAGCTCCCACAGATGAACGATGTCGTTGTGAGACACATAACCCACGTCACCCCCTAGTGTCCGTGTGAATGGGTGAGTGATTCCTTGAGGCAAAGCGCTTTCAGTGTCTTGAAGGTGGAAAAAAAACTCATAATCCACCTGTCAATCAAGACAGGATCCGGCTTCAGATCCACTCGTCTCTGTGAGGTTTTGTCAAAGCGTGAGAAGGTCCAGCTACATCTCAGTTATGGAAGACATCTCCTCTCCCAAATTCTTGTAACATTCAGCACAAAATATAGAACTTATTTTACCTGAGATAAGTCATAGTTTGGTGCTTCAATTGTTGATTCTGAGAAAATCCAAACTTTTGTTTTTCAAGCTTTTTTTTGTTTGCTTGTTCGTTTTTGATGTGGAAAAAAACATAATCCACCTGTCAATCACTTCTTCTGAAATCAGGGAGGCAGGATCCAGCTTCAGATCCACTCGTCTTCGTGAAGTTTTGCCAAATCGTGTGGTTCTGTTTGGCTCGGTACCATCGCGATAACGGAACATCTCCCAGTCCGCTTCTCGGTACACGCAACTCGTAAATTCTAACTTTATGTATCTCTCGTAACTTCATTTGACCCCTAACATTAATATATGGCCCGCTGTCTCCCTCTTCTCCCATTCACTCCCTGAACAGTGCCAAAAACAGGAAGAGCCGGTCAAAATGATGTATGGTACCAGAGATAAGGCCTCCAATGAAACAGCGCAATGATCTGGATAAACAAGAACATGAAAGGTGGAGGAATGCAAGGCTGGGGTAAAAAGACCGCTCCGAAGCATTTTTTTTATTTTGGAGATACAGAGAAAGAACGGCAGGAGTTTTCAAAATTCACGCCTGGTTTTTATCCAAAGTGTTGACGAAGAGCAGAAGGGTGGGTCTGTGCAATTTACGACTTATTAAAAAAAGAAAGAAAGCTTAGATGTGTTCGGAGGAGTAATCTGTTATGATTGTGCAATTTCTTTTTACAACATTTTTTATTTATTTGAGCCATATTTTAGAAGGCCGGTACTAGATTTCTCATGTACTGGACCAAAATACTGTCAGGACTAAGATACCAAGAGATGTATTGTATAAAATAATGATAATACTAATGATACTACTACTACCACCACTACTACTACCATTACTGCTACTACTACTACTACCATTACTGCTACTACTACTACTACTGCTACTACTACTGCTACTACTACTACCATTACTGCTACTACTAACACTACTGATATTACTACTACTACTACTGCTGTTACTACTTCCATTACTGCTATTACTACTACTACTGATATTACTACTACTACCATTACTGCTATTACTGCTACTACTACTACTGCTACTACTACCATTACTGCTATTACTGCTACTACTACTACTACTACTACTACTACTACTACTACTGCTACTACTACAACTACTGCTACTACTACTACTACTACTGCTACTACTACCTACTACTGCTACTACTACTACTACTGCTACTACTACTACTACTGCTACTACTACCATTACTGCTACTACTACTACTACTACTACCACCACTACCATTACTGCTACTGCTACCATTACTGCTAACTACTACTACTACTACTACTACTGCTGCTACTACTGCTACTACTACTACCATTACTGCTATTACTACCACTACTGATATTACTACTACTACTACTGCTGCTACTGCTACCATTACTGCTACTACTACCACCACTACCATTACTGCTACTACTACTGCTACTACTACTACTACCGCTACTACTACCATACTACTACTACCCGCTACTACTACCATTACTGCTACTACTACTACTACTACTACTACTACTACTACTACTTACTGCTTACTACTACTACTACTACTACTACTACCATTACTACTGCTACTACTACTGCTGCTATTACTACCATTGCTGCTATTACTACTATTATACTCACTGAGCTAAAGATTAAGGCCCCGTTTACACCTACATGGGTATTTTTAAAAACTGAGACATTTTCCTTTGTTTGTACCCATTTTTTACACTCAAACAGTGAATTTACTCCTGAAAACGAACCTTTCTAAAAACTCTGTCTACAGTGGAGATTCTGGAAAACTACGGTTTGGCGTTTGCTTGTAAACTGAGTAAACGGTATGTATCATATCAATGACCGGAGATGACTGAGGGCTCGGAGGTCAGCCATTTTGCCACTTCTTTAACAGATCTGTGGAGACGTGAGCCCTCTCAGTAATGCTCGTTTTTCAAGATATTTGTGAGTAATACTTACACCTGTAATGAAATAAACAGTTTGAATCTAATCCATGTGCCGCCCAGAGGCTTGGCATAGTTACGATGGCGCTCGGTGGCGTGTTTATGCAGGCTGATGTAAACGAAAACTTGCACGATATTATTTTGGAAAACGGAGGGAGGGAATATTTGTTTCTGAACGTACCCAGCTATGTGTAAATGTAGCCTAAATATATTTATATATGTTGGTTTTATAGGTAGTTTTTATGGTTCAAATATACCTAGAGAAACAAGGCATTCTTACTGTGAGCGGTGTCGCCTCTCCACAGATCTGACCTGTAACTTGATCTAGTTTGGCCTCCATAAAGACAAAGCAATAACATCTCCATGGAGAAAAGCATCTGACGGACTCTCGACCAGAAACATTACACAGTGCACTTTTAATAACAGCTCTTAACTACTTTTACTTTTTTACTTTCCGCCACGAGTGACAAGTGAGTGAACCAGGATTGCAGTACTTTATGGAGGTCAAATTTCACTATGTTAGTAATTACAAAGCATTTTCTTGTCCTAGAATCAGGAAGTGCGCATTAAATTGCTTTATAATTAGATACAGACAACTTATAGCTGAATTATTTTGACCCCAAGAGCTACTTATAGGACCATTTTTGCTAAAATACATGAGAAACTAATGTAGTACTGGGCCTTTAACTGTGTTGTATGAGTAGGTTTTGTATTGTTGTATTGTCTAGTGCTGACTGTTGTTGTGTCACTGGGCAAGACACATCACCTCAGCACCTTTCCTACTCTTGAATGTGGTGTGGTGGTTCCATTTTGAAAGTCTCGGAAGATGTTAAGCTTCATAATTCTGCTGCGTCCTTGGTCCAAACACTGATTCTCTTCCATGGGTGTTCCTTTGGTGAGAGTTGGTAGTTGCTAATCCAATTCCACGCACTTCTACCACTTTGTACCGAATCACTATACTAGTAGAAGGTGACGTTTTTACATTTCAGAATATTTGGCTTTGATGTGTAATCCATTTTTCTCCTGACCCCACACTGTTCCATTTACATAACCAACCGGGGCCCGTCCTTGATTTGAACTCGCAACAAAAAATATTGAAAAGATCTCTCAAACTTTACATCAATGCGTCTCCTTCTCCGGCGCGTCCCCTTGAAACCTGCCTACCTTCGAAACTTTGTGAACTCAGAAACAGCAGATAAAAAACTCTTTCAAATTCATGTTTATGGTGAATCGCTGAATCGAAAAAGGACCGTGACTCTGAACAGGAGCTTCCTTGAGACTTGGATGCCACATTTGAAGCGCCCTCGAAGTTTTTTGTTGATATTTTTTGCACACT
Organism: Boleophthalmus pectinirostris; assembly: GCF_026225935.1. Classification (NCBI taxonomy): domain Eukaryota; kingdom Metazoa; phylum Chordata; class Actinopteri; order Gobiiformes; family Gobiidae; genus Boleophthalmus; species Boleophthalmus pectinirostris. The sequence continues at coordinate 29,526,954 of NW_026571070.1, forward strand.
AAAGTGGTCTTTTTGCAGATGTTTATGTCTGAATACTAAAGCTACACTTAAAAAAACACACAAAAAAGTGCTATAGTTTTGTGGATAAATTGAAAGATTAAAGGTCCTATATTATGCAAAATCAATTCTTCTGAGTTTTAAGCCATGTTCTAATGTTTCCTCTTCAGTGGTGTAGTGGGGATTTTTTTAAGTGGGGGTACGCGATTCATAACGTCATCAATGTGACCCCCCTCCTCAAAATGATGCAGAATCATATTATTAACATTAATGCCATTCATAATCACCTACAGAACATAAACATCAACAGCATATGCTACAATACATGAACCAGGATTGAACCACGATTAAACCAAGACTAAACCAGGACTAAACCACAATTAAACCAGGACTAAACCACAATTAAACCAGGACTAAACCAGGATTAAACCAGGACTAAACCAGGACTAAACCACAATTAAACCAGGACTAAACCACGATTAAACCAGGACTAAACCACGATTAAACCAGGACTAACACAGGACTAAACCAGGACTAAGCCACAATTAAAACACAATTAAACCACAATTAAACCAAGGACTAAACCAGGACTAAACCAGGACTAAACCAGGACTAAACCAGGACTGAACCAGGACTGAACCAGGATCAATCTTGGACCTGAGAAAGAGAGAGGAAGAACCCCAAACCGTGGAGTAGGGTGTCCTCAAAGCGCGATTGGGTGATGGCTGCGCTTAGCCCTGTGAGGCACAGAGCTCTGGGCGGGCGAACCTCTGGGCCCATCCTGACACTCAGTCCTGGTTCAGTTTTGGTTTAATCCTGGTTCAGTCCTGGTTCATTTCTGGTTCAGTCCTGGTTTATTCCTGGTTGAGTCCTGGTTTAGTCCTGGTTCAGTCCTGGTTTATTCCTGGTTCAGTCCTGGTTTAGTCCTGGTTCAGTCCTGGTTCAGTCCTGGTTTAGTCCTGGTTCAGTCCTGGTTTAGTCCTGGTTCAGTCCTGGTTCAGTCCTGGTTCAGTCCTGGTTTAGTCCTGGTTCAGTCCTGGTTTAGTCCTGGTTTAGTCCTGGTTCAGTCCTGGTTCAGTCCTGGTTTAGTCCTGGTTTAGTCCTGGTTCAGTCCTGGTTCAGTCCTGGTTTAGTCCTGGTTTAGTCCTGGTTTAGTCCTGGTTCAGTCCTGGTTCAGTCCTGGTTTAGTCCTGGTCCTTCATGAGCCTATGCAGGTTGTTTGTTGTCCCAGAAGCTCCGGTTTGACATTTAAGTTGTAGCTATTTAAATTTGTATTTATTTTTTTATATCTCACATCGGGAGAAGTGGGTAGGTGGTGTACCCCCGTGTACCCCTAATGAAACTACTGCCCATCGCATCAGGTTTGTGAAGTTGTGTTACTGTTTTGCATCGTGTTTTCTTACATTTATGGAAAATTGTCTTGTGAGAGCTTGGGTGGTGTAGGTGAGGGTTTGAATAGGGCCCAGGAGAGATCACTAAATTACTCAGACATGCATTGATGACATCTATAGCCTCTTCAGACATGTTTTTGATGAGGGAACAACATTATAACATGGTAGAACGCTTAAAAAATCAATGTTGGTAACATATGCCTTAAGAATAGTTGGTGTTTGTGATATAAGGTATAACAATGTAAAACTAGTGTTTATGTCCAATTATTGTTTTCTTGGTCACATCTTTGGTCTCCTCTATCCAACATTCACTGCTCTTTTTTTATATTTATGTGATTTTATGGAGCATAGGGCAGTTCTGATGTGTTTTTTGTAGATACGACCCAATCACTAAAGTTGAAAAGAAAACATTATCAGAGCTGTGTGTGTGCCGCTGTGTAAATGCCACTGTCAGAAGTGTGTTTTCAGAGGACAGGGATTATTTCCACCACCGTGACTCTACAAATTCACTTTCTTTAGGATTATAATTATCGTCATGGTCTGGGTAAGAGGGGCTTTGGTGTGGGGTGGAACAACAACGGAGCGCAGACAAATGCGCTCACACAGAAAAGAAGAACTGAAAACAGTGATTAGTGATGGTGGATTGATACCAAATATTGAGATATCAATAATGAGGTATCAAAAAATATTGCTTCTCATGCAAAAACTATCAATATATTTCAGGAAGATTTCTAGGAAAATTGCTTTTGTATTTAAAATGTTTAGCCATTTTAAAAAATCTGTGTTTAGTTTATTTGCACATTTGGTAGAGTGAAGATGATGCCAAAAACAACATATTAAAATGTTTAGTTTTCTTTTTTGCTCTCTGCATCACTTTCACTTCAGTGTGACATTTTAATGCAGCTTATGAAACTACTGCATATCACACTGTATCAAGTTTGAGAAACTGTAGTGCATGGTTTTGTATCATACTTTTGTGTATTATATGTGGGAGCATGGATGATGTAGACCAGGGGTGTCAAACTCATTTTGGTTCGGGGGCCATATTCAACCTACTTTGATCCCAAAGGGGCCGGATCAGAAAACTCATGGCATATATACCCCAAAAATATCAAGAGTTCAAATATTTGTGCAGAGAAACGCAAATCTATTACAGAAATCTTTTTTTAACTGATGAACTCTTTCTTTTACGAAATATTATAATATTATGAACAACCTGAAACTTTAATTTCAACACAATGTTTAAACTTTAACTTGTATGCAAATAGGAATAAGTCACAGTCAACAGTCAAAATGATCGTCCTTTAAGAGCATTTGGAAAGAGACAAGTCTTCATTTGTGCTGCTTTGGTAGGAGGGGCCACGTACAGAGGCACTGGAGACGCACCGCAGAAAATTACCAATATTTAAAAAATATTTTAGTAGAAAATCAGCCGAGGGCCAGATTAAAGGTCTTGGAGGGCCGGATCAAGCCCTCGGGCCGTATGTTTGAGCATTGGACAGACTTGTACTAACTGAAATGCTGAGTTCAGATCACTGTGTCAAAAACTCGCCAAACGCCTCAAGTTGGACACCTTTGCATTTTAGGGCAGAAGCTTGAAACCTTTTGACGCATGGTGAATTTCAATGAAAGTTTAGTTATTTCAACTCGAACACGCTGCATAAACGCCCCTGACACCGCACCCTGAACACAGCATTAGGAGAATATGACCCAGGAGAGACCGCTAGATTACTCAAAGATGCATGGATAACAACAACAATAACAACTTCAGCCAAGCTTTTGATGAGGGAACAATGTTGTAACATGGTAGAAAACTCAAAAACTCAATTTTGCATAATACTCCCTCTTTAATATTAGAGAAATTTCAATGCATTTAATACAAAATTGTTGGTATCGTTTAATGCAGGAGTTTCCAACCTTTTTCCTTGAGTGAGCTGCCTTTACAAAACGAAAATTCCAGAGAGCTACTCATTTTAGCGGTCACAGGTAAAGTATACATAAGAGCCATGGCAAGACTTATATGGATACATATGAACGATTGATTTACAATAATAATAGGCATTTAATTTAATCAAATTTGATCTATTCAAGACAATACGTGTAATTCAAAAATCCCTTTGCGAGCTACTTGGAATAGGGTGGAGAGCTACTAGCAGCTCCCAAGCTACAGGTTGGAGACCCCTGGTTTAAACTTATGATCCAGCATCGATATCATGGACTACTGAATTGATATAATCTCCAAGAGTATTTTTTGGTATATTTTACTAAATGATTTTGTTACAGCTACAGTTTTGTTGCTTGTTTAGACGAAGGAAACTCATATGCAACAAATTTGACATATTCACTGTTTTGATTATTAAACTGGGCATGTTTCATATAAACTTTGCACAAGAAATGGTTTAACAAAGACTTTTAGTGTCACAGCCATGATTTAGCCACTTTTTTTCAATTGAACCATATTGAATCAATTTGAAATATATCGTACTGAATCGTATTGACTCGTAAGCTCACTGTATCGAGATATGTATCGTATCGTGGCTTATGTATCGAGGTATGTATTGCATCGACAACTTCTGAATGATACCCAGCCCTACTTGGCATACTTGGTAACACAGCAAAACAAAAATAACTCGTCACTAATAATGTGAGGCCCTTTCTTCCAAAGTGAATAAAGTGCTATGTATGTTCAAGTATTGCACTTTTTCAGTTTATTTTATTTTTGTTTTGCTCTTTTTGCTCATTTCTTATCCTAAATTATTTCCAGATTCTGCCTAACATCAACACAATTTGACATTATCTTGAAGACTCAACATATTTTATTTTTTTCGACCACTAGAGGCGCCATCCCCCTTTCAAACCCCTCTCTTCGCATTGTTATTCCTCGTTACTCCCCCCTGCTCATCCGAACGGACAGATATACAACGGTGAGGCGGGCCCGGTCCGCGACGTCCTCTTGTGTCTCCGTCTCACGTCGCCGCGGAGACGAAATACCCCCCCCCCTTTCCCCCTAACCCCTCCTCTCGCACACATACCTTATCCCCCCTCCTCCCCGCATTGTTTACGCGCCGGGGCTACGGTAAACAATCTTCCAAATTAACATATAAAGTGGAAAAGGTCCGCGTAAAGCAAACCCAGCATTGGAAAGCCCATCTCTATAGCGCCCGGACGTAGCATAACTAAAAAACACAAGTGTCGGAATGAATGTATATAAAGCTATCAGTGGGAATAGCTTTAAACAGCACTACAATGCTACTATTTGAGTCAATGTATTCTTAAATTGGCGTGTATAGACTGCGTCGCTAGGTTCACGGCGGACATTTTTCTTGCTTAAATGCTAATACGCGCGGCTAGCTTATGAATATTTACTACTGTCTAAGGGAGTGTGTGGTTACATGTCTGTTCTATATGTTCCGTCTGTGTGTTTAGTGTCGTTTTCAAGTGGAATTATTATGTGGACAATGTAGGGTTTTATATACGGAATGACAGATGAAATGGACACTACCTTTTCCTTTTATCTACAAAAATACCACTTGAACTTTGTGTTGAATAGTTTTAGGAGTTGTATTTTGTTTCATTCACACATGGAACACACAAATCCATATTCATATCTAGACAATGTTCTTCTCTCAAACAGAAAACACTACATTCCACCTTGTGATGTCATGTGGTAATACAGGAAGTGCTCCACTGTGTTTTTAAACATCATACGTCACTAAAATCATTTGGATGATTTCAGCCCTGGAATTGCCAAATCTCTACTGAACTAAAGGTTAAAGGTACCATATTTTTCCAAGTATAAGGCACACATAAAATCCTTAAATTTTTTCAAAAATCGACAGTTCCTCTTATAATCCAGTACACCTTCTGTATTAATTCTGGTTGTGCTTACTGACCTTGAACCGATTTTACATGATACACGGCGCTCAAAAATCTGTCAAGATGTTTTAGCACAACTTTGGTAAACTAGGAAGCTGCACCACTTGATGGATTGTCGGGGCATTACGGTAGTAGTCTGTAGTACTACTTACGTAGTTAGGAACCTTGTGGAGTAAAGCCCAATTTACAGTCCTTAGTCTAACAGAAGCTGAACCACATCAGAGAACAAAGTGCGAGCTGTTTCAGCGCTTACAGTTCATGCAAATGAGCCATGTGGTTTTAAGTTTTGTTTCTGTAAAATGTAAACAAATTTACTCTAAGCTGCATTAAACACATTGTTACTCAATGTATATTTGAGTCGTCCTAGTAGGAAATAAAAAAAACAAAACCACACTTTTATTTTCCACCCACATTCACATTCATAATCCACATTCACCAAGACAGAGAGACAACGCCCGGCGAATTACACCACGATCTGCCAATGGATCTCGGATGTGTGGGCTAAGGGATCAGTTTCAAGTGTCGTCTGTTTGTTTCGTTTAATGCGCCTTATACTCCGGTGCACAGAAAACATTCTTATTTTTGGTTTTATTTTGAAAAATGAATGAACGAATGATACACGGATTCTGAAGGTACAGGTTAGATCTGTGGAAAGATGATCTCACAGTGAAATGTTTCAAGTTTTTTTTTTCTTCAGTAAAAGCACATGTAAATTATTGATTGAAATCAATATGTGTAATGTCTCTGGAACATTCCAGGCCAAGCCACAACATCGCCATGGAGACAAGCAGGTGGCTCTCAACTAGTTATATAGTGAACCTGTAACTATTAGAATACTGTTTTGTATCACTGTATTTCCTGCAGTAAAAATGTGGATAGTAATTATGATTTCATAAAAAATTTCACACACACAAATTTTTTTTTTTATATATATATAAAGGTTTACATATCCAACGCCCCACCTACTACAGATCTTTTTCATATTTTATCCTTTTAAAAGTCCACTCTTTCTCTTACATACTTGTGGCTTGTATCTGAAACCAAGATTTTCGGTGTAATCCATAATGAACATGTTTTCTATATTTATTTGTTTGTATTGTATCCTGTACCACATTAGATGACTGACCCATAAGTTTTTTCTCTCAGCCCAGTGTAGTGAACTATCAGAGGAAGTCCACAGCACCAAACTCAATTTAAACACCCTCCCTCCCTCCTCCTCTCCATCTTTCTCTCCTCTTTATCTCTGGCACTATTTACAGGAGATTACTGTAAATCAAAGGTGCAGACGATGCTCTCACAGGCTCACAGTCCACTGTTTTATTCTGAGTTTTATGTGGAGCTTTTAAGCCTGTGTTTTATAGCTGCAATTAAAAGAACACTGGCGAACAGATAATGTAATATGCTCACACTGAGATACTCCATTGTACTATGGCTAATTATAGTGTTGAAGTGGGTTGAGTAGTTGGTGAGAAATTTGAGGTTTGTTGGTTCAGTTATCATGTACGATTTATTTTATTTTTTTTTATTCTTAAAAGCCCATATTACGCTATTTTTTGATCTGTTCTAATGTTGTTTCCTCATCACAAACAGACCTGGAGTTGTGTTTTAATTCATTCACACATGTTTAACACACAAACCCTGCAGATTTAGGCTTCTCTCAAACTGAAAAACACTCTGTTCCACCTTGTGATGTCATCTGGTAACACAGGAAGTGCTCCACTGTGTTTTTAAACTCCATACACCATCACTAGATTCATTTGGAGGATTTCAACCTGGGAATTTCCGATCTCTACTGAACAAAAGGTAAAAGTAGCTAGTAAAACTACGCCTTCGTAACATCACAAGGTGGAACAGAGCATTTTGAGTTTTGGAGAAGTAGTTATAGTTATCGTAGTTTATTCCTCATTTATCAGTCATTTTACAACACCACAAAACAAAACAAAACAGACTACAACCCCATGGATCATGACCGAAAGGGTTTAGTCTGAAGTAAAAAGTACTTCTAACGCCAAACCCTATTCAACAAGGACTGAATTCCAAGAAAAAATACAGCGCACAAATAGAAAGTTTACATCTACAATTTCAGTAAAAATTTACTGTAGATATAAAAGACAAAATATAAATTAAAACAAACAAAACTGAATGCATAATTCATTTATTCCAGAGCTCTACATCTTTCAAACATAACATAACACAACACAGACTCTTTATACCCTTTTTAAAGGCTTCTACTGTATTAGACTTTTTAAAATCATCACTCAGTTTATTCCATATACTAACCCCTCCAACATAAATATAATCACTTATTTTATTGTATACAGCCTAATAATAAAGGATCACACAAATATGTGTGGATGAAACAAAACACAACTCCAGGTCTGTTTTTGATAAACATTATATCATGGCTTAAACACAAAAATATATATTTTTAAAAATTTGTTAAATTTTTTTTGTAATATTGGACCTTTAAAAAAAGAAACAAAAAGCTGCGGAACTATTTGGAAAATTGTTCACAATACAAGATTTATACTGGATGCCTTCTCGTCAGCTGTATAGAAGTGCTTTTTGTGTACTCCTTTTTTCTATACAGCATTATTCATTCACACTCCTCTAAACATGGTTAGGCCTGGTTAGTTTTTGGATGAGAGACCGTTGGGAATACCAGGTGCAGTGGCTCAGAGCTTAGAGCGCATTCTGTTGTGGTGTCCTTGAGCAAGACACTTCATCCATCTTTTTTTTAATTTTTTTTTTATGTTTTGCAACAGCTTTCCCATTAACAAAAGATTCATTTGCAGGTTAAAATAAAAGTGTATTATATAATTTAAGTTCATTGTACTGAAAAACAGAGAGAAAATGGCCCGTTAGTGTGAGTGGGCTTGCATCTCCACAAACCTGACTCCTTTTTGGCCTGGACGAGGGTTTTCTCTTACCTGTTTTGATGGGAATGTCGTTCCTTTGGCTATAATCTAACCTCCTTCTGTCAATGGGGAATATTCTGAAGTATGGTTTTAACTTCATTTCCATGGAATTGGGTGATGTGTGAAGGTCAGAAAGTTACATGCTGTATCTTTAAGCAAGGTGTGTAAGTGTCTTGACCAATAATAGAATAAAGTACTGGTTACAGCTGGGATCAAACCAGGCCGTACCTTCATTTATAAAAGATCCGCTCTCCCACCTGAGCCAAGTGCTGCCCCAATGAATCAAAAACCCATTCTCTTTTAGTCACTTCACAAGATAATCGCAGTAACATTACACCGAGTACTATTAATATCACTCACAGGCAGTACAGGGGGAGGTGTCCAGCCCCTCTGACAGCAGACCCTCTCAGAGCACAGTCAGTGGGTGATAGAGGACAGCTCCAGTGTTTGGCTCATGGATCAGAGTCCAGCAGAGCGGTCATGCACTCAGGAGGAGAGACTACATCCTGCTTCTCTCAGGCAAACACACGACACAGTCAACGGGCCCATATTTAAAAACGTACTCAGTTTAAATTGTCGGTTTCATTATGATATTTCCTTTTTCCTCCGGTGAGCTATACAAAACGGAAATGCCAGAAAGCTTCTTGTTTTAGTAGTCACAAGAAATGGAGTATGTTTAAGCGCCACAGTGAGCCTTAAATGAGGTATAATTAGCTGCCTACAAAACATAAATCAGTATCCATTTATTAGTGTACAAAGTTAGGCATCAAAATAATACATGTACAGTGGTAATAGGCATTCATTCAGGACAATATGTGTAATTCAGAAACCCCTTGGTGAGCTAATTGGAAGGGGGTGTAGAGCTACTGGTAGCTCCTGAACTACAGGTTGGAGACCCCTGTGAGAGAAGGTAGTTTTGTTAGGGTTAATACTGTAGGAACAAATTCAGGGAGCAAAACAAACATGCAAGTATGTTCCACACTATGACTATGGGACTTTAAGACGAAGTATGTAGCAGTAACACCCAGCAGTAGCTCAGTTGGTGGAGCGTTCGTCCACTTGTGTGAAGGTTGGCGGTTTGAATCCCACTCTCAACATAAATATCATTGGTTGAGTGGTCATATCCACTGACCACAGGTTGGTGGTGTGATTCCAGCTCCCAGAGATGAATGCTGTTGTGTGTCCTTGGGTAAGACACATAACCCACCTTGCCCTCAGTGTCTTTATACACTGGTGTGCGAATGGGTGTGTGAATGAGTGTGTGTGAATGAGTGTGTGAGTAGGTGAGTGGTTCCTTGTTGTAAAGCTCTTTGAAGGTGGAAAAGTGCTATAGAAAAATGTGACCATTTCCATGGAAATAAGCAGTTGGAGGGACCTGCTTCATGAAAGTTCCATAGTGCACCATTACAGTTAAGATAAGTGAATGTTTTATTTTAATAGTTTAAGTTTAATTTTTATTATTATCAACCACCAAAAAACGAGGATGTCCCAGTTTTGAGTTTGAAAATCTGGTCACCCTAACCAAAGTGTTTCTAATAACATTAAATATAGGTCTATACAACTGGATTGACTGAATTAACAATAAAATTACAATGTGAAACAATATATAGCCTACATATATAGAGTGACCAGATGTCCCTATTTACTCGGGACAGTCCCAGTTTTGAGTTCTGTGTCCCCTGTCCCAGTAGATTTATCCAAAACCATTGATTTGATATGTTTTATTTCAGTAAGTTTCCAAAGTTAGGGTGACCAGACGTCCTTGTTTACTTGGAACAGTCCAAGTTTTGAGCCCTGTGTCCCCTTTATCCAAAACCAGTGATTTGTCCCAGTTTTATACAAGAAATGTCCCTGGTGTCCCTATTTTTGACTAATCTGATGCTCATCAACAGTAAATAGAGGCTTAAATTGTAATTTGTTTTGGTAAATACAAATAATTTGCTTAAAAAAAAAAAACACAAAGAAAATGTGACTATACTGACTCACATGTTCATCATAAATGGTCTCTGCATAACAATTGTCCTTAATTATGCACTTATTTCACAATTTTATTATGACCAACCACCAAAATAACCGGAAATGTCCCAGTTTTTAAAATTTTTAAATTCTGGTCACCCTAAACATATAGCTTAATGGAGTAGATCAGTATGCCAAACAGTTAGCTAGCATAGTTTTCCCTCAGTCTTTGTCAGCATAGTTCGATGAATAAGCCTACTTTTTAACCTAATTCAAGTAAAACAAATACAGTCAAGTAATATTTAAAAAACTGAAACAGTAGAATAAACCAAGTTACAGAATATAAATAAATTAAACAAGTTAGTCATGTCAGTGGGGTAGCATGTTAGCAAAGAGAGCTTTTAGCGCCGTAAAGCACTTAGCATGTCAGCTGATGTGCAGATTGACACTTGGTCTTCCCCAGAGCGACGGAGGAGACGGTGGCGCGTGGACGTGGAGCACTGGGCCAGGCTGCGGATGTGCCTGTGAGCTAGCCCTCCGCAACGCTTAATTTTACATGACAGGGGGAGTTAGCGCGACGGGAGCTAGCATCTGCGCCGCGCAATGCTTTTAAATAGAGTTTAAAGAAGGCCAGATGAAGAATGTATTATACAAACAGACCGGGCACGCTATTCCATTTAAAGCTAGAGGCTGGGTGGAGAAGAAAAACAGAGAGACCCACTGGCGGAGTTTAGATCTTGATGTCATAATTTCAGATGAAGACTTATTTTAGAAGCGATAATGCGTTTTTGAAATATCCAAGATCTACAAATGTTGAAACTCTGGCGTTTTGGGGGGTTTTTTTGGTCCACAAATTAATAGGGATGTAACGATATTCAAATCTGTGGGTACGATATTATCACAATATGCAGCTCACGGTACAATATTTACTGCGATGTTTTCAAGAGGCTAATGTAATTGTAGATAGGACACTTTTTTATTTTAAAATACCTTGACAAGATTTTGGTCATAATCCCAAAAATTCAAGTAAAAAACATATTTCTTCATGTTGTCTGCATTGAAATGAATCATGGGATATGTAGTTCCCGATGTCTATAAACCAGGGGTGTCAAACTCAAATTCACAGAGGCCAAAATTAAAAACTGGGACTAAGTCATGGGCCAAACTGAATATGTATTGTAAAATTTCAACAATATCAGCATGCTTTCTTTTCTTTTCAGATATGTAATGTTAAACCTTTTCTTATTAAAATAAAGATTTGATAATAGTTTTGCTTAAACATTGAATCCAGAACAAGCAAAATATAAAATAATAACAAAATTTTAAATAAATAATGTCTCTATAGTCTATCTGTAGCCGGCGGGCAGCTCTAATACATGTCTGATATGATTTCGCGGGCCAAATATAACTATATTGTGGACCAAATTTGACCCCCGGGCCTGAGTTTGACATGCCTGTTGCTACTATAAAACCTGCATTTAAGCAAAGGAACTTGTAATTTGATATTTTGTGACAGCCCACGATATTATTGTGAGACTTTTGACGATACAATAACACGATATTTTGGATATTGTTACATCCATACGAATTAATCTTTAGAGGGTGTGCCACCTGCTGTTCTCCATGGAGCTATTCCTGTTTTGCCTTGATTATTCCAAAATATTGAAATAAATCACAATGGAGACAGTTTAATAGTCAGATCTATGGAGAAGCAAGTCTGCACATGATAAGAATTCATGTTTTTCAGTTAATTGTAGCTGTAAACAAGCAGTATTAATTACATTTTTGGAGCTTTCTACCATATTATAATGTTGTTCCTCATCAAAAACATGTCTGAAGAAGTTGTTGATGTCATCCATGCATGTTTTAGCAATTTAGTGATCTCTCTTGAGAGAACTGAACAAAACATCTTCACAAACCTGATGCAATGTGCGGTAGTTTCATGAGAAGTATGCACGCTGATTATGTTGTGATAGCGCTCTGAAGGGGGAGTGACTAAAGCAAAGAGAGGGGAAGCTCAAGAGCATCAAAAACGAAAGTGAAACCTATAAAACAACAGCAAATTTTGGCAATTTATTCAATGGGGTAAACAAAAATGGGGGCTTTAAAGGTGCATTCTGTAACTTTTCTGGTGGAAGATCTGTCACAGTATGGTATTAAACCTTTCTATCTTCATGGAGACCAAACCAGACCAAGTTACGGGTCAGATCTGTCAAGAGAATTAATGTTTTTAAAGTATTTTTGAGCTTTAAACCCACTATAATTGAACAAACGTAAGGCAGATCTGTTTAACGTCATACTGCAGAACATTCCAGGCACAGCAACGACATCTCCATGGAAACAAAAAGGTGACAGACGCTCCACCAGAACAGCCACACAATGCACCTTTAATTCTGACCTATTTACCTGAAGGTGTTGGGTTAAATTCTCCACTAACAGCCTTCTAGTCGCCTTGAACTGGCATTGGCACACCTCAGGGCAGCCTCCACTTTCCTCACACCCCAGGTACACGGCAGTAGGTAGTATTCAGACGCGCATTGTGATCGGAATGTGAGATCTCTAATGAAGTGTTGCTTTGACCTAATGGATTCTAAAGGCTATAACTCTGAGTCTTTTAGAGAGGATACAATGCAGCCATCACCGTCTCGGCGGCGGCCTCGCACTCAAATGAATGGGGTACTCAGCTCATTAGGCCCTGGCGCTGATAAGTAAATGTGGCTCTTTGGATTGGAGCCATCCTTCTTCTAGTGAGGAGTGAGGGAAGGTTTCTATAATGGTGTGAATGATAATGGCGATCAATACATTTTAGATGGAGATTTGTTGCATAAAGTGTAAAGTGTTAAGATAGTTTATCCGAAAGTTTACAGTTTGATGACTTCTTCTTTGGCTTCGCTGCCTCCGCCGTCATGCAATAGTTTGAAATATTGACGTTAAAAAGGCGTAGTTTGGAAAGAATCATAAAAAACACAATTTAATCTTCTCTTTTCACTCATTTTTCTGATCTGTGTTCTGATGTTGGAGTTGTGTTTTGTTTCATTCACACGTTTAACGCACAAACCCACACCCAAAAGAGTTCTTCTCTCAAACAAAAAAAACACTGTTCCACCTTGTGATGTCATGGGGTAATACGGGAAGTGCTCCACTGTGTTTTGAAACTCCATACACCTTCACTAGAATCTTTTGGTTGATTTTAGCCCTAGAATTATTGCCAATCTCGACTGAACAAAAGGTAAAATGTAGCTGTTCATCTGAAAATTATCACTTCATGACGTCACAAGGTGGAACAGAGCATATTGACCTTTAGACATGTTGACCGACTAATAACACAGGATTATTCAAACGTGTGTGAATGAAACAAAACACAACTCCAGGTCTGTTTTTGAGGAGGTAACAACATTCGACCATGACTTAAAGCTCACATGATTCGATTTGGCGTAATATAGGACCTTTAAGAAAGGTCCTAGAAACCTTGTCCAGTTTGTAAGTTCATAAATCGTCATCAACACAAGAAAGTCCAGTAACACTACAAACAGTGGATGGTATGTGTCCTTCAAAGGTACATTGTGTTGCTTCTGTGTACTTTTCTTACTTTTCTCTATAACAATGTTCTTGCTTTCTCTCTAATGGCCGTGTCACACCTTGACGATATAGCCAGCGTATGCCGACATACCAGAATTTCCCTAAAATGCTGGCATACGCTGAACTATTGATGCTTTTTTATTTGATTTTATTTTTTTATTTTGGGTGTATACATGTCATATTCGTAACGAGTTGGACGTATACATAATGTATTAGAAACTTGTATAGAATGTTTTGATAACTTATATATAACTAATACCAACTAATGCTTAGCGTGTTGCCAGCGTCCACAACTTCTGCCCAACGACGTCTAACTTATGCATAAGCGCACGGCAGTGTATCGTCGATGCTCATGTGTCATCGCCTATAAAAAGGCTGTCCCTCGACGATTCATAACTGCACTAGACATCGCAGTAGCAAAATAAATTACTGTCATACTGAAGACAACTCCAGACCATGAAGTCTGGAGGAGTACTGACAGTTTCCCCATTTTTATAAACCAATTTCTCTACACGCTGTCAATACGCCATTATACAGTAGTTCTAAGTTAGAAACATGTTCAGTAAGTTCTGTGGAACATGTTCGGAACAGGTCAGACATGTTTGCATACGTCAATATGCAAATGTGCAAATATGTAGGTTCAAAGCAAGGTACTCATAAGTCGTGTACGCTAGACATTTTCTCAACGTATTTGGACTTACAATTAACTTGTATGAACGTGTGTCAACGATTGCATCACTTACCTACAACTTAAGGCCCATGTATGTAGGACGTATAAGCACACACTGACATATGTTGAGAAATTTTCAGCATGCTCAAAATTTTCAATGACCTTGCCGTATGCCAACGTATGCCAGCATGCTTCAGCGTGCTCATAATTTATACAATACTTACCTAGAACTTATCTGACGTACGCCAGCAGATTTGCCAAATTTACATACATCATACATCGGTATATGCTGGCTAAATTGTCGAGGTGTGACAGCCCCTTTAAGTCACAGTATGGTATAAAATCTCTCTATCTTCATGAAGGCCAAACTAGACCAAGTTACAGGCCAGATCTGTGGAGAGGCAACCCTGCTCACAGTCAGAATGCCTGTTTTTCTAGGTATTTTTGAGCTATGAAACCACTTGTAATGAATAAATGTAAGGTAGAGCTGTTTAATGTCATACTGTGGAACATTCCAGGCAGAGCAATGACATCTCCATAGAAACAAGGAGGTTGTGACAGACCCTCAACCAGAAAAGTTAAGTCAAGTTCAGAAACCATACAGTGTAAAGTAGTAGTATGTGTCCTTTAACTCTCAGAAAATCACAACTTTTCCAACAGTTCCCCACACAATTCCGACAAAACCCCTCTTCTTTGTATTCACCCGCTCCTCAGTCCTCTTCAGTCACGCTCGGCTGTATGACATTTGCTGAGACGGGAGGACAGCGTTGATTTTCACCCCCTTTTTTCCTCGGATCTTTGTGGGGTTGATGAGAGGCAGAGTGAAGTCATGTTTGACGGACACATGAATAATAGATCTGCGTTCCCATTGGCTCCTGTGCGGGCGGGAGGGGGTGGTGGGGGGTCCTGAGGGGGGCTCCGGTTGTCAGGTAGACACTATAGACGGCCGGGATGACAGGTCCGCGAAGGCCTGTCTTTTGTTAAAATGGTTTTGACAAGCTAAATAAGAATGGGGACATGCAAACAGGTACTGGAGAATCGTCAGTCGCTCGTGTTACAATGGAGCGGTGTACTTGGGAATGTTTTATAGGCCAAGGAAATAGTTTCGCTTCATGGAGATACTTTTTATTCCTGGTTAGATGAGTGCATGGACAGAAAAGTTTGGGTTTTGTGGACGATTTAAGGATTCCATCTTTTGTCAGAACAGAAACAAGGAAAAGCAACATAGATCTATCTCATGGTACATTCCTCAGCTGCTGTGGAGGATGACAGAGAAGCCCAGGATGATTTTTCCTGCTGTTTTAACGAGACAAAGCAGCAGATGATGCCATAATGCAGAATGGACACAAAAACACTATAAGCAGGGTCGCCTCTCCACAGATCTGACGCCTAATGTGTATAACAGAGGTGTGGGGACTTGCAAGTCGTGACTTGAATTCAGACTTGAGTTACTATTTTTAGGACTTTAGACTTGACTTGATAAAATGGAGTGAAACTTGGGAATCGACTTGGACTTGAGCCCTGTGACTTTAAAAGATTTGAGAAGCACTTTTAAATCTGAATTCTTTCTATTCTGACTGTAATGAAAAGTGCCATATACATAAATAGACTTACTTAGACTTACTAAATAAAGACTTACTAATGTCTTGTCAAGACATTTAAAAAGGAAAAATTCACAAATTGCAAAAATCTAAGCTATATTTGGTACTTTGATTTAAAGACTTGAAATGACTTGAAGCTCAAAGCACATGACTCGGACTTGACTCGAACTTATGGGCCAGAGACTCGAGACTCTGCTTGGACTTGTCTGTACTTGACTTGGGACTTGACTCAGACTTGAGGTCAAAGACTGGAAACTTACTTGAGACTTGCAAAACAACGACTTGGTCCCACCTCTTGAATATAATTAGCTTCTCTTGGAGATACATACTCTACCAGTCAAACGTTTGGACACATCAGTTCAATCACTCAATCAATGGAACTGGCAACACAAATGAGAAGCGTTATGTGAGTCTCATTCTGCTTTCTGATTGGATACAGCAACAACTTGTTCACAATGTTTTGTGTAATTAAAAATAAATCTGCATTAGAACTGTTATCAGTCAAAGCTATACGTGATTTTAACATGTTAACCTCGTATCTAAGGACATAGTTTATGAAATTGAACATCTAAATCTTAAAATGTCCGACAATGCCAGTGGAACATCTCAATAGGACACATTGATCAAGCATTCCACACTCTCCTCTCTTAATAACCTATAGACTTCATCAGAGCTTCATCACCCGTCTTTGCGTTGCCTTTAAATGCCAACAAGTCCTCACCTTAATTGTGGCCGGGCTCTTGTGTATGCTAATGTCCACGGGCCCCTAAGCTGGTCTGTTTGTGCCTCTCCTCCCAGGTTTTCCATTAAGATCCAGACGCAGATAGGCCCCTCACGGGGACAGGGGCAGGGGAGGGGGTGGGGGAGTGGCAGTGACCCCAGCCTCCAGCCACAGTGGACAGGCCAGTTTTCAGAGCAGGTTTTCTAATTAAAGTCAAGAAAGTGAATAATAAAGTGTAGGTGGAAGCGAAGGGCATTTGAGGTAAGATAGGGTATAGAAGTTCAAACTGGTAAGTAGAGTAGACAAAATTCAAAAAGTCTAAAGGATAACAACAAAATAACATGCCGACATGCCTCAAATTTCCAACTCTTCCCTCACCTCATAAGCAAACTTTCTGAAATAATTACTTTTATGATAGAAGATAAAATAATGTCCTTTGAGTCCTTAGAAGGTCCTCAGAGTGTTTGTTCACTGATCTAAATGTTGTCTGTTCAAATCCTTGGAGAGTGGTCCATGGATCTGACCTTTGGTGTGCTTCCAACTCTGACAGTTGTAGTGTCCTTGGGCAAAACACAAATGGATATCTAAGGACAATATTTCCACAGTTGTCTGTAGAAAGAGAGAGAGACTTCAGGTTTTGCTGCTGCAACATTTGCACTGTGCTTCTTTGTGGCCTTTGTGTCTCAGTCAAAGGTCTCCGTGCAGTTTAAGGACTGGTCAGGGAGGGTCAGCAGGTCAAAACTGTGCCTCCTTTTTGTCATCACAGCAGTGTCCAGGAGGAGCCAGGTGAACACAACAGGAAAGGCCTGTTTTTTACTCAACTCTGGTGTTTCAGTTGGTGATGAAATGGTCCATTCTAGGGGTGTGCATCGCCTTGAGTCTGACAATATGATACATATCATTATATGCATGTCATGTTTTGATATATCATATGTCCCGATACTAAAACAATGGATAATATATTGTGATTTATCAGTAATTGCTTGTAATAATACAGCCAGCTACACCTTCAAGAGAACACAGCTGTATCAGATCCTTTTTGAATCAGTTCGAGAATTGTACAATGAAGTATCACAATATATCACTGAATTGATTTTTTTCTTACACCCCTAGTCCATTCCCTCAAAGTGTTTCCTCTGGAAGGTCTTCTGCCACATTTTCTGCCACATATGGTGTAAAAAGCCTGTAACATCTCAATATTCCATAGCCAGCTCCTTAGCTAGCCTCTTGCATGGATACTGGAAAAACAAACATTTCACACAATCTCACAATCCACCAAACTTTTATGGTAAAATCTCAAAAAAGATGACTACCTGCTGTTTCAAAACCATTGTTATAGTTTCCCATTAAGCACTTACAAGCAAAGGGGCCTCACATCTTACTCTGTCTTGATTTTTTTTCTCAGCACCCTGAGTCCGGACGCAGAGGCTGACGGTTCGTTCCAGAGAGAAGGCTTCGGCCGGCAGAGCATGTCTGAGAAACGGACCAAACAGTTCGAGAACGCCAACCAGCTGGACATCGTACGATCACGCAAGTCCAAGAGCATGGATCTAGGTACGTCTCTGCATGTTCTTTGACTGACTTACCCTTTATGTGCTCCTGCCTGTGAGATAAGCTGGTGGAACTGCACCTTGTGAGTGAATGGGTTTCTGAATCAACCTTGGGACTTTTTTGATTGAGAGATTGGTATTGGTCGAAGAAGCCATTTACACAGATGACACATAACTACCCACTAACTTTGTCGTTCACGGATGATAATTATTAGATGCAGATAGAAAACAGCAGTCTCATTTTGACCCTTAGTCCTGATTTAACAATATATCTGTTGTCTGGCCAACCAAGAATACACACTTCTCCAATGGCAAAAGAACAATTATGGACAATTTTTTCCACAAAAATAGGCCAACAACAAAAACTTGACACTTGATAGAATTAAATTTTCTTTGGCCATATATCCCACCTGGACAACTGAAGGATTATGCTGACACTTCTCTAATACAAAGCTCTATACTGGTTTTATCTCCCCGGGTTCAGATGGGCATGATTGACAGGTGGATTAGCCAATCAGGGAAGCACATGGATCAACCAATATGGCTACTTAAGAGCAAAAAAGAATTAAATAAACCCCCATCTCGGATTTCCATCAACAGGCGAAACACTGTTAATCTGAGGTGCATAGAATATACAAGCACAACCAATCTGAATCCACGGCAAATATATTTTTGCTGGAGTTAGACCATTTTAACATTATTACATAAAAAGAGGAATGCCCCCTTTAATATTTTATAATAATTTGCGTTCGAAATTGACCAAATTTCAATTATTAAAGGTCCGATATTCCACAAAATTGACACTTTCAAGCTTTTAACCATGTTATAATGTTATTACCTCCTCAAAAACAGACCTGCAGTTGTGTTTTATTTCATTCACATATGTTTGAGTAAGTCTTTATTATTAGTTTGTTTACATCAGGGGTGCCAAACTCAAATTCACAGATGCCAAAATTAAAAATTGAGACTAAATCATGCGCCAAACTAAATATTTAATGGGAAATTTCAGCAACATCTGCTTGTTTTCTCTTCTGTCGAGATATGTAATGTTAAACCTTTTCTAATTAAAATATATGTTTAATAATAGTTTTGCTTAAACATTGGCTCATGAATCAGGCTAGTTCTGGATTCAGTTTCACTTCGCAGAAACCGTCTGACCTTGCAGTGTTAGAATTTGTTTGCTCGAAGGTAGGCTGGTACTTTTTTCATTTAATCAATCGCTGCTATTTGGTTGTGACATATGTAATGCACCGCTAATGGGGATAACTGGTATATTAAGCTTTTTCAAATTCCCGTAGGAAGAAGGACAATAACGTCTTTCCCCCTGGATAAAATTCACCAAACATTCTCCTTATTCTGGCTTTAAATCCTCGATCTTGGGAATCGTTGCCAACACAGAGTATATGACTCTTCGCTGATTGGCTGGTGCCCGAACTCGCACTTCCGGGGGTTTTGTGAACCCTCTAGTGTGTTTTGATTCCTGACCTAGTCCCTGGAAGAAATGAAATTAAGCAGAGGCACTATGGTGGCGCCAACCTGGCTAATCCAGAACAAGCATAATATAAAATAAAATAACACAATTTTAAATAAATAATTGTCTCTATAGTCTATCTGTAGCCGGCAAGCAGCTCAAATATATATTTGATATGATCTTGCAGGCCAAATATGATTATATTGCAGGCTAAATTTGGTCCCCGGGCCTGAGTTTGACGTGTCTGGTCTACATCTTCTAAAGCTCAAAATGCTCTGTTCCACCTTGTGATGTCATGAAGCGGTAGTTTTCAAGTCAACAGGTTATTCTAATGAAGGTGTATGGAGTTTAAAAACACAGTGGAGCACTTCCTGTATCACCACATAACCACAGCTACAAGTCGGAACAAAGTGTTTTCAGTTTGAGAGAAGAACTCAGCCTAAAAATACAGGGTTTGTGTGTTAAAAGTGTGTGACTGAAACAAAACACAAATCCAGGTCTGTTTGTGATGAAGAAACAACATTAGAACAGATCAGAAAACAGCGTAATATGAACCCTTTACCAAAAAACCTTACTCCCAACTTTTATCCCAAAAAATAAAGTCATCCAATAGCTGTTTTCCTTTGGTTATAAAACACCGCGTTGATAATATAATTGAATATGGCTGAAGACAGGAAGCTCGTGCGGCTCAGACAGAAGAGATAACACAACATAATGGGGTGGTCTTTGTTGGAAATGCACTTTTTATCATAGACTTTGATCACAAAAGCTTTCTAATTGTGCTAAAGTGCCTCCGTCTTTTTGTAAATGGGATGACTGCTACTACACTGCTGTTTATTGTGTCCGTCCTCAACGCCGAGAACGGGGATCCACTTAGCGCGCTTATCTGTCCGCGCCGTATTAGCTTTTGTGAAAGATTTTAGCGTGGAAACCCAATCCGCCAATGATAAGACAGTAGACGGAAAACACAATGGAATCATCCTGCCCACCCATCTCCTTCATATCACTTGGATTATGATAGGACAGTTAGTAGCAAATTTTGTTATTCTTGTTTCTACAATTATAGGTTTCAGAGAAGTTATGACTAGTAATGAATCTGACTAAGTTCCTTTAAATAGTCATTTGTATACATTTGTTACAACCACACTAAATTCACTAAAGGTGCATTCAGTTTTGTTCTTGTTGCGTATTGGTTTGAGTCCAGTCTGGTATCAATGGTAGACTTGGTTTGGTCCTGTTTTAGTCTTGGTCTAGTCCAGGATTAGTTTCGATGTTAAACGTGCATTGTGGAATTTTTCAGCTGGAAGGTCTGTCAGAAACTTTTCTCCATGAAGATGTTATTGCTTTGTCTGGAATGTTTCACAGTATGGTATTAAACCTTTCTATCTTCATGGAGACCAAACCAGACCAAGTTACAGGTTAGATCTGTGGAGAGGCGAACCCGCTCACAGTCAGAATACCAGTTTTTCTTCATATTTTTGAACTATAAAACCACCTGTAACTGAATAAATATAAGGTAAAGCTGTTTAATGTCACACTGTGGAACATTTGAAGCAGAGTAATGACTTCTCCATAGAAACAAGCAGGTGACGGAACCCCACCGAAAAGTTACACAGTGCACCTTTAATGCCAATTTAGTTTCAGTTTTGATGGATGTATCCTTAGATTTGAGTAGGTTTGACTAGAGATGCACTGCTACAGCTTTTCCAGTTCTGATAATGATTTCGATTCTGTAGCTTCAAGTGTCTGCCGATACCCGATATCAACTGATACCAGAGCACAGACTAAAAAACAGCAATTATTTCCAGCAAAAAATAAAATAAGACAAAACTGATCCAAATGTGTTACGCAACTTTTTAAGCAACTGTTGAAGTACAACAACAACAACCAAAAATTCCAAAATGAGGCTTTCTAGGGCAACTACGATCAATAAATAGTCTTATTATATCATTACGTATGTCTAACCAGGATATCGGCTGGACAGATACTATATGGAAACCAATATCAACTCCAGCAATTTTTTCAGGATCAGTGCCGATATCTGATACCAGAATCGGCGCATACCCAGTTTTGACCAGGTTAGCAAAATCTTTATTTATTTTCAAATGAACTATGCTTATTTCAAGCAAACTGATCTGCAAATGGAATCAAAGTGGACTTCTACTTAAGCTAATAAAAATATAGAAAAAAATGAAATAAATTATGCAATGGAATGTGTGTCTTTATTTGAATTGTACAAGTGAAATAGTTAAAACTACTAACAATAAATAATTTTTGTTGTGTTTTGTAGTAGATTTAACATTAAACAACAAAAAATAACCTTATAGCATTTTTTAAATAATTGTTATTGTTTTATTTTATTGACAAAACTGGCATTAAAGGTGCACTATGTAACTTGTTTCTATGGAGATGTCAGTGTTCTGTCTGGAATGTTCCACAGTATGACATTAAACAGCTTTACCTTACATTTATTCAATTACAGGTGGTTTTACTGCTGAAAAAAATACCTAGAAAAATAGACATTCTGACTCGCCTCTCCACAGATCTGACCTGTAACATGGTCTAGTTTGGTCTCCATGAAGAAAGAAAAGAAAAGTTCAATGCCATACTGTGAAACATTCCAAACAAAGCAATAACATGTCCATGGAGAAAAGCATTAGACGGACGTTCCAGCAGAGAAAAACAAACCACCAACACCGCAAATGTTGAGACCAAACATTCCGACTGTTCATTTTTACTTCTCGTAAACAGCCTAAACCCATTTTTTAACTCTGGTTTTTGGAATAAATAAATAAAATATATAAAAAACATGCCTTTTTACCAGTCCTCTTCTGCTTCTTCCGTGACTCGACCCACCTCATCCCTGCTTTCCATTCCCCTCCATCTCTGCATGTTTGTCCCTCATAATTGTCTCCCAGGCTCTCCTATCACACACACAGATGGAATTCACCTTTGAAACCCGCCGCTATTTCTGCTATGCTAATACGCTAACCCTCCTCTGACTACCCACAATTCCCTTCCACTTAGACCAAACACCACGACTGAAGCGTGCCAAACCCGCTAATATATTGTGTTTTTGTCATTTGTGAAATCTCCTGATTGACAAGCGCCGGGGTCACATCGAATCGTAGCAATTTAGCACGTACGCTAGGCTATTTAGCGCTTTTTCTTGTTGCTAACGCTAACTAACACCCTCTTTCTGCTTTATTTCCTCTGCTTCCTAACAGTAGTGGATGAAATTGATGGCACCGCAAGAACAAAGAGAGGTAAGCCCAAAGTGACCGCAATCAGCCATTTTGATTTTTCTGATTGTTCTCAAAGTTCAAAGGTCAATAATAGGGTTTGGAGCGAGCAGGCCCACTCATTTGTCATAACTAGCTCATAAGCGGTGATTACTGAAAATATAGGTGCACTTGAATGGAAGTTTTGTCTGATGTAATTGCGGCATAATGGGAGAAAGGATTTTGAGAGAATGTGTAGTGCTGAACAAGTTTTGGAAAGGATTTGACACAAAGGCTAACCCAGTTTCACACCCGAAATTGGCAAAAGAAAAGAAAACCCTCAGTAATCTAGTTTCATCAAATAGTTCATGGTAATAAAAAGAAAAAAACAATTGCCTATGCCTTAAGTTTTTGAATACTTTTGACATTTTGGGTTAATTGAAAGTGTTAATTTGGAAAACTTGTTTGTTCCTGGCAGTTACTTCCAATGGTTCTCATAAAAAATTAAGAATGATTTGATATCTGGTGCTGATTCTGATATCAGATATTTGGTTTGCTGTTGCCGATAACTCAGAGTTGCTAATACTGACATTTAAATTTTCAAATCCATAGCAAGGCACATGGAATTTAACTTGAATAAAGAAATTAAATGCTGCCTGATTTTATCCTGAAGTTAATTAAAACAACTTGACTTAAGGCCTGTTTACACGAGAACAGTTGCAGGTAAAACTGACAAAATATTTTATTGGAAGTGCCTTTCATTTAGATGGTGACGGTGTTTTTGGGGGTTAAAAACGCAAAAATCTGAAAACACCCTCCAGAGTGGAAAAGTTGAATACACTCCGTCGTAGCATTTCCGTCTACACTGCCCATGACGCAAAACTCTGGTGAGATCTGCTCACGTCGCGTACAGGTTTACGTTACATACATCACCACGTAGTGTCATCACTTAGCTTCCTGGCATGCATACACAATCTAATTCCACACACTTTTGCATCACCATATGCACGCAGATTTCCTCATGAAAATGCTCATCTAAACGCGGAATAGAAAGTGAAGATGCAACACCATTTTTGCATCTTCTGTTCAGACTGTCATCATATAAATGTAGCCTTACTGAACTTTTGCAGATAATATTTCACTGTCAACCAGGTAGCTTCCTCAGGGTTTGTGTTACTGTCTGTCGGTCCCAGTAGATGCTGGTGGGGTGCAATGGGCTAAGAGGTGTTATGCCACTGCTGTGGAGGCTAAACCGCAGTTGGTTCTCTCCCACAACCAAGAGGCAATCACTAACAAACTCTGACTGAATTAACTGAAGTAAATCTTGTCTGCCTCTTGATAAGTCCCATTGTTTTGATTAATAATATCATATTCGTGAGCATCTCGAGATTTGCTTCAGTTGTTGGGTGATTGTGCAAACATACAGCCATATTTTAGTCTAATTGCGCTTTGGTTTTCACTTTTAATTTTAGTTTGTTTAAAAAATACTAACAAATATGATGGACTGCGGACAAACTGAGAATGACACGTGGTGGCACACTTAGACTAGACAGGCTGGAGCCACCTAGTGCCTCCAGTCAATTTCATTTCTCTCCAGCGACTAGGTCAGGAATCAGAACACACTAGATGGTTGGCAAGAACCCCAGAAGTGTGAGTTTGGGCACCGGCCAATCAGCAAAGAGCCATACATTTTGTGTTGGCAACGATTAACGAGATCGAGAATTTAAAGCTGGAACAAAGAGAATGTTTGGAGAATTTTATCAAGGGGAAAGACGTTATTACCCTTCTTTCTACGGGATTTGGGAAAAGCTTAATATACCAGTTAGCCCCGGTAGCGGCACATTACATACGTCACGACCAAATACCAGCAATTAGTTAAGTTAAAAAAAAGTTGCCGCCTACCGTCGAGTGAACGAATCCTAATGCTGTGAGGACAGATGGTTTCCACAAAGTAAAACCGGCTGATGATACAGGCTACACAGGCTGGAGTGTGAAAAAAGTATTGGCAAATATCGGCCAGTGTTGATATTGGAATTGATATAACCGATCTCACCCATTCCTAATAAAAAAAAAAAAAAAGACTAAAATACCTCTAGAATGTTCCACTGTAAGGTATTTAACTAATCTCTTTGAATGAAGACAAATTGGTGACCCCCTGCCAAGTTAAAGGCCAGGGACAATCCAGACAAAGCAATAACATAAGAAGAACATCTCCATGGAGACACACATTCGTCAGACAAGTTACACATTACACCTTTAATAATGAGAATATGAGTACTTGGGTCACTACACTGTCCATACCTCCCTGATTAAGCCATAACTCCTCTGCTCCATAATCACCACGTGTTGAGCTTACGGAGGACGTCCCGTGTCGGCCTAATGATCCAGCGCTGGCAGAGACGGAGGGGCCCCGCAGACCCCCTCCCACACAGAGACGGCTCTCCTCTGCTGGGATACCCGGACTCGGAGACTCGGCCTCCCCCGGTCCACCTTGGAGGCTATTTTGAACGTAATTACCCTTTTACCGCGCGGGCTTTGTGAATAAATTATGTGTAAATGGCGCCCCTGTCTGTACCCACAGCTTTACGCGGGTCCGATGGTGAGTGATGGGACAGAGAGCAGAGTTTGAGTGGCTTTAATTATAGTGGAGGGCTCCTGTTCCAGTAATGTCCCCCGCTGATTTATTCATAGGGATTAGCTGTACCCCCCCTCGCTCCCCCTCGCTCCCCCTCAAACCAACATCTACTTAAACATTTGACTCCAATGCATCTTCTCCAGTTAGCCGTCCTTGGCCTTGGAGCTGTATTACCACCAGACTTGTTGAGTAATTACAGCTGGGTATTTTAGGATAGGAGATCAGTTGCTAGTGTTTGTGTGCTGATCTGGGTTGAAGGTTGGTGGTTCAAACCCAGCTCTCTCAGAAGAATGCAGTTGTTATGTCCTTGGGCAAGATGCTTAAAGTGCATATGAGGTTAGATTTATTTAGTGAACATAAGTAATATCATTATATTTAAGAGTTTGAGCATGGTTTGGGTTGATGGGGTTGAGGATGCACCGATCCAGCGTTTCTGTTTCGATACCGATGTCGATATTTTGGCTTTAAGTATCTGCCAATTCCTGATATCAACCAATACCAGTGCAGAATGTATAATTTATTTTCTTTAAATACAAATGGTGTGTGGTAAAACATGATCCAGATTAGGACTGGGTATCATTCAGACATTGCTGATACGATACATAGGCTACGATACGATACATATCTCGATACAGTGCACTTTTAATTCAATACGATATATTTCAAATCGATTCGATACAGTTCATTTAAAAATAAAGGCTAAATCATGGCTGTCTTTGTTAAAACACTTGTGCAAATTTAATATGAAACACAAACATTTTAGTCATTGAAACAGTGAAAATGCCAAATGTGACAGGATTTCGTCTTATTACACTAGTTTATGGACCAAAATGGAATATCCAATACCAGTACTGTATTGGTGCATCCTTAGTACATGTTCAGGATGTACCATAAAGAGGAATCAGCTCCAAATATCTGGGCATTGCAATTTTCCAATACAGAAATCAGCAGTCTTGTTTCTTTTATGAAGTAGTTGTAGATCAATATTGCAAATTTAAAATCTCCAAAATATAACATAATGCACCATAGTGTCATAGAATATAACTATATAGTAGAGCCATTAGGGGTGTGCAAAAGTATTTAAATATCAATATATCGTATCACTTAATGTGATGATACAGTATCGATATCGTGGGCTGCTGTATCGATATATCACCAAGAGGATTTTTTTTTTAAAATTTTACTAAATTATTTTGTTATAGCGCTACAGTTTTGTTTCTTGTTTAGTTGAAGGAAATTCGTTTATGTAACACATTTAATTTTGATGATTAAAATGTTTGTTTCATATTAACTTTGCACAAGAAGTGGTTTAATGATACTGTGGAACTTTCCAGTCAGAGCAATGACATCTCCATAGAAACAAACAGGTGACGAACCCAAAAAGTTACTTGTTGCACCTGTAACATATCTACAAGGCGACGAACCAATCAGAACATTTCTTATTCTTAAGTGAACAAAGAGACGCCCACTCAAACGTCTGCAACTTTGTGTAACACGTTTGATTGATTGATCCCCGAAGTCTTTTTTCACGATTGCATTATTTCACATCAATTCTCGAATTCTCAGCGGAAGCCATTTTGTCGACAGTTGACATTGGCTCTTGGGTCGCTGGGACACGGTGCCTTTGTCTTTCCGATGATTTTCATTTCTCCCCCGGACGTGCGCGGAGTGTCAAACCGCGCATTTGGGGAATACGCATTTCCATAGTCCTAAATAAAAGCAGATTGAAGGCGGAGCTTTTGTGCGATCGGCGTCAGATAATAGACAAGCATAAGGCAAGCTGTCACTCCAAACGGTCCCAGGAGAGGAGCGGTGTCTTCACACGTAAACAGCCAGGTATGACAAAAGGAGGGACTACTTTTTCTCTCGCAAACTATAAACAATGAAAACAAAAATGATTGTGATGCACTGAGGCCTGATAACAAATTTGAAGTGAAGAAAGTATAGACAATAAATGATAATACTGAAACGAAATTATGACAATGACACAATCACCGTAAAAAACAAGATAATCCCTTTTTCTGCAAGTATTATGAGTCGCAGAAGTTATTTATGCAACCCACATGTCTGATGAAGGGCTAGACCTTGAAACGTCACATTGTGGTGCTGTTAAAACAAAATAAAAAAGAAAAATAACACAAAGTTCTCCACTAGTACCAACAAAAAGTACCCTTAATAAATACTGATGCCCCAAAATGACCATCTGTCACATATTGAACAAGCCTAGGTGCACGGCAAAAATTGAAGGCATGAAATGACTAAAATCACTTTCAATTCAGAAGAGTTCTTGATTTTGACGGTTAGATTTGATTGATTTAGTGTAGTTTGCCTTGATTTGAGAACATAAATTGTGATTTTGTCCTTGGATTTTGAAATTTTCACGTTAAATCATTACAGACTACTATATTTTCCAGGCTATTTGGCGCGCTCTTAAGCCTACAACCCCATCAAAAAATGACAGCGCACCCCACAATCCAGAGAACCCTATACACGAATCCAGTCGGGTGTCCCAGCACAACTTCAGTAAACTACAAAGCTGCACCACCCGCAGATCACGCAAACACACACGGAGCAGACAGCAACCGCACAGCGAAAAACACCCACAGACACACTCATCACTCCACGCCGACGAGGAACGGAACAGAGGAACGAACCGAAAAAGCGAGTGCAATGTACCACTTCTAGACACGACTGAACTACTGAGTCACTGCGAACACGCTGACAATCCGTTGGCCCCAGACAGCACCCTCCCTACACGCCACAACTGAACAAAGCCCAGAGTCACAGTGAACGCCACAAACAAAGTCCCAATGACCCATCACACTGTTGTGTTTCCTTTAAAGTCCAGTGTGGTTTATTTGTGAAAAAAGTTTGAAAATAGACCATTCAATGATGCCTTATAATCCAGAGAGCCTAATAGCCCAGAAAAAACGGTACCAACTTTGTGGACAGATAACTTTGCTTAAGTTTGAACGTGACTTCTCTGATGGAGGGTCCACCACCTACTTGTCTCGCATTCATTCAGTTATACAGTAGATGTTTGTATTGCTCAAAACTACTCTGAAAAGCATGCCTTAATTCTGTGAGCAGGCTCGCCTCTCCACAGACCTGACCTGTCACGTGGCCTGGTGGCATCACTTGCTTATCTCTATGGAGATACGTAGATATGTTTAATGCCATCAAATAGTATAGATAACATTCCATACAAAGCAATAACATCTCCATGGAGACAAAGAGGTAGAGGACCGTCCACCAGAAAAATGACAGTTCACTTTTACTATGGTGCATTAAAGATGCACTGTGGAGGGTCTGCTACCTGTTTGTCTCCATGGAGATGTTGCTGCTTCACCTGGAATGTTCCATGGTATGAAATAAAACACATCCATGTAGAATTCAGTGGCGGAGTTAGCAATTTAGGGGCCCTAGGTGAACTTGAGTTTGGGGCCCTCACTGTAATGCACCACTTTATTTTTTTGTTTTTTAAATATATTTATCGTCTGTTTTCCCACGTTGTTCTTGAGATATGCACATCTCATTTATTTGAATCAAGGTGGATTGGAAACTTGTATTATTAGTTTGGTCGCCTACTAGATAACTAAAACTGAAAGTAGTTTTATTTTTTTTACATCCATTACATATGGTGATTATTATTTTTCTTATGATTATTGTTAAATTTAATGTCATATTGAGAGAAAAACAAATTGCTCTGAGGCCTTGGCGATTAATAGTTGGGGGCCCCTCCAGGTTTGGGGGCCCTAGGCAGCCGCCTACTTTTGCCTAATGGTAGCGCCGCCTCTGGTAGCATTTATCTATTACCAGTGTTTCTTTTGCTCAAAAATACAATAATTCCTCTCTGAATAGGAGCGCCTCTCCACAGATCTGAACTGTAATGTAATGTAGTGCTGAAACCTGCTTATCTAGAAAGGTTTAATCTATACTGCGGAACATTCTAGACAAAGCAATAACATTTCCATGGAGACATCAAGTGGCAGACCCTCCACTAAAAATGTGTACCTTAAAAATAAATAAATAAATAAAGAAAATAAAAATGCAATATCTAAAGTCAAGTTTTAAACTCAGAAATATATTTTTTTAATGATTTTTTTTTTTTTTTTTTTGTGATGAATTCCGAAAGCTTGCATTATCCCCTCCCTGGCTCGTAGCATAGCAGATGTCAGTGCTGTGTTGAGATGGTGTATCCGTGGTGGCTCGGAGTTGCCTTCCCATTGTGCCGAACATGCACCTTGGCTTGGGCTGGCTCTCTTTTGGCAGGAGACACGTAATCTTCAAGGAGCCCGCATTTGCATACCAATTCCACCAGCGAAATTGAGTTTTGGGTCCAGAATTTGAGACGTTTTTATGAGCAGATCATGTTGGATTCTCCTCTGGCTGTATTTTCACACCAACAGAGAAAATTCTATTCAAACGTGCGCTACACCATAATTGGGACTAAACCTGGGCTAGACCGTGACTAAACCAGGAATTTAGAAACAAAAAACTTGAGAAACATGCATGATTTTACCTGCTCGTCTCCATGCAATACGTTAACTGAATGCTTTACTGTGGGACATTCAAGGCAACGGAATAACAGATCCATGGAGAGAAGCTGGTAGCAGACCCTCCTTCAAAAAGTTACATACACAATTGACTTTTTGAAGCTTTCCATGTTAGAATGTTGTCCCCTTATCAGAAACATGCCTGGAGAGGTTCTAGACGTTATCCATGCAAGTTTGAGTCATTTAGCGATCTCTCCCGGGCCCACAAGCCTACATTGCCCATGCTCCCACACGACAATTCTCCATAAATATACAGAAACATCATCTAAAACAATACACTACAACTTCACAAACCTGACGCAATGTCAAATAGCGTCATTAGCAAAATGCATGGAGATTGTAATGTAATAGCGCTCTGAAGGTGGAGGGCCTTAGCGCAGAGAGCAAAGGGAAGGGGGGGACTCAAAAACGAAACTGACACGTAACATGGTGACCTAAATACTCCCATAGAAGTACCCTGTAGAAGTAAAATACCTAGTCCTTAAGGAAACTTTTCAGTACTATCTGATGTAAACCAACTCTAAACCAGGGTATAGATTCATAAGATAGGATTTTATTGCTACCAGTGTACTATACAGTCAAGAAATCACACTAAAACAATAGCTGTGATCTTCAAAAAAACTAAAAAAACACAAAAAAAACCCCACTCTGTTCTGTGATGTCAAGTGGAAATGCTCCATTGTTTTTAAACTGCATACACCTCCACTGGATAAGTAAATACTAATAAATACTATGATACAAGGACAGTTTGCATAATATAGGATCTTTAAGTTAAAAGAAATACCAACTCCAAAAATGAAAATAAATAAATAAAGAAAATAATGCTAATACTCAGCCAAATGTGTTGAGTTTGAGGCAGTGTCAATGACGTCTTACCAAGGAGCACAACAGCAGCATGGTGAGATTTACTATATGAACGTATGGACTTAAGGAACTTTTAAACAGTAAGCTTTTCCTCAAAGTCTCAAAAAGCAACATACTCTAAGACAGCCATAGTCAACTACTGTAGTAACATATTTTACACTGGATGCCTTTCCATGTACAATCAGCCACATGTTATGGGATTGAGGCAGTGTGGGTGACGTGTCTTGCCACAGAGCACAGCACCAGTATGGTGAGGTTTAGTACACTGTATTTTTCAGACTATAAGTTGTTCCAGAATATACGTTGCACCAGCCAAAATGTGTAATGAAGAAAAAAAAAACACATAAGTCACACTAGACTACAAGTCACTCTTTTGGGGGAAATTTATTTCATAAAATCAGAGACCAGGAACCAACATTTCATCCCGAAACATAAGTTATAGTAATAATAGAAGAGAGAACAACAGACTGTTAATGCCACATATGAACAGTTCTTCAGATAATTACAGCATAAACAACAGAACAGAACAAGTTTACCAAACTCTCCATCTCACTCCAAATCACTAAATCCATTCAATTCTTCATCCTCTGTGTCACGTCTGAACAACTCCATGACCTCCAGAGGTAAACAGAGCACCGCTTCCTCTTCTGTGTCGCTGTCGTCAGACTCAGCATCAGTTTCAGTTAGAATTATTCTGTCATTTCTTAATCCTGACAGGATGGTTTCAGTCATCACTGAAGTCACTTAAATTTTTTATTTTCAGTGGTGCAGAAGTAATGGTGCAATCAGCTGACATGATACAGACAGGACAGAGGCTCTTTCTGCAGGAGACATGTGCAGTAGAGTGAAGTGACAGTGGTACAGGAGTAATAGGAGCAGCAGATACTGACACACAAGACTAGAGCCTCTCACGGCTGTCAGTCTGAAATTTTAATATATAAGTCGGAAAGGAGTATAAGTCGCAGGAAACACCCAAACCATGAAAAAAAGTGTGACTTATAGTCCAGAAATACGGTACTTATTGCTGTATTAGTTGTTTTCATAATGTGGTAGTACCAATTGCAATAATAGTGTGGTAGTAGTAATTGCAGTTGTGGTTGTAGTAGTAACTGGAGTTCCGGTAGTGGTACTACTTCTGTACTAGTAATTAACAGTAATAGTAGTAGAAGAAGCAATATCATTGGTAGCCAACAATAGCACTAAGCAGAAACTGTAGCAGCAGTAGTAGTAGTAGTAGTAGTAGTAGTAGTAGTAGTAGTAACTTTCCTTCTGGTCTTATAGTCCAGAAAATACGGTACACGTCAAATTTTTTGTTTCGCATTAGATCCAACATCCAAATCGAAGAGTTTGAACACCCACTTCAATTTGTATATATAAAAAAATACTCTAACACATCCATAACCAGCTAGTAGTAACATATTTTACATTGGATGCCCTTCCGTGTACATGTCAGATTTTCGCTTTGTAGAATAGACTTGAAGTACTCTGTTTTTCGACATTCTATACACTACACTTTAATACACTTCACCCTTCAAGCCTATTCTTGTTTCACGTGCCGAGATCCCTTTATGCTAATGCTAATTCACATGACATTTCCCTAGCATCCGCACGCTTGCTTCGAGGCTGCTTCCTTGGCATTTCAATCGGCGACAGTAATCACAAATAGCCCCGCTTCTTTACGAGAATTAAGCCGTTAAATTGTCCTCTATTTCTCAAACCCCGCACCCTTTTACCGCCGTCCATTCACAGTAAACTTTTATTTCACTGCATATTGTCGCCTGGGGGTAGACGCCGAGCTACATTCGCTAATAGCATCTAGCCGTGTAGCGTTCATTTATTCGAGCTTTTTTTAAAATTGCGTTTGCGTTCTCACGGGATAGGTCACTCGTATTAACACTGACGAAACAAGGAAGGAAATAGCACTCGGAGTCAGGTAATAGAACAGCTACCGGTTTAGGAACCCAACACCGCCAGCTCGCGATCGACCTTTGACCTTTCTCCTGAGTCGACACCTGAGGGGCCGCTGTTGACGGGGCCACACAGAAAGAGTTTTATGAGGGCCCCAGAGTCAGACAAGAATAGGAAAGACTGTCTCTATAGCGATAAAGAAGTTAGTTAAAGAGTCCATATTAGGATATTTTCTGATCTATGTTCTATTGTCGTTTCCTCATCGCAAACAGACCTGGAGTTGTGTTCTTTTTGTTTCATTCACACTTGTTTAACGCACAAATCCTGCATATTTAGGCTGAGTTCTTCTCTCAAACTGAAAACAGAATTCCAATTTGTGATGTCATGTGGTAATACAGGAAATGCTTTTCTTCATAGAGATGCTTTTGTTTTGTCTGGAATGTTTCACAGTATGGTATTAAACCTTTCTATTTTCACTGAGACCAAACCAGACCAAGTTACAGGTCAGATCTATGGAGAGGCGACCCTGCTCAGTCAGAATACCTGTTTTTCTTAGCAGTATTGAGCTATAAAACCTTCTGTAATTGAATAAATGTAAGGTAGAGCTGTTTAATGTCATACTGTGCAACATTCCAGACAGAGCAATGACATCTCCATAGAAACAAGCAGGTGACAGACCCAAAAAGTTACTTAGTGCACCTGTAACATATCTACAAGGCGACGAACCAATCAGAACACTTCTTATTCTAAGGTGAACAAAGACACGCACACTCAAACGTTTTTGGTGTGAATTATTTCCATCATCATCCCAAGAATTCAAGTAAAAAACATATTTCTTCATGTTGTCCTCTCTGAAATGAATCATGGCATATGTAGTTCCTCATGTTGATAAGCTGTTGCTACTATAATACAATGCATTTAAGCTTGCATTATGTAAAAACTGATATACTGTGACAGTCCACGATATTACTATGAGACTTTTGATGCTACGATATCACAATATTTCGGTTATTGTTGCATCTCTAAGACAGACCATTTCTAAAACAAGCAAATACTAATAAATACACAAAGGAAATTTTGCGTAACATTGGACATTTTAGTTAAAAGAAACGACAACACCAAAAATTTAAAAGAAAGAAAGAAAGAAAGAAATGAACTATAATACTCAGCCAAATGAGTTTGAGGCGGTGTCAAAGAAATGTCTTGCCATGGAGCCCAGCAGCAGCATGGTGAGATTTAGTAGGCCTATTGCTGGGTTTCAGATGACATTACAGCTTTCTGGGTGACAATATTAATGAATACAGATGGGGGTAGCTGTAATGAATATTGCTAAAATGCAAAATGATGTTGTAATACAGTGAGTTCTTGGGTTCAGTCACTAATTGAAAATATCAGGCTCAACATTTGGAATTTTGCTTTTGGATATTTCCTGGCAAAGTATAATCTGGCCCTTACCCCCATCTGAGAGAATCACATTCATCACATTCGCCCCATCCACACTAGTATGTATTCGAGTTGTTTTCGTTTCCACACTAATCCGATGGCAAACGGCTCCAGAGACGGAACGAATCTGGTGCCGCCAGCTCCCATGAATTCATCTGAGTACGGATCTGATCTGGCACTGTATGGACACCTGAAAACGCTGATACGCTGACGTAGGTCTAAGGCTGCGTTCAGATTGCAGCCTGAAGTGACCCAAATCCGATTTTTTTGGCCCCTATGTGACCTGTATCTGATCTTTTAATGACAGTCTGAATGACACAGATCCGATTTTTTCAAATGCGACCCAGGCCACTTCGATATGTGCTCCTAAAACCGATACATATCTGATCTTTTGACATGCGACTTCAGTGTGAACGGTCAAAGTGCATGAATCCGACCTACACGTTATCAACAAGCCACAAACGTCACTATTCTGCGGTGAAGTAGGCGAAAATTGTTAATGAACTCCGTGTCACTGAAGCGAAGCACATCACCACTCACCACTCTTGGCTCCGTCTCCACATCCACACGTTCCTTTCAACGGACGTCGCTGCCGCTGTCCTGCAAAACACCATGGCCAAAAACCCCGTCCTTCTCCTTCTCCTCTTTAAAACAAGTAAGTTGTTCATGTTCTGGCTCCGGTTCAAGAGAAACTTTAAAATCTCCAGGTGCTCAATGCTCACATGTTTGGACAACTTCCGTAAACACAGAGCACGCTCGCTGTGGTTGATGTCATCTTGTCCTCCAGTGCACATGCGGGACACTTTCGGGTCGTTTACCGTTCACACTGGAGTCACATACAAGTCGCAATTAATTGGAAATGTGAACGACCTCGCAAAAACATCGGATTTCACAAAAAAATCGGAATTGAGCATTAAGCCCTGCTGTCTGAACGAAGCCTTAGTAATTCACCACCAAAACGCTAAGATGCTAGAATATATGTCCATTCATATATACGGTCTATGCTTACAACCTGCAGACGTATAATCTCTGAAAAGTTTCACATGAACCATCTCCAACGCGATAGAAACACAGAACAGATTCACCATCAGCAGAACACCCCTCTGTCACAGAAAGAACACTCATATTCCACTGAGTCGTGTCCTTTAGTCCGACAGAAGCTGAACCGCATCAGCGCACAAGAGCGAGCTGTTTTTTGAGCGCTCAGTTTATGCAAATGAGCCATGTGGTTTTAAGTTTCGTTTCTGTAAAACGTAAATAAATATGCTTAAAGATGTGTGGATATGGGAGGGTTTACAGACACAGAAACGATGTGTCTGGACGCAAATAGTTTCCGATAAGGTGATACAGTGATTCGTTTTTAGTGTCATCATAGCCTAACTTATTAATATTATTGTATCAAAAATCTACCATCACAGATACCTTATGTTAGGGTGACCAAACGCCCGTTTTTCCCTGGACATGTCCGTTTTTTGCCTCCTGTCCTGGGCGTCCGGGCTTTTATTTTTAAAGTGATGGAAATGTCCGGGTTGTCATTACCTTTCACTGGGGCCATTAAATTGAGCGTCTCTCGTAGCTCTTTGTACACTCAGAAGGAGCGAGCAGACACAAACAGTCGGTCAGTTTGCAACATGCCGAAGCGCAAATGTGCATTTAACACTGACTTGTACAAGAAATTCCCTGTTTTCCATCCCGGTCGAGACAAGTGGGAGGTCATGTGCACAGGTTGCGAGGTGAGAGTAGCTCAGTGTCGAGGTCCAACCCCACACCCCCGCTAAGATGTCCGGGTTTTCACAAATGAAAATATGGTCACCCTACCTTATGTAACTATAGCTTTATTATTATTTCTTATACAGAACTAATTCTTTTTTTTTCGCTTTAACGTTTTAAGACCGTAAAAATCATGTATAGCATTTTTAAGAGTTAAAGCTACTGTATTTGACCCATATTGTTCACTGCATATACTATTTACACAAAATGGTGCATTAAACATTGCCATGACAACATTTTTAACAACCTTCTACTCTGTTTTATTTCCTTTCAATTGAGAAGTAGCCTCGCTGTAATTTACCAATCGTTGCTTCACTTTCTTTTCCCTATCTGTTCGAACACCCAAGCTTTTGTGCGAAACCTCTGCGAGTTCCAGCCGCCGTCGTGTTCCGTCTCATTTCGATCACTTTAAACATATCTGGGCTCCTGTCTCGTGTTTATTTGTGGAAATCCCCCTCCACGACCCACAGACACAGACATAGCTTCAGTTAGCCTATGCGTGGGGGGACCGGGGCCTTATAGAAAAGCTACAGGAAGCGCCGCTGAGATTTATTGACATAGTCTCTGCAGTGTCACATGTGGAGGGCCGAGGGGGTCCTGAGGGAGCGTTAAAATCACAGTGCGGCTCAGTCTGTGCTCTTAACCAGACCGCAGACACTCGTAATTGATTCCACTGTTTATGCGTTTGACTCCTCCGTGAAGTTTTAGGTGGGAGTACAAATATTTGAAAAGTATGTAAGACACAAGATCATGTTGGGTTCTACTTCGGTTGTATTTTCGCAGCAACAGAGAAAATTCTATTCATTTCAAAACATCTAATCTAACATCTAATCTAAATCAGGATTTTAGAAACAAAAAACTTGAAAAATATGCATGATGAATCCGTGTATCATTTGTTCATTTGTTTTTCAAAATAAAACCAAAAATAACTGAACCAGGACTGAACCAGGACGGTCCCGGAGATGCGCCCAGGTAGACTGTCGGGTGATCAGGACCGAGACCAGGACTGAGACCGATTTAGTCCTGGTTCAGTCCTGGTTTAGTTTTGGTATAGTCCTGGTTTAGTTCTGGTATAGTCTTGGTTTAGTCTTGTTTTGGTCCTGGTTCAGTCCGTATGCGGCGCAAAAATCTGGCATCACAGGTTAAGTCACGGAAACGGGAAACAGTTGTTATCCATTTTTTCCAATATTCATTCAAACGCAAAATCGAAAACTGAAAAAAAACCTAATCGTTACTCGTTTTTTCATTTTGGTTTCGGAGACAAATAATGAAGAAACTAGTTGTTTTTTCATTTTCTTATTTTTGGCTTTATTTTGAAAATGAACGATACACAGATTATGATGTTATCTGCTCATCTCCGTGGTAATACAGGAACTGAATGCCTTACTTTGGGATATTCTAGGTAACAGAATAACCAATCCATGGAGAGAAGCAAAAGTTACATAGAGGGAGTATCATGTGTCTGTCCCAGCTGCCCTGAAGCGAGGTCTCCAATCCGCACCAACGGCCCTGCCAACCACCACCAACACTCACGCGTACACCACTTTCATACTAGGCAATGTGGGTGAAGTGTCTTGCCTAAGGACATTGCAACAGTTTTCACACAGCACCTGATTTTCCTAACTTTTTAGCCAAGTTATTTTTGTGTCTGTTGCACTGAAAAATATGTGTCCTTACCGGGCTTGCATCAGCACAAACCTGGGCCTTCCCCTGCTTGTTTCCGTGGAATTGTTTTTCCTTTGGCTATAATCTTCCACACTATGGTATAAAACGTACCTATTTCCATGGAGAAACTTCCAAAGTACCTTCTATTTCCATGCAATCACACCACCGCGCCGCCTCCGAAATATGGAGCTGTGTTTTCTTATTTCCGAGTAGAAGGGAGGTCAATATAAAATAACTCAAAATGGATGTAGCTTTAAGAGTTTTAGAAGTAAATAAGTCATTAAAATTCAATCTATCTTAAAAAAGCAGCAGTTTACGCTACATTAAATACACGGCACTAGATTTACGCCGCCTTAAAAAGTTCTAGTTCATTTGATACAGTTTGCGGTGCTCCCAAGTTATTCCTCACTTACCTTATGCATTCTGAACATCCTAATTACTCACAGAGATGAGTTTCTAAGAGTTTTTCCACAACTTTTAGAGACCAGAATCACCAGAGATTTGCTGTCACTGAGAGAACTTCCTGATTATCAATGCAAATGACAATGGACAATGAAACGATTAATAATTAGATTCAGACGGTACACAGCGGACTTATTTTGACCTCTAGAGCTGTTTATACCATATTTTCCGGGGTATTAAGTGCTCTGGATTATAAGACGCACTGTCATTAAATGGTCTATTTTCGAACTTTTTTTACAAATAAACTGCACCGGAATTTAAACGAAACACAACATTTAGATGGTTCAGTCGGACTTTGTTTGGTGCGTTCACGGTGACTCTGGGCTTTGTTCAGTTGTGGCGTGTAGGGAGGGTTCGCAGTGACTCAGTTGTTCAGTGTCTAGAAGTGGCACATTGCACTCACTTTTTCGGTTCGTTCCTCCGTTCCGTTCGTTGTCGGCGTGGAGTGATGAGTGTGTCTGTGCGGTCGCTGTCTGCTCCGTGCGTGTTTTCGTGCACTGTGGGTGGTGCGGCTTTGTAGTTTACTGAAGTCGTGCTGGGACACCCGAGTGGATTCGTCTATAGGGCGCTCTGGCTTGCGGGGCGCACAGTTGTTTTTTGATGCGGTTGGAGGCTTAAGAGCGTGTCTAATAACCTAGAAAATATGGTACATGGGGAAGAATACGCACAACCGGACCCACGTCACACAGAGCATGTTGTTTGCGCCATGCCCCTTTTACGGAGAAAATGATCTCTCTGAGCCAAAACGTTCCGTCTTAGTGACTGTTGTTGTTCATGTTAAACATACCCAGGGTAGGTCTTAAAAGTCTTAAAAATGTCTTAAATATCATGGTCCTAAATTAAGTCCTTAAAAAGTCTTAAATTATGTTGTCCAAGTATTTTTTATTTCATTAGCTTTTTGTGAACTCAACCGGGCTGCACTGCAATGTTGAATGGAGGAAAAAAAACAACAACATGAAATCATGTAACATGAATGAATGTCTAACTTGGAGTATGCGCAAACAATACTTAGTTTGTCTTGTTAGAATGTTTTAAATGCATTTTTGGCCATTTTACAAGCATCACATACTACTATAAATGAGTTCTGAATGCAATTTTGTAATGAAAGTATTTTTTGTTCTTTACATCAGTGGGTAATGGTATTAGAATTGGATCTGGTGTTTTTTGACCGCATAATGGGTGCGATGTTGGTCATAATTTTCATTTAAGTGGTTTTTAAAAAGGTCTTAAAAAACGTCTTAAATTTGGGGTAGTCAAACCTGGGGATACCCTGATGCCAAAGAGTTGCTGTGTGGTTGGGTGTACAAACAGAAAAGCTAAGAAACCTTTGCTGAAATTCATTCCCCTGACATGTCCACAAAAAATCCTGTCAGAAGAAAATTATGGCTACAAGTCAAACGAAGAGAAGCGCCCAATGGGATGCTGTTACGCTGAACCTTAATCGAGGAGCAGGTTACGGCTTTTACTGGCAAATAAATATTAGCCTAGTTATTAAAATCTTGATTTAATTATAATATTGTTCATTAGTCTTCAAGAGACAAACAACTACACCAAAAATGAATTGGACTAATGAAAATACCTATCTAGGCTCACCTATGACAGAAATTATTCTAGCTCTACATGAATTAACTAACGTACTTTAAATCTGAGCCAAATATAAAGGCAAAAATACAGAAAAACTATTTCTTACTAGAATTTCTTACTCTGGAGGCTTAATGAGATACAAATAAATGTGTGGGTATGTCACTTCTGGACTCTGAGTGGGGTTGTTGCTCTTTGTACATGGGAGACTGAAGGGGCATGTTTTCATATTAATTGAATTAAGCTTTTGTACGAATCGTTCACAGTCAACGAGCGACAAAGTGGTCATGTATTGAGTACTCATATTGATTTGGTGTATGTTTATTGACCCTAATTTGCATTAAAGTTAATGAGAGGGTCATTTGTTTTCCCCCAGAAAGGGGCAGGAACGTCTCTTACCAGTCAAGTTCCCAGATGTGCCAGTGTGGTATAGGATTTTGAGCCCGCGGTGAGGAGAGGAGCAGTACAAAGTGGAGACAAAACCCACCGCTGTGGACTTTGGAAAAACAGACATTTATCCCAAAATTGAGGCAGGACTTTCAGGGCTGGAGATTGGAGTTCTGGTGAATAATGTGAGTGTGTTGTACCCATATCCCGAGTACTACCTGCACATTCCAGACCTGGATAATTTTATCACAAACACGATCAATGTGAACATGACCTTACTATATGGGGTCGACACACCACATAGTATTTTGATCCCGGGGTCAAAATCCTATTATGGTATGTTGAAAATCTGTATTTTATTAATAAAGAACTTGAATTCTATAGAAAAACTTTAAGTATTAATACTAGGGATGGGCATGATTAGTCGATTAGTCGATAATTGATCATTAAGAATTTCATCGATTACGTAAATTTTTATCGACAAACCGAATGCAGGTTGCTGTGCGTTTCGTGACCAAACAGGGGTCCGTACATGTCTCTCTGCACTCAGAAGGAGCGAGACACAAACAGTCGGTCAGTCTGCAACGTACCGAAGTGCACATGCATATTTAACGATGATTTGTACAAGAAATTCCACACTTTCCGTTGCGTTCGGGACAAGTGTGAGGCCATGTGCACAGTGTACAAAGCAGCACATATGTTTCGGTGTCCAGTGGGAAAAAGTTTTGCCAGGTGAGAGTCGCGCAATGTCGATGACGAGTCCCCACCTCCCACCACCCGTAATGTGTCCTGGTTTTGACAAACGCAAATATGGTCACACTAACCTGTATTCACCTGAGTCATGTCTTTTAATCCGACAGAATTGAACCGCATCAGCGCACAAGAGCTGTAGTTTTATCTTCACTTAGTTTATGCAAATTAGCGATGTGGTTTTAGTTTAGTTTCTGTGAGAGTTGCACAAAACTGAATTAAACACATTATAATAAAGGGGCTGATGTGGCTCTAGAGTGGTTACGGTTTATTTGTCGTAAAGTTGAATTTATTTATGCAGATTAGGAGTGCAGATGGTAATAATAATGATGACCATTTTAATATAAAAACGTTAATGATTAATCGATAATCGATCGTTAATTCTCTCAATCAAGAAAATTTCATCGAATGCCCATCCCTAATTAATACTATATCTGCAAATTAAAACATATTGACATATTTAAAAGTGTTTTTTGAAGAACTCATATGCATTTTTTACGTCGAGTATAACTTTTGAATGTTAAAAATGACTTAGTTGTTTAAACACATATTTTACTGAAAATGAGATAAGTAGTTATTAATGAGTTAGGTAATCAAAGTGATGTATAGTAGTTAAATAGGGGAAACCTATGACTGTAGTAATCTGACCCCCCAATATGTTTATTATAGTTATTATGATGTAAAGTAAGAAGTAATGTTAGTTGAATATTGACAATGATCAATTATAAATAAAAAAGGTCAAAAGCCTATGACTATAGTAATCTGACCCCTCAATATGTTTATTATAACACAACATGACTAAATTCAATGCCGTTATCTTTACAAACCATTGCCTGAATTGACATTATGATTAAGGATTATCTGAACATAGCAAACTAAAAACCATAATAATGTAAAATACAATATAAAAAGTGACAAGTTTGCGATGTATATGCAATTATAACAATACGTTACTTTTACACAAAATACCAAGTCATTCTCCATCAAAACACTCCTTAAAATACCTTCAACAAAGTGAATATGTAGCAATATATAATAAAAATAAATTACACGGGGGATAATGATCAGATAAGTAACTACTAAAGAAAAAAGTAAGGGGAGTCAAAATCTTATAGGGGGGGTCACTTTACTATAGTGGTATGCTGACCCCGGGGTCAGTATACTATGGGGGTCAAAATACTATCTCACACTGGTCCAACGTATAGAGTACAGGGCCTTTGAGTACTGTTCCTTCAAAATATTGTTACTTATTTAGAGCACAGTTGCTGCACTTCACTGAATTAACCCATCACTCCCCTCCCTGTGGTGTAGTCGTGGTAACAGGTTGTCAGTGATGATGTGATAGGCGCAGACACGTGTACAGATCTCATCATGACATTACCATTTCAATAATACATGTCCTCTCTCTGCATAATGCATTTGTTTTGCATATAGGCCACTGATACCTTACAGCACATGCTTTGATAAAGATATGCATATATTTATTTAGCTATATATATGTATATGGGACATGTATATATGTATATAGGACGAGGCGGTTGTACGTCTTCCCTGTCACGGCTCAACTGTCAGAGCAGACAAGTGAGCGCTCTTACCAGGGTTCAAGTGCAGTGGGAGGGTGATCATAATTACATTTGAATCAGGTATTATTCACATGCATTAATTAAATTTAAATAATCTTGTATCATCTAAAACGAGTAATGTAAATATAAAATATCTTTAAATTGCAAGAGCATAAAGAGCCCATATTACGTTATTTTCTGATTTATGTTATAATGTTTCCTCATCACAAACACACCTGGAGTTA
The DNA here is from genome assembly GCF_026225935.1 of Boleophthalmus pectinirostris. Classification (NCBI taxonomy): domain Eukaryota; kingdom Metazoa; phylum Chordata; class Actinopteri; order Gobiiformes; family Gobiidae; genus Boleophthalmus; species Boleophthalmus pectinirostris. The sequence continues at coordinate 29,569,733 of NW_026571070.1, forward strand.
TGTTTTGTTTCATTCACACTGAACAGAAAACTTCAACAGAAAACACCCTGTTCCACCTTGTGATGTCATGTGGTATTACAGGACATTTTTTCTCTGTGTTTTTAAACTCCATTCACCTTCACTAGAATCATTTGGATGATTCCAGCCCTGTTATTGCCAATCTCTACTGAACTAAAGGTAAATAGTAACCAGAGGTGGGACTTGCAAGTCGAATCAGACTTATTTATTTATTTATTTGAGACCGGGACAAGCACTTTTTTTTTTTTTTACATTAACCTTAACAGGAGAGATGCATTGTATCAGGTTGTAGCGCCAGTGCCAATTTCCACCTTTAGTCCCTGGGCAGGTTCATTGATTGATTATATTTAACTGACCTTGGCTATCAACTGTTCTTCCTGGAGACCTATGTAGCATGTTTTCAGACTTCAGTCACTATTTTTAGGACTTGAGACTTGATTTAATAAAATGGACTAAGACTCGACTTGGACTTGAGCCCTGTGACTTGAGAAGACTTGAGAAGCACTTTTAAATCCTTCTTCTTCTTTCTATTCTGACTGTAATGATTCACACTAAGATCTTGTCAAGACATAAAAATATTTAAAAATGCATTTCTACAACTCTTACATACTCTATAAATACTCTTATATAAATATACTATGACTTTATAAGTACATTTTAGCTTAAAATTCATATAAATTGCAAAAACCAAAGCTATATTTGGTACTTTGGTTTAAAGACTTGAAATGACTTGAAGCTCAAAACAGACGACTTGGACTTGACTTGGACTTACAGGTCAGTGACTCGAGACTTGACTTGGACTTGCCTGTACTTGACTTGGGACTTGACTCGAACTTGAGGTCAAACACTTAGAAAACAACGACTTGGTCCCACCTCTGATAGTAGCTGATCACTTGAAAACTAACACTCTATGACATCACAAGGTGGAACAGAGCATTTTGAGCTTTGGAAATGTAGACAAACAAATAATAAAGGATTAATCAAACATGTGTGAATAAAACAAAACACACTGGGTACGTTTATGATGGCTTAAAACTCACAAGAGTCAATTTTGCGTAATACAGGACCTTTAATGAAACTCATCTTATCTAATCACCCTCAACTCATTCATTTATAAAGTCCTATGTTCTTCTCCTCCGCAGCAGAACCATCGGCTTCCTCAGCCTCTCCATCTTCTTCGCTGTCACCACCACCAATATCCCTTAGCTAGGCCCTGATATTTCCGATCTGTTCTACTCTCCCTTCATGTCATGACTGATCTCTGTACCTGCCTGTCTAAGCTCCAAAGTTCTATACGTCATCCAGAACTATTTCCCTGGGCCTGATGTCCTCATTTCACTGTTAGCGTCAGCATCATTAGCGTCTGAATATTACATTTTCTCACCTCGAACGTGTCTCATCATCACATATGCAAGTACAGCATGTGCAGCTCCCAGCACACGGTTAGCGGTCAGCAGTATGAGCTCATTATAACATCGGGGCTGTATGGTGAGTGCTGTGGTTGTGTCCTTCAGCAAGACTCTCCTACCATGTTGGTTTTGTTCATATGTGATTAGTGATGGTCTGAGAAGAGAGAGGGAAAAATAATGCAGATAAAAAGCAAAACAAAAAGATCCAGATTGATTCTCTGCACTGAATTTGAGAACATGCACTCCTAAAACGAGTCTTGACCCTGATCTTGTTCTTGCAGGTTCCTCTTACCCGGCAGTAGGCCCGTCCCTGGGTCTGAAGAAGTCTGCGTCTCTGGAGAGTCTGCAGACGGCCATGGCGGAGGTGAACGTGTCCAGGGCCCGCTCCCACATCGTCAGGGGCCGAGGCTGCAATGAGAGCTTCAGAGCCGCCATCGATAAGTCCTACGAGAAGGCCCCAGGCTCCAGCACCGCTCCCACCACAGAGGAGGACACCAGCATGGACACATGTGAGTGGAAAAGGGGTTAAAACTAGGGATATGATGTTATTCAGATCTCATCTTATGATACAATCTATGCATTCAAAGCAATAAACCTTTTTCACAAGGGCCGGAAGTTCCCCGCTGTAGGTTTGTGGAACAAAATGTCTGTGGAAATGTCTCGCATATTCTCCACCAGGTTCATAAATCTGCCCCATCACCAAATCGTCAACCAGGTCCACAAAGGATAAACATTCTTCCATGAAGAATTTATCCACAACTATCAAGGTCAGAAAGACGAAAACTTAAAGGCGAACAACATCGAGCATTACTGAACTAACCCCAAAACTATGGTTATAGTATCCAAGAGATGTCTTGTATTTGAACTGCACAAGTCGATCTATTTATGCTAATATTGATATCATGAAATTGATTTTTAATTTTAATTCTAGAATCAGGTTGAGTGAACAAGTTTGTGGCTATACCAGTTTGTCAAAGCCTGATCCTGTCAGATCTCAGAAGCTCAGCAGGGCATGGATGGGAGACCACTGGGAAAATCAGGAGCTACAGGGGGGCGCCAGTCGCAAAAATAAATTGCCATTGTGTCCTTGTGGCACTTCACCCACATTGCCTAGTATGAAAGTGGTGTGTGCGTGAGTGATGGTGGTGGTTGGAGGGACTGATGGCAGCTGCACTTCAGTCAGTCTGCCCCAGGGCAGCTGTGGCTATGATAATAGGTATGTAGTGTCTTTGTGACAGATGTCTGTGAAAAGGGGTATTTAAATAAAAATAGATAAATATGCATAATAAAAAAAAAGTTATTTATGTTTTATTCATGACCATAACGTCAGTTTTGTTCAGTAGTTCACTAAAGCGTTGTGGTTCGCCTTTAAACATTTCGTCTTTCTTCCCTTGATAGTTGTGGATAAATTGTTCATGTTAGAATGTTTGTTCTTTGTGGACCTTGTTGGTTGAAGATTTGTTGATGGGGCAGATTTATGAAGCTGCTTGGAAAATACGGCAGACATTTACACACAGGTTCTGCCAGAGAAAATCTTTAACCGGAAATTCCACAAATCTACAGCGTGACACTTCCGGCTGTTGTGAAAAAGGTCTATATGTCTATGCTAATATCAACTTTATGTTAGCTGCTATGCTAGCATGTCGTCTCTGGGGAGTACCCGCTGAAGTGCATTGTGGTGTTTTTCAGCTGACTGCACTCCAGAAAAGAATCCCATGTTTCCACACATGACAGAGTGCCCTCGTATTCAATTAACTGTTGTCTTATTTTTTCCTCTTTCTTGTTATCGTCCTTTCTTTACTCCATCTTGTTCATTCATCTTTTCTTTCACTGACCAAGCTGCAATGTTGTGGTTCTCTCTTCTTGCATTTGTTTGCGTCATTGCACATTTTGGTGCATAACATTAAGTGTATAATTTCCAACAAAAACATTTCATGAATAATTACTAACAAGGTCCCAAGAGTAAGAAAACGTTTAATGCGGCACATTAATTTTGCCTAAAACTATATATCATTTTTTATTGAAGCATGTCAGTTGGCTTGTTCCAAATTGATAATAATTCTAACTCCACAGCTGCATATGTCAATCTAGTTTTTATTTCATTCTTTGTTCCTTTCATCTGTCCTTTTGTTCATCTTTTTTTTTTTCTCTTTTTCTTTTTTTTTAAAAAAGGACCCATATTATGCTGTTTTCTGATCTATGTTCTAATGTAGTTTCCTCATCACAAACAGACCTGGAGTTGTGTTTTGTTTCATTCACACAGTTTTAACACAATATTAGACTTAAACTTAGACAAACTTTACTAATCGACAAGGGAAATTATTTGGACACAGCAGTTCACACATCACAATATAATATAATAACAAAGAGTAAAAAATATAAATGGTAATAATAAATTCTATATAAGTAGCAGAAGAGAGCAATAGACTGGTGTGAAATAAGACATAATTATATAAATGCATATGTACAAGTCAAAATAAAATAAATAAATAAATAAAGTAATAAAAAAAGAAGTAATAAAACATAAAATCTCAGCTTTATACAAGACATTAAATCTTGCATATTTAGGCAGAGTTCTTCTCTCAAACTGAAAACACTCCACCTTGTGATGTCATGTGGTAATACAGGAAGTGCTCCACTGTGTTTTTAAACTCTATACACCTTCATTAGAATGATTTGGATGATTTCAGCCCTGGAATTGATTGACAATCTCGACTGAACAAAAGGTAAAAAGCAGCTGTTCACTTAAACTGCTGCTTCATGACATCACAAGGTGAAACAAAACATTTTGAGCTTTGGACATGTAGACAGACTAATCATAAAGAATTACTCAGACATGTGTGAATGAAACACAACTCCAGTTTTGTTTTTGATGAAGTAACTGCATTATAACATGTTTTAACACTCACCAAAATAAATGTAATGTAATATAAGACCTTAAATTAACCGTTTACTTCCTCCTCTTTCTTTCTTCTTCTACTGTCTTATCCTTACGCTGCACTTCCCCATCACCTCCCTCTCCTCGTACATTTCAGAGCTGGTTGGCCATGAAAGTCAAACGGAGTTGAATTTTGCTGCTTATATTGGCGTGTGACGTGTGAATGAGTCTGCACGCACCACCGGTCTCCACGTGTGATTGACACTTGAGTTATTTGTGTAATGCTAAAGAGCTGTTTGCTTTCAACTAAATGAACCTAACTCTTTTAATTACTGTGATCTTCATGGTGCCTACATTTGAAAATTGCAAAATCGCTGTAATCAATCTCACTATAGATGCTTTATGAGTCCTTGGTTCGCCATTGGTAAACGCAAGATTAAAGGGGCATTATGTCATATTTCTGGTGGAGCCGTTGTTGCTTTGTCTGATATGTTCCATAGTGTATCTCAGTGTAGTTAATACCCCCAAGTCTAGTTCTATTTGTCAAAACCCTGCAAGGAAATAGATGCAGGATAGATTAGTTTTGATTGAAGAAGATCCTAATATTTCCAGTTATTTTTTGCAATTTAAGTCGTGCAAGTCCAACGAAGAGCTTAAAATGGTACAAAGGGAAGAACTGAACAGTCAGAGGTTTAAAAAAAAAGATAAAAGAACAAAACACAAGTCCAAGCTCTGCCAAAACTACCTCAGGAAAAAAGAACAAGATGGTAAAGCTTGAAAACCTGGAGTGTCCAGCAGCAGCACAGTGTCCAGACTTAAACCCCATGGAGCTGGTTTGGGATGAACTGGACAGAAGAGTGAAGCAACCTACAAGTGCCACACATTTATGGAAACTTCTGCAACAAACTTTTGAAAGTCAGTAATGTTCTCGACTAGCTGGGAAATAATAATTTAAAAAATGCTAGCCGAAAAATGAGGATTCAGAATCAAATTTGGCTTTAAATTGGAGAGTGGTTATGACGGCGCGTTGTTGGTTGGTAGATATTTTAGATTGTCTGGTTAAGAAAAGAAAACAGCCAAAAGAGGAAACGATGGCCGTCCAAACCTACTTACCTTTTGAGTTTACAGATCAAGATTACCCATGGTGAAATGGTACGAAGGGAAGAACTGAACAGAGGTTAAAAAAAAGATAAAAGATACAAAACGCAAGTCCAAGCTCTGCCAAAACTACATCAGGAAAAAAGAACAAGATGGTAAAGCTTGAAAACATGGAGTGTCCAGCAGCACAGTGTCCAGACTTAAACCCCATCGAGCTGGTTTGAGGATGAACTGGACAGAAAAGTGAAGCAACCCACACATTTATAGAAACTTCTGCAAAAGACTTGGGAAGAACTTTCTGACTTTTTTTTTTATTTCTACTGTAAAAAGAACGAGCCACGAGTGTGTTCAGCTGTTATATCTGCTAAGATGGACACTTTCATGAATCAAAAGTTTAGAATACATTTTGGTCAACAGTAAACAGTAAAAAACTGGAAAAAGTGTGGTGTTCTAAAACTTTTGACTGGTAGTGTCTGTAGTCCTCTGCACTGAGTTCTACACATCCATCTGGGATCTTGCTGAAACCTACTGGTGGAAGTGTCACAACTGCAGCACAAGCCGGAAAATCAAACTTTAGTTAAATCCAGTTGAGAGAAAAGTACAGATGTCTTACCCATCCACAAACGCACAAACTGCCTCCCTCTGCTCGTTTTTCACAAACTAAAAGCTCTTAATTTCTTCTTCTAAAAAAAAAAAAAAAAAAGTACATCTTTAGGTGTTGCACAGTTTTGTTTTGGTTTGTTCAGCGCTGGCTTCTGCCCAAACCACAGTCCTGCTGCGAGTGGTCAGTCAGAGTTTTCAGCAGTTTGTGAACTCGTGAAAATAGTGAGAATTCATCTTGCTGACAAGGCTTAAGTTTAATGCCATACTGTGGAACATTCCAGACATTTCCTTGGCACAAGCAGTTGATGAACCCTTGAACTGAACCTGTAACTGATGATAGATATGATAGATGTTACAGATGGTAACTTTAACACTTTAGCAGGTAGCTTTAGAGAATCATGTTTTATAGTGAAGACAGTTTGAAAGCTGTGAGGATCAGTGAACTTGTGCACCACATCATGACATCGCAAGTTGTAACAGATCATTTCACGGCCTTGGACTTTAACCCCCACCATTTGGCTCACATTAAAAACTTGAGGACCAGGGGCGTGGGTCGAGGTGGGAGATGCAGCGGCCCCAGTCAGCCCCCACGGTCTTTTCCAGTCTGCCCCTGGATCATTTTGATTTCTTGAAAAATCTTGAATATTTAACCTGAACCTAATATATTATGGATTATTTATAGACACTGTTACTTCAAAACTGTAATGTGTTATTTATTTATGACTTGTTACTGTCATGTCAAAGTAATGTGTTATATTACAATATTACTGCTTTTAAAATATAAGGAATTACAAAACTATTGCAGCATTTTAAGTTATTCTCACCAAAATAACTGCGAAGATGCCGAACTTTTGCACCATATATGGACTAAACCAGAACTAAACCAGGACTGAACCAGGACTGAACCAGGTCTAACCCAGGATTGAACCAGGAGGACTAAACCAGGTCTAAATCAGGACTGAACCAAGACTGAACTAGAGCTGAACCAGGACTGAACCAAGAACTGAACCAGGTCTAAACCAGGACTGAAACAGGTCTAAACCAGGTCTAAACCAGGTCTAAACCAGGACTGAACCAGGACTGAACCAGGACTGAACCAGGACTGAACCAGGACTAACCAGGTCTAAACCAGGACTGAACCAAGGACTAAACCAGGTCTAAACCAGGTTTAAACCAGGACTGAACCAAGGACTAAACCAGGTCTAAACCAGGTCTAAACCAGGACTGAACCGAGTACTGAACCAAGACTAAACCAGGACTGAACCGAGTACTGAACCAAGACTAAACCAGGACTGAACCGAGGACTGAACCAGGTCTAAAACAGGACTGAACTAGGCCTGAACCAGGGCTGAACCTGGACTAAACCAGGACCAAACCTCAGGTGTTTCACCACTGCTGATATCGCTGTGATTTTGGCATGAAGAAAAACAAAAAAACCACCACTTGAATCCAGGTTAAAAAAGCATTCTAATGTGCATGACTGACATTTGCTCAGAGTAAAATAGTAATTTTTTTCCCTTGTACTGCCTTACATTACTGCGTTACAGCAAAAAGCAAAGCATTACAGTAATTTGTTACTTTCATAACGCATTACTCCCAACACCGTTTATAGAAGCGTAAATGATAAAGCAAAATACAAGCTCAGAAAAGTTGATTCTCATGATACGGACCTTTAAGCGACTCTTTGCCCTTTCTTGCTCTCCCCTCTCCACGCTCAGACATATGTAGGAGCATTGGACACACACACCTGAGCAGCAGGTAAGGACCAATCTGCAGATATGAGTTTCCTCCCTCCATTAAAGACTTCCATTTAAAGCGCCGCGGGGCATGTAGCAAAAGAACCATTTTTTTTCTCCTTTTTTCCTCCTCTTCGCTTTGTTCTCATAAACCCTGTCGGCGCGCCACTAAATACAGCCTTATCTGGGCCAAGAAAAATGGGAAAGCCGAGCGATTTTCCCCTGCGCGCTATATTGCTTTCTCCCCCATGATATTCAAATAAGTCTGTTTTTCAATTTAGATAAAAGAAGCCCGCCGCCGCCCGTCACTGAGGTTAATAGTCAAAGTTGACAGATAAGCCTTCGCCGTTACCGTGTGTACCGTTATTTACATAAAATAAGGAACCTGGCATTACCTAAAGGAAATGTGTCCCCTCCTGATAGCCGTAGACGATTGGACCGGGCCTAGTGTACCGCCGGAGTGACAAGGCGTGTGCTAACAAATGTAATGGGGCTTTTCTTAGAATTTGGTTTTAACCTTGGTTCAGATGTGATTTTAATGGGCTATTAATTGAGCTCAAATTGTATTCCTGTCTCCGGTTTGATGGCCAGAGTCTTTTTTTCATTTTTGATGAAATTGCGTCGGATGGTTCGAGTATTTCAAAAGCTATTGTCTGGCTTTTTGATAAGAGATAGCTTCTTTTGAAAGTCAGTAATGTTCTCTACTGGCCGACTAATGACTAGCTGGGAAATAATAATAAAAAAATGCCAGCTGAAAAATGAGGATTCAGAACCAAATTTGGCTTTAAATTGGAGAATGGTTATGATGGCACGTCGTCGGTTGGTAGATATTTTAGATTGTTTGGTTAAGAAATGAAAACAGCCAAAAGAGGAAACGATGGCCGTCCAAACCCACTTAACTTTTGAGTTTACAGATCAAGATGACCCATTAAAAAAAAATTTAAATAAAAAAATGTCAATGTTAAGTAGATCTGCTCGATTATGGAAAAAATCATTATCACGATTATTTTGATCAGTATTGAAATCACGATTATTCAAACGATTATATTTTTAGTTACATGATGCATTTATTCAGCATTTCTCTTAAAAAAAACAATTTATTATTGATAATTTACGCAAACCTTTCAAACTGAAAATAAATACAGGCTTCAAATATGAACCTTAGAGCAGTTTTGCGATAAAACATAAAATAAATAAAATATACTTTGAACATGAAATAAGGCAGAAAAACATAAATGTATCCAAAATAAACTACATATCCAGATATGCTACAATCTCTGTATTTAAAAAATTAAATGAATATATACTTATTTATCTAAAAAATATCCCAAAATAAAGTTTTGGACCCACAACAGAGAAGGAGCAGAAAAGTTGAATATGCTTCCGCCGTAGCGTTTCCGTCTACACTGCCTTTACTTACAGGAGGCATCCCAACAAATGTACAGAATCTGCAGAGAAAGTATTAGTGAACAGAGAAGGATCTGCAATCACTTCTGTCAAATTCTGGATGCACCAGTTGGTTTCAGGCGAATTAGATGGATATGGACGAGACCTGGAGAACCAGTCGATGCTGGGACAACTTTGTGGAAGGAGAAGCTGATGAAATTGCTTGGTGTGAAAACTTCTATATGTCCAAAGATGCCCTTGTTTAAGTACAAGCATGCCCAATCCAGTTCCACACACTTTTGCGTCACCGTATGCACGCAGATTTCCTCCTGAAAATGCTTGTCTAAACGCGAAATAAAAAGTGTACAGACCATCATCATATAAACGTAGCCTGAGATCCAGAAAAGACAAGAAGTGAGCGTGATCACCGGTGACTCAAAGAAAAGACCAATGAGCTCCTTCGTTTCACATGTGTCACTGAAATAAAGAAATCTGGTTGGACGTTCATGTTTCTGGCTCGAGGTGCAATGGAGGAAGAGGCGACCAGACCAAAATATGGAAAAAAAAAAAAGAAATACAGAGAGAGATTGAAATGTCATGTCAGCAGTTATGAGTGTTCACACTTGTGCAGGTTTTGACATGGAAAATGATCCAATAAAAGGCAAACTAATGTGGGAAAGACAAAAAATGAAAGAAATAGAGTTAGATAGAAAAAGGCAGCAACGAAACACGATAACATTAGTAAGTAATTCTGTTTCAAGTGAAGCGTTGTGTAGTGGTGTTTTATTTGAATCATTTTACAATTCATTGTAAGAAACACCACAAATCAAACAGAAATGTATTTGAAAACCCAGAAAGTCACAATACATCCCCCTTAGAAAGAGACGTTCTTGTTCTCTAGTGTAGCAGGATGCAGAAGGCTGTGGACTTGTTTATGTCTTCCAAAAACAACACTTTCTCCCAAGTGTTTTCGTCGATCAGATTTCTTTTGTGCGTGAATTCTATTGGCTGGTGTTTCCTCGTATCTTAAAGTCACTTGTACCCCCGTGCCCTCGTGCCCCCTGCCCTCTGAGACTTGGAGGATTACACTGTGCTTTACCTTATCAGTGCTCTGGCATCGCTAAGCAACACGAGCGCTGGTGCTAATCTCAATTATGAAAACAGGCGGCCGGGCTCAGAGCTGCTGCCCCCGCTCCTGCTCTTAAGACGGTGATAAGCGGGCGCATTGTCTCAGAGCGCCAACGCCATTCACAAAAACACGTTCCGAATCTGCACTGCAAAAAGCAACATCTAGATCATTTAAAATGACCCAAATTAAGAAGATTTTACTTTAATTTGCTGTCTGCTCTGGCTTCTTGTGGCTCAGAGAATAGACTTTAAAGCGGCTCTGCATGTGTACAAGTCTCTTCATGGCCTAGCACCAAAGTACATCTGTGACATTTTTGTGCAATATAAACCATCTACACCGGGGTCTCCAACCTTTTTCCTCCTGTGAGCTACTTTGTGAGCTACTTTGTAAAACAAAAATGCCAGAGAGCTGCTCATTTTAGTGGTTGCCAGAAATGTTGTAGATATAAGAACCACTGTGAGCCATTATCCAGTTATCAGTACACTAAATTAGGCATCAAAATGATACAGTTACAAAGGAAAAAGGCATTTAAACAATCAAAATTAATTTATTCAACATAATATTTATAATTCAGAAATCCCTTGGCGAGCTACTTGGAAGAGGGTGGAGAGCTACTGGTAGGTCCCAAGCTACAGGTTGGAGACCCCTGGAGCTCCTGGTTGGAGCTCCTAATGTAGTTCTAGAGTCCTGGTTTCGTCCTGGTGTTTCCTGTTTCGTCCTGGTTTCCTCCTGTTTCCTGTTTCGTTTCCTCCTGTTTCCTCCTGTTTCGTCCTGTTTCGTCCCTGGTTTCGTCCTGGTTTCGTCCTGTGTTTCGTGTTTGGTTTCCTCCTGTTTCGTCCTGTTTCCTGTTTCCCTGGTTTCCTGGTTTCGTCCTGGTTTCCTGTTTCCTCCTGGTTTCGTCCTGGTTTCCTCCTCCTGGTTTCGTCCTGTTTCGTTTCCTGTTTCCTCCTGGTTTCCTCCTGTTTCCTCCTGTTTCCTCCTGTTTCGTCCTGGTTTCGTCCTGTTTCATCCTGTTTCCTCCTGTTTCCTCCTGTTTCCTCCTGTTTCGTCCTGGGTTTCCCCTGTTTCCTCCTGGTTTCCTCCTGTTTCCTCCTTGTTTCCTCCTGTTTGTCCTGTTTGGTCCTGGTTTGGTCCTGTTCTCCTGGTTTCGTCCTGTTTCGTCCTGTTTGTCCTGGTCCTGTTTCCTGTTTGGTCCTGTCCTGTTTGTGGTTTCCTGGTTTAGTCCTGGTTTCGTCCTGGTTTCGTCTTGGTTTTGTCCCGGCCTCCTGCTGGTGCCCAGAGTCGGACTCAACAGTGTTTCAGATTCATGTCTTTCTGAAGATGTGAGACAGGCTTGACTCTGTTTAAATCCAGCCTCAAAACGGTTCTGTTTACAAATAGGCTTGCCTTGGTTTGCCTTATTTGAGTAGATTCAGCTTGACAAGTAAAATGATCAGCCAATTGAATAAGTGTGTTTGTCTTAATTCAAGCAACAATCTTTTTCAATTTTATTTCTTATTGAGTGCAAAGAGTTGTTATTTTTCTTATCTTCAGCGTAACAAGATTTAAGTACAAAAAGTCTCGTTCCATTGTTAGATCATTTTACTTGTCGAGCGAAATTGACTCAAATCATGATAAAACTTTCTTAATTCAAGTCGTTTTAACTTGGCTAGATTTAAGATTTGCAATGTGGACCAGAAAACAAAATGCTATGCCGTAACTGGTAGGGATGGTACAAAATCTTGTGCGACAAGATCTCGAGAGACAAATTTCCAAAAGATCGTGCACACATGAGGAAAATGATCTAGTGAGATTTTATTCCAAGTATTTACAAAAAAGAGTTACGTATTGGTGAGTTACATCTTTCACAGTTCCAAAACAAGTACTAGAAGGAAAACAAAAGACATGAGATCCAAGAAAATACAAATTGGAAATTGAATCATAAAATGTATATATTAGGAATTACGTTAAAATCTCATCTTGTCTCCTTTTTCGTGGACCCAATCTCGTAGTACTCAAGATTCTTTTAACAAAACTGTAAGGAAAGGAATATTTTCAACCAGGAATCATCCTCGTTTTTACTTCCTGTGTCTATGTCAGCCAATTACAGCCTGCAGCCATCATTAGGACCCAAGACCAAGGACCCAGCAAAAACAAATTTAGTCAAATCTCCTTTTCTCCTCAAAAAGTATAACAAAAACCTCTCTTCCACCTTGTGATGTCATGTGGTAATACATGACGTGCCTTGGAATAGGCCTTATTCACACTTACAGGAAGACGTCTGGAAACATCTTTTTATTTTTGTATTAAATTAGATTAGAATACACGCAGTAATAGGCAATTTATGAAAAGAAAAATGAAAGAATACAGTGACATCATCAAGGTTAAAGAAAACCGGGCCATTTTCTCAGTTTTCCCAAATTTTGACACTTTTACTTTGTACTTATTGTAAAAAGTCCATGAAGTGGTGTAGTATACTTTATATGATCTCACAAAAAGATAAACAGTTTCTAATAATTTAACTACACTTTCACCACAACTTGACTCTAAGTTAATCAAAATCGTGAAAAAAACAAATTACCAAAAATTAACCTTGACTAACCCGTGCTCAATTATAATGTGAAGACCATGTACCACCTTCAGCAGAGCCATTCCAACTGAAAAATACACACTTGTAATTACCGTCCCGGGAGGCCTTTTTCTCCATGATTTAAATGTATGATTACTGACAGATTAATTACATTTCACACATCACTTTTGATTAGTCGCGATGGAAACTTCTGGAGTTTAATCAACCCTCCATCACCGAGGAGCTGGTTTTCAATCGAAGCTCAAATGAGTTCAGACGCAAATTAAAGCGCCGCATTTCTAAAGGATATCATTTCTACTGCTGAAAGACGCAGGCAGTGTTGAAGTAAAAGTACAGATACAGGAACAAAGACAATACTCAAGTAAAAGTAAAAGCAACATGTACAAAAGTCTACTTAAAGGTACTACGCAAAATTGAGTCTTGTGAACTTTTAGTCATTATTTGGTCATTCCAGTGTTTAAATGATCCAGAAGATTCTAGTGAAGTTGTATGGTTGTGTCATGGATCTATTAAAATAAGTGGATACAGGGTGTTGCTGCTTGTAGCTGCCTCCAGTTGATGTAGTGGTCACTCACTGATACTACAGAAAAAAAAATCCCATGGGCCAAGACAAGATTTCTCTCATAGAGCGCAATGTAATCACAAACTACTCGTGTTCGGCTGACAAGGCACCTACAACTTTCAAAAATGTCAGATTTTGTGGCGATTTTTACCTATTTTTAGATTATACACTTTTTCTCAGGTCAAAATCTTTCAGTTGTCTTAAAAAATGCTTTGTAATCGTTAGCTTCGGCTCCGCTCTAGCTAGTCTCGCTCCGATTGGTCAAAGCGATCACATGACACATGAGACCGTGCTCCGTGTTTGCGTTCGTGTGCATTCGTGTGTGCCCGCGGGAGAAACGTGCACCACAGCCACCGGAAGTACCTTGCCAAGCTAAAGGCAAATCTGGAGTCATGCACCATTGAGCTCGGCCCATAGATTTGAATGGGAGGCCATTGTGAAACCCTGGGGCTTGGGTTGTATTAAAAACACAGTGGAGCGCTTCCTGTATTACCACGTGACATCACAAGGTGGAACAGAGTGACAAGAACTCAGCTTAAATATGCAGGATTTGTGTGAATGTATGCTTTTGATGGAAAACATTATAACATAGATCAGAAAATAGTGTAATATGTGCCTTTTAAGTAAAAGTATTCAAGTACATGTTGAGTGTTGTGTACCTTTTGCATTTCGTGATTTGGAACAGAAGGAATTACCATGTGGAAAACAATTAAACTAGGTAATGGGGAACATGTCAAAACACGTTAATTTAGGCAAGCAGCAGCAATGAATGGTTAAAACACTCTGAACAAAGACTCTGGTCATTAAAAACTGTGCAGGGCTTCTATCTGTGATATCACAATCCTCAGAAATGTCGAATACTGCATGTTTTTTGTGAGGCAAAAGACTTCTTACAGAGGATTACTGAAACTAGTGTGAAATACAACACCAGGGAACAATATTCTAATATGTTCAAAAGCTCAAAAAGAAAGTAAATTTTGCATAATATCTGTAGATCTATATCTTGGAAGTTCTTGATGTAACTTGTCCTTATTGTGAGTGGGCTTGCATCTCCACAAACCTGACTCTGATTGATTCATCGATTGATTGATTCGTTTTTATTTCGAGTTTGTGCCAAGAGACAAACAATAATCATGTATGCTACATATACATTGTAAACAACAGAAAAGCACATTCCTCGAAAAAGGAGTGGGAAGAAGAAAAACTTATATGAACCCACCCCTATTCATGACATAGTTTCAAAATGTTTTATTTCTTTCTGTTTGTTTCCACTGACATGTTGTTCCTTGGGCTATAATATTCCACAGTTTGGCATAAAACATTTTAGGGTTGGGGGTTGGGGTTTATCTTCATGGAGAAGGTTCTAGAGTGTAGCTTTTACTTTGTTTTTCCATGGAACCATGCAATTGCCACCTCTTTAAAGCCCCACCACATAACTTATCCTTATTTGAGTGGGCTTGCATCTCCACAAACCTGACTCTCTACCTACTTGTTTCCGTGGAAATGTTATTCCTCTGGCTATAATATTCTAGCCTGATTCATCAGCCGGTATCACTTCGTGGAAACCGTCTGACCTCACAGCATTAGGATTCGTTCACTCGGCGGCAGGCAGGTACTTTTTTTGTTTCACCAATCGCTGCTATTTGGTTGTGACATATGTAATGCGCCGCTAACGGGGCTAACTGGTATATTAAGCTTTTCCCAAATGCTGTAGGAAGAAGGACAATAACGTCTTTCCCCTTGATAAAAATTCACCAGCGGCTTTAAATCCTCGATCTCGGGAATCGTTGCACACACAAAATGTATGTCTTCGTCTACATCCATCTTGACGCTTTGTTTACTCTTGTGTTGTACAACAAAAGGGACCCAGACAGGCGCTTGAGTTTGACGTCATGGCTTCACAGCTCTTCGCTGATTGGCCGGGGTTCTTGCAAACCATCTAGTGTACTCCGATTCTTCACCTAGTCGCTGGAGAGAAATGAAATTGCTCCAGCCGGGCTAATCATATTCCCCAGGTTTTACCTCCATGGAGAAGGTTCCAGAGTATGGGTTTAACTTTCAATTTCCATCGTATCCGGCAAGTGACATACCAACTCTACAAAGTTCCATGCTTTTACTTTAACTCTAAGTTCAGCCACTTTGTTACCTCACATTACTGCTTAGCCATAACCTCAGCTCTCCTCTCCGCCGACGCGATTAGTATGCGTCTGAACTATTTGCGTCGTGCTTTATTTTACAACAAGTACAACTCTGAACAAACTTCCACTTGACTCCCCGCTGATCACACGCACGACTTCAAGAAACCATCGCCACGGCAACTTCTGTTTTATCACGTACACAGCGCCGCTCCCGTTCTCCTTCTCCCCTCACATCAGACGCACGGTTTAAAGAGCTCGCGTCCCACCAGGTACTACAGCGTCTTTGAACAAAACACGCGCCATTCTACTGCTCATTAGCACCGCATATATTTACAGAGGCTCCTGCGAGATTTCACCAAGAATGTGCTTCCACTTAGCAAAAAAGGAGCTGGTTTTGTGTGCCTTTCAAAGCCAGCGTGCAACGATCAAAATGGGTAATTTGAGAGAAGAATGATCAGAGGAGGAGAGTAATGAAGTGCAACAGTAAAAGTACTATACCTAAGTACAATTTTGTGGTATCTGGTGCTTGTTTTGGTTTTGAGTTCAAGTCCTGACTTCTAGCAAACAAAAATATAAATATAAACTAGTATAGTATATAGTTTTTTAGGTATTTGTATTTTCCTTAATACACTTTACAATGGATACTTTTTACTTTTACGTCACTACATTTGAAAGCTGGACACTGTGCTCTACAACATTTATTGACAGGACTGAAAAGTAAAAAGTACTTTTCGTGTTTTGAGAGGTTATTTTTATCTTATTCATGGTGGCATTCTACCTTAAGTTTTGAGTTCAAGTCTTGGCTTCTTACTTTTTACTCTAGAACAGGGTGCCCACACTTTTTCAGCATGTGAGCTACTTATAAAATGACCAAGTCAAAATGATCGACGTACTACAAAGCCAAGCAAACTGTACTGCACTTAAACACTCTGCGCCTCTTTTTTGGACCCTCACCCACAGTTTAAGAACCCCTTCTTTAAGAGAACTTCCACTGGCACTTAACAGAAAATTGTGAAAAAAGTGAAGAAAGTGGATAGGATTTTTAAACCTGTTTTTTCAAGTTCCTAACTGGAGTTTCATTCTCTTATTGGTTTTGCAGTGGGATTTTAGCCTCTGCACATTTACCAAACCAAATGCACATCGTGACAAACACAGATGCATTTGTGCACTTTTATTAGGCAAACTTCAGCCACATGTCGGGGTGGGTCTGTTCTGTGCTGTAGACATCCTCGGTGCCAGCACTGTAACATACATTTAGATTAGTTTTTGCTTCGCATTTTGTCTTGTTCTTCTAATCAGTGCGCATTGTGGAAGCAGCCTGTGCGCTGTACACGGGGAGGAGCGAGACCGTGAAAAGGCGATGAGCGGCGCGCTAACGTGAGGTAGATGGACAGGTAGGATGTTTTAAAAAGTTTTACCTGCCCTGTGATACACGCTGGTACACGAGGGCACACGCTGTTGCGGAAAAGCTACACGCAGGGAGAGTTTGCGTTTGTGATGTGCTGCACATTAGCCACGGGTTCCAAATGAGTGCACGGGCTGCAATGAGACGCCCCGCACACTCCCAAACGTGATCGTGTCCGAGACGAGTACAACGACACTGCGATCTACCCACGCTACCTTGGCGGTCGACTGGTACATCGCGATCGACGTATTGGGCACCACTGCTCTAGAAGTACATTTAAACAGGGTAGCAGCAATACAAATACTGCATAAGGTCTGTTCCTAAAAGATAAACTATGTAGGCTAATGTTTATTTAATTATTTAAGTTTAATTATCAGCTTGTGTCAGTGGAGATGTTATTGCTTTGTCGTGCAGTGTTACCTGGAACTAACATTGACCACATTTGTCTTTCCCAGCCCAACATCCAAAATGGCACCCGTGATAACCGTCACACAATCAGGGGCTACGTCTTTTCAATATTTTATTCAACCATCCTTAAATCTTTGTTTGAGCTCAATTATTCTCATCTTTTCTCTTTCTCTATTGCAGTGGACGAGGACACGGAGGGCAGCTACCGTTCGGGCCTGGAGTCCATCTCGACCAGTGGAGATCTGAGCAGCGCCTCCAGAGAAGACCGAAGCAGAGAACGAGAGAGGATCAGCCCCATCAAGACCGAAGTGAAGAAGAAGAAGCCCGAGGAGGCCAAGGACAAGGGCAAACCCAAGAAGGGAGTCCTCAAGGGCCTAGGAGAGATGTTCAGGTAGGTGGAATCTTCGTCCATATTACGTGATATCTGGCAATGCTCTGGATCGCTTAGAATTGGTCTTTCACTTTTTCTGTCTTGAATAACTGTTAAAGGCCCTGTACCCAAATCAGTCTGCATCTAACTGTAAAGTGTTTTATTGCCCGAGAATCAGGAAGTGCATGGTCAGCAAGCTAGTTGTTGTTAGCTTTAGAGTCATGGTTAAACTCCGCTCTGGTTTCTGAGAGTTGTAAAAGGCACTAGTAAACTTGTCAAAGTGATTAGTTAGGATATTCTGAATGCATAAGGTGAGTGAGAGAATAACATTTGGACCACAGCAAATGTTTGAAATGAACTAGTTCTGTTTTTGATGTTCTTAAGAGCGCTTTCACACCGCTAATTTGATTATTTTGTCTGCCCCAGGCAATAAAAATGTTATTCTGTAGCATATAGACTCCAGTGTGGTCCGCTTTCAGACCTGCAGACCAACCAAAATTAGTCCGATTGACGTATATCCAAGGCTCCTGCACACAGCGGGTATGACTGCACATGGCTTGGGGATGCTGAGGCTCTCCCGCACGCCAGATGCACCATCTTGCCCAGTGGTCTTCCTACGGAGCCCCCTCCACGGGGTACGGACGGTGTGGCCCGGTCCCTATCCCCCCCGATTACTCAATTCAGGAATCCGAGCCTGCCCTTCCATGATGTATTTTGAATAGTTGGTTTGGACCTACTGTCTGTGGTTTGGACCTGAGTTTGCGTTCACACCAGAGGGACCAACCGCACCAGAGTTTGGTATTTGCTGTGGAGTGAAGCGGACCAAGACCACCTATTTTTTTTGAGGTCTCGGTCCACTTGATTTAGTGCAGATCCAAGTGCAATTGATGCTTTCACACCAACGAAAACAAACCAAACTAAAAGGTCTTTGTTTGGTTCAAATGGAATATTTGGTGCTGTCAGTGTGAAAACACCCTAAGACAGTAAAAATCATGGACAGGTCTTTAAAGTTGCACTGTGTAACTTTTCTAGAGGGTTGCGCCATCTGAATATCTCTGTGGTTATCTTATTGCATTACCAGGAATGCTCCACTGTAAGGCATTAGATGTATCTGTCTTACATTTACGAATTTACAGGTGTCTTTATTGCTTACCTTAACAATCATGGATTCTTACTTTGAGTGGGATCGCCTCTCTGCAGATCTGGCATGTAACTTGACTTGGAGGCGTCACCTGCTTGTGTCTATGGAGATATGTGTGTGCCATAATGTCGTATTGTAAAACATTCCATGAAATCCGATAACATCTCCATAGAGACGCCCCTACTAGAAAAGTTACACTGTGCAACTTTTAACATTTACTGACAAGCAACAAGCAAAAATTTCATAACACAGATAAAACTTGAAAAATAATAAAATAAAAAGTCATCCTAGCGTACCAGGTTAACCAAAAAAATACCACAAAAACCATGATTTTTTTTCACCTTTTCTCTTGCTTCTGCTCTCCAACTGCACAACTACGAGACAAGAACAAGGACAAAAGTAGCAAAGTCGTGCTTAAGGGCCTGGGAGACGCGCTCAGGTATGCACCCGACAACAGCGCCGTTAGCCCGGAGAGCCAGACGCCGGCGCTTTAGCTAATGAACGGGTTTAGAGCGCGCGCTTGCTAATCAGGGACCCCTCTCCTTGAACCTTAGCGTGGGGGGAGAGGGGCTGACGGGGATGGGGAGGCAGGATTTGACCTCCAGCCCCTCTGGCACTTCTCAGACAGATTGCTTTAAATAAGGCCAGCATGTTTTATTCATTATTTCGCAGCGGGAGTGATACGGCAGTGCTCAGCGTTGGTTAACTAGATAGAGTCCAGGGCAGGAGACATTTGGTTTGGGGCGTGAACACAACCAGGAAGACAGAACAGATGGGTGTTTACAGCTAGTCAGTTGTAGTTATGCTGTTGTTGCTTTAACCCGGCGGATTGAGATGTTGTTCACGCACTAGTGTATCTGATCTTAAAGGGCCATATTACGCTATTTTCTGATCTGTTCTCAATGTTGTTTCCTCATCACAAACAGACCTGGAGTTGTGTTCTGTTTGGTTCACACAATTAACACACAAATGCTGAATATTTAGAGTGTTTTATTCTCTCAAATGGAAAGCACTTTGTTCCACCTTGTGATGTCATGTAATACAAGTGCTTCACTGTGTTTTTAAACTCTATACCCCTTCACCAGACGCCTAATTTGGAGTCTAGAATTGCCAATCTCTACTGAACTTAAAGTAAAATGTAGCTCTTAACTTGAAAATGACCAGTTCATGACATCACAAGATGGATCACCACAAGAGCATTTTGAGTTTTGGAGATGTAGACAGATTACAGTCATGGAATTTTGGAAATTCAATGAAAATTTTGGAAAAGTCATGGAATTTTAGTATCTTTTTCTCACAACTTCAGCGTTCTGTTAAGTCCTCATTAGGCTATTATCATTATTTCTGAACGTCTGCGCCTTTTTTTTTTTTTTTTAAGAGACGACAATAAATGCACTGACAGGATTTTGAAGGTTAAAAAACTATAATCCCAAACCATAAGGGGAGTGGAAAGGGTTAACATTTCGTATTTAACTCTAAAAGTCTGATTAGTTCTACACATGTAGGTGCCGTAGAGTCATGGAAAATTCACTTTAGGTTATGAAAAAGTCGTGGAAAAGTTTTGAAATTTTGTCAGTGAGAAAGAGTGGGAAAGAGTGAAATGAAACACAACTCCAGGTGTTTTTTGAGGAGGGAACTTTATAACGTAGTTTAGGGCCTGTTTATACGAGAAAGCTTGCGGGTAAAAACAACAAAATATTTGATCAGAAGTGCCTTTCGTTTAGACGGTGACAGTGTTTTTGGGGCTTAAAAACGCAAAAATCTGAAACCACCCTCCAGAGTGGAAAAGTTGAATATGCTCCGCTGTAGTGTTTCCCTCTACACTGCCCAAGACGCAAAACTCTGCTCAGATGTGCTCATGTCACCTACACGTTTACGTCACATACATACAGTACACAGAAACCTGGCATGCATACCCAATCGAATTCCACACACTTTTGCATCACCGTATGCACGTAAGTTTCCTCCCATAAACGCTCATCTAAACACGGAATAAAAAGTGAAGACGCAACGCCACTTTTGCATCTTCTGTTCAGACCGTCATCATATAAACGTAGCTTTAAACTTCACAAGAGACGGTTTTGTGTAATATAGGACCTTTAGAGGTGCCCTATGTCACTTTTTAACTGAGGGTCTGTCATTTGCTTGTTTCCATGGAGATGTTGTTGCAATGCCTGGGGTGTTCCATAGTCTGGCATTAAATTATCTATCTTGCTTTTTGTCAGTTACAGGTTTTTATCATTTAAAAACATGAAAATAAAAGAAAAAAACATGCATTCTTATTGTGAGCAGGGTCACCTCTCCACAGATCTGACCTGTAGCGTAGCCTGCTGCCATCACCTGCTTGTCTCCATGGAGATCGATTGAAGTTTAATGGTCTGTCGGCAGAGACCTTCTCCAGAAAAGTTTCATAATGCAGCAAAATGATTATTATATATCTCCCCAATCACATAAACACATAATTGTCTTGCTCAAGGACACAACTTTACTCAGTCGCCTTTTGAAAATCCAACATACCAAACAGTTGACTCTACAAAGCTGTTCCTGCCCCTTCCACTAACACACAAAGAGAGTTGTATTAAAACTAAACATCCTCGGGCGATGCGTACGACAAATGAGTGGGAGTCACGATAATTATTTCTACTCTGCTCATTTGCATATGGCATAAATTAGCGGGAGCCTTATCACGCTGCAAGCACTTTTCACGTGGGTTAGCTTAATGGAATTATCACGCGCTAATGAACAATAAAGACTATGTCAGGGAGGTTATGGAATGCACTCAGCTTATCATTACAAGGTGTGGTATTCTACTTCTGCGTGTACTATTGAAATCGTACCTATCCTAACATGTCCAAAGCAGCCACAATATTATGACGACGTGACCACAAATGCGCAGACATATGGAAGTCATTGTAGTTGAAGGTTTGATATGAAACTATTGCTTGAGGACTGACATTAGCTAAGCAAATATGAACTACAGGGGGCTTGGACTGCTTTTATTTGAGCAACGGAATCACCCCCCAAGAGACGGTTTAACAGACGTTGTTGACATACGATGACCTCAGAAAAGCAAATAGATCATTGTGTTGATTTTAAAATACAACAGGCTTCTCGTAGCCTGATTCAGTCGCTTTCACTTCGTAGAAACCGTTTGACCTCGCAGCGTTAGAATTCGCTCAGTGGTACTTGGGTACTTTTTTCATTTAACCAATCGCTGCTATTTGGTCGTGACATAGTAATTCGCCGCAAATGGGACTAACTGGTATATTAAGCTTTTCCCAAATCATATAGGAAGAAAGGTAATAACGTCTTTCCTCTTGAAATTCACCAAACATTCTCTTTGTTCTGTCTTTAAATACTCGATCTCGGGAGTTGTTGTCAACACAGAATGTATCACTCTTCGCTGATAGGCTGGTGCCTGAACTCGCACTTCCGGGGTTTTTGCAAACCGTCTAGTGTATTTTGATTCCTGACCTAGTCACTGGAGAGAAATGAAACCGAGCGGAGACACTAGGTGGTGCCAGTCTTGCTAGGCTTCTCACTCAGCTGGTCCGCTTTATGGTCCTACATTTGTTGGGTTGAATCTACGGCTGAACAAGAACTAAACCAGATCTATCGAGGTGTAGTTTGGGCGACAGTAGCTGAGTTGATAGAGCGATTGTCCACTGATTTGAAGGTTGGCAGTTCGAAACGCACTCTCGACATAAATATCTTTGGTTGACCTGGCAAATCCAGTGACTCACAAATTGGCGGTGTGATTCCTGCTCCCACAGCTCAATGCTATTGTTGGGTCAGGTTACGTGTCTGCGTATATGAATGTGAACACAAGATTTTATTTTATTTTGTTTTTTTTCATAGTACTTTCATTATCCCTGTAGTGAAATTGTCCTCTGCATTTCACCCATCCTTTCAGGAGCAGTGGGCAGCACATGAGGCACACGGGGACCCATCTCCATGATCTTGTTGCTAGGCCTGGTCAGGACTAGATAGGCTCTATTCACGCGTACGTCACAAACCAGGAAGACGTTCGGAAAGATACGATTACAACTTCTGGTGTAGTTCCCAACACTGGGCTCACCAACCGACTCAAACCCACTGAAGTAAATGTGATCAAATGTGAACAGACGTATGTGCTGTTTGGAATCGACTTGAATTTGGCGCCGTCGTCTCTTCTAATCACATGTACCCAGTGCACTCGGAGTTGTGCGTCAGTGGGGAAATGATGAAAACTGAGGTGTGGTTGTAACTGTTGATTAGCCGAACATAACGGAACACTACAATGACATGGAGATGAAGCTGAAGAAAACTGGGCCTGGGAGGTTGTCATCGTATCTTTCCAAACGTCTTCCTGGTTTTTGACGTAAGCTTGAATAGAGCTTATTAGCTGGAGGATTTTACCTGTGGTGCATGTTTTTGGTTGCAATGTGTAAAGAGTTTTGAGTCCCTTGTAGGTTGAATAATGCTATATAAAACTGTGACCATTTAACGTAGGGCTTGACAATGTCTAGAGGCCATCTGATACTATAACTGAATGAAAATCCCAAAAGAACTGCCATTTCGAGATTCTTTCTTTCAGTCATCTTAAGCAGGCAATGGAAACGTCAACTAAAATGTTTCTGTATCTACTCTTCCATCTGAACAACTCATTAACAACTTTCTCACTCTGGTTAGACACTACATCTGTAACTGCATTTATACCCAGGGATGTGGCGGTCATTCGCATCCTCCTATCGCTGTCAAGTTTCTTGTCTACAAAAGCCAGGATTGAACTTTCAACCTTTATACTAGCTCAGTTTCTGCTTCAACTCTCGTCCGCGCCGAAGAGCAGAATCCACCACCAACTTCACCTGTCTCTGCTTTACAATCTCATCCTTGCTGAGTGCACCGACACAAACAACCAGCCATCGAGAGAAAGATGGTGGAGGTTTAATCCACAGTTCTGACACTCAAACTATACAACAAGACCTGCACTGAACCAAGACTAAACCAGGTCTAAATAACTTTTAATACCACAGACCAGGAATATTTAACAAGAACTCCACTATACCAGGACTAAACCAGATCTAACCCAGGACCAGTGGTGGACTTAACAATTCGGCGACCCTAGGTGAACTTGAGTTTGGGACCCGCACTATATTGTTTTGTTAATATATTTATTGTCTGTTTTTCACCATTGTTCTTGAGACATGCACATCTCTAATTATTTGAATTGTGGTGGATTGGAAACTTGTCTTATTAGTTATGAAGACTACCAAATGACCAGAACTGAAAGTAGTTTTATTTTTTTGCTACTATGATTACACTTTTGTTTACTTCCTTTTCATATGATGATTATTATTTTTCTTATGATTATTGTTTAAAAGTTAACCACTCTCATTTAATGTCATATTGAGAGAAAATCAAATTGCTCTGAGGTCTTGGCCATTAGTGGCACTGAGGGCAAATGGTTGGGGGCTTCTCCAGGTTTGGGGGCCCTCGGCAGCTGCGTACTTTTGCTTAATGGAAGCGCCGCCTCTACCCACGACCAAACCCCATTGAAAGCAGCTTGACTTTTCCCATTGCAGACTGGAAAGATCTCAAAAGAACTGCACTAAACCAGGACTAAAAAAGATCTAACACAATACTAAACCAGATTTAAACCAAGCCTACAAGCCTAACCCACGAGCTAACTAAAACCAAACCAGGCCTGACCAAGGACTAAACCAGATTTGAACCAAACCTAACCCACTAGAATACTAAAACCAAACCAGGCCTGACCTAGGACTAAACCAGGTCTAGAGTCTGTTCTATACTATGAGAGATGGAGTTTTGAGATTCTTTGACCCAGTTATTAAAAATCTATTTATCTATTGATCAATTTATCTGTATTTATCTTTCCATTTTAACAACGAATTTTAGTAAAGTAAGTAAGTAAATACGGAATTAAATACTGATATATTGGCTTGAACAGTTCATTGCTCTTCTTACCATTTTGTGCCAAAGCTCCCACTAGCTTCCTGCAATCACAGTCAAGATGAGTCATTTTGCCCAAGAGTACAACAACATTATCGACCTTTCACCCTTAATCCTACCTCATTTTCAGCTTCGACTCCCGTCCGTGCCGAAGAGCAGAATCCGCCACTAACTTCACCTGTCTCTGCTTTACAATCTTATGCTTGATTAGTGCACCAACACAAACAACCATCCATCAAGCTAAAGATCGTGGAGGTTTAATCCGGAGGTCTGACGCGGTGTGACTCTCCATCGGGGGCCCTGGCAGAGTGCTCGGCCCCGGGGCGGAGGGGGCGGAGGGGGGATGGCAGGATCGGCGGGGGAGGGTTGGGACTCTTTCTGCCCTCCTTGGCCTCATCATCGTTCTTCATTATCTTTGAGTGCCACTGCCACTTACGCGCTGGCACGGGCTGACACTGGGTGCGCGTGTGTGTGCGGAGAGCCAGGTCACGTGCCGTCTGAATGCGGAGAGGAGGACTGATGCAAAATCTGTCACTCCAGCTTGAGTACGTCATATAGTGTTAAAGGGGTATGATGTGCAAAATGAACTTAAAGGTCCTGTATTATGCAAAATTGGCTTTTAGACATGTTAGAATGGTGCTACCTCATCAAAAATATAACTGGAATTGTGTTTTGTTTCATTCACACATGTTTGAGTAACCGTTTATTATGAGTCTGTTTACATCTCCAAAGCTCAAAATGCTCTGTTCTACATTGTGATGTCATGAAGCAGTAGTTTTCAAGCTAACAGTAGAAAATGGCAGTTCCAGGCCTAAAATTACCCAAATGATTCAAGTGAAGGTGTATGGAGTTTAAAAACACAGCGGCGTGCTTTCTGTATTACCAGATGACATCACATGGTAAAGTGTGTTTTTAGTTTGAAAAAATAGCTAAATTTGCAGGGTTTGTGTGTTAAACTTGTGTGAATGAAACAAAACACAACTCCAGATATGTTTGTGATGAGAAATCATTATAGCATAGATTAAAATATATATATATATTACAATATGGGCTCTTTAATGTTAGAACCAGGTAATATATTTTTTTAAATGAATGCATCATCTAAATTCCAGTACATTGGTTGTAGTTAGATCCCGACTTAGTCCTGATTTAGTACTATTCTATTTCTGGTTTAGTCCTGATCTCGTCCATATTTAGGTTTTAGTCTCACTTTAGTACCATTTATGAAGTGTTGTAGGTGCCCCCTCTCTACCCACCAGGCTGCCAGGAAGCTCGGCATCTGCGCCTCCCCAGGAACAGAACTCCCCAAGGAACACTTGGACTCAGACCCCCCTTGACCTCCCCCAAAAAAGTCTTGTGCCTTACGCTATATGCCTTTTGCACTATTTACCGTTTGCACTAGACCCACATAAGAAAGTGCCTTTTATTCCTGCTGTTAATACTTGATCTGACTTCAACTGCTCTGTACTGTACACTAGTGTTTTTAGTATAATGCATTAATCTATGGTCACTGTAGTGGTTAGAGATGATGTTATTTGGTGTGTTTGTGCATGTAAATGTTTGTCCTGTCTTGTCTACACATAGGATAGAGAGAAATCTAATTTTGACTTCTTTGTATGTCTAGGATGTGTGAAGAAATTGACAATAATGCTAACTTTGAACTTTGAACTTTGAATGTATGTAGATAGCTCAAGGCCTCATTCACACATATTAGAAATCCATTCCCAATAGCTGTTGCAATTGAATGGCAGTAACTTAGTTGGTAAAGCATTTGCACACTGACCAAAAGGTTGAGGGGATAGGTCACCGCTCCTATTTATTACTGCTACTACTTCTGTTTCCTACTGCAAACTGGGTTTTCAAAGTGCAAACTATTGCTGTGCCCCTAGTAGAGATGTAACAATATCAAAATCTCTCCGTACGACATTATCACGATATGCATCTCACGGTACGATATTTATTACGATATTTTGGAAAGGCTGATATAATTGTAGATAGGACACTTTTTTGCTTTTAAAATACCTTGACAAGATTTTGGTGTGAATTATTTCCACAATAATCCCAAGAATTCAAGTAGAAAACACATTTCTTCATATTGTCTGCGCTGAAATGAATCATGGGATATGTAGTTCCCGATGTTTATAAGCTGTTGCTACTATAAAACCATGTATTTAAGCAACGGAACTTGTAATTCGATATATTGTGACAGTCCACGATATTATTGTGACACTTTTGACGATACGATATCACGGTATTTCGGTTATTGTTACATCCCTAGCCCTTGGGCAAGACACTTAACCGTCTTGCCTCCATATGCGTTTGTGTGGGAATTATTCATTGATAAAATACACATGTTCATAATATATTTTCATACTGAAGATCCTTTTCCTTTCACAACTACAAAACAAGCAACGTTAGTAGATCGAATGTTTTTTTTTTTTGTGACTGTATACACTGGGACTTGGACGAGCAACTCTTTCGCTGGGGGTTGAACTCTTAGCTATATTTGAAGAGTATAAATCAGTAATAATAGACATGAGCTCGCTAAACATTACAATTCACAAAAGGCAAAATTCAGTTTCTCGAGTTGATTTCAATGCAATCGGCTGCAAAAGTTTCACCATCGCATTTGCAAGTTCACAAAAGTCCCTCTTCACCTCGCGTTCCTCTTTTTAAACTTTGACAGGCCTATCACACCCACGTTATCCCTCTGTTCCTTCCTTTCCCCCCTCGATCCAGCCGGAAGCTTCTAGACATTTCCACAAGGCGAGAATGAGCAAGTAGCTGCAAAGTCGTCAACAACAACCTCGACAAAACTCCGCAGCGAAACGAAATGCCTAGCGGTCAAAAACTCGTACGGGGGAGACGGAGAAGTGATGTAAACGTCAAACCATTGTTGTGTGATCCTCTGTAGTAGCTTCTGACGGCGATTTCAAAATGTCGACAGTGTTCCTCGCATGACAAATATTTCTCTGATCCTAGATGCCGGAGAATCGCGAAAGGAATTCAAAAACGCCAGATCAATCCGCGACACCGAACGACGTCGAGAAGCTAATTCCGTGTAATGCCTGTCAATGCCGGTTCCATTACCATAAAATAGATGTACGTGCTATGGCTTTTTTGCTACTTGGATGGCTTACACTTTAGCGGTAAGGAGATTTCAAGGAGTTTGCATATGTGGTTGGAGCTGGCGTCGCGGGGCTCATTTGCATGCAGGACTTAGGGAGACCTGAAGAATGCATAGTGCACGGTGGTTTAATAGACAGGCTAGCAGAGAGTGCATTAATGTCAGAGCGAGTGAAAGAAGAGATGAAGAGAGAGAGATGACGAAAGAGGAAGAGAGATAGCGGGAATGCGAGGTTTGTAAAGGCCGTGGTAATCTAGACCCAGGTACTTTCAGGTTGGTATTGATTGGTTCATTTATTTTTATTTCGAATTTGTGTTAAGAGAGAAACAATAATCATATATACATAGCATATTTTTCGGACTTTAAGGCGCAATATCAATAATGTTGAATACTCTCATCTATTTTGAAACATAAGATGCACTAGATTATTAGGCGCATTAAGCGAAACAAACGGACGACACTTGAGACTGATCCTTAGTCCAGGCGTCCACGATCCATCGGCAGATCGTGGTGTAATTCGCCCGGTGTTGCCTCCATGTCTTGGTGAATGTGGATTATGAATGTGAATGTGGGTGAATCATTTAAATTTGTTTTTTTTTTTTATTTCCTACGAGGACGATTCAAATATACATTGAGTAATAATGTGTTTAATGCAGCTTTGAGCACATTTGTTTACATTTTACAGAAACAAAACTTAAAACCACATGGCTCATTTGCATAAACTATAAGCTCTGAAAAAACAGATGCGGTCAGCTTCTGTTGGACTAAACTCTGATTAAACTCCACTACAGTAGCCGTAATGCTCCGACAATCCATCAACCATTGTAGCTTCGCTTACTAACGTCGTACTAAAACATTATGACAGATTTTTGAGCACTGTGTACCACATAAAATCGGTTCGAGGTCAGTAAACACAACCAGAATTAATGCATAAGGTGCACCAGACAATAAGGCGCACTGTCAATTTTTGAGCAAATTGAAGGATTTTAAGTGCGCCTTATAGTCTGAAAAATACGGTACATTGTAAACAACAGAAAAGCACGTTTCTTGAAAAGGTGTGGGAAGAAGAAATACTTATATTAACCCACCCCTTATCATTGCATAGTTTCAAAAATGATGTGGTTGCTTATGTACACTGATCACAAAACTTTACAAATATTTACATATAGCAAAATAAATCACATTTTATGCATACTTTTCTAATTTTAACCCGGTTTCTTTCTTTCTTTCTTTTCTTTTTTTTGTATATTTCTTTCTATAGTCATTATTTTATCTGTATACTTTTTTTTTTAGTTAAAGTAGTGGACAAAAATGGTAGTTCAGCGATTTGGAGACGTTCAGTAAACTTGTGGTTTCAATTTAACAAAGACTTGGGCTGTCTCTCATGCAGAAAATACATAGTTATATTTTTTTCTCAATTTTCAAAACTGTATTTCTAATGTATTTTGTTGTAGATTGTGAAATTTATATTGTGGAATGATTTCTCTTAATGTGTCTTCGTGTAAATGAATGTGGTTTCTACCTTAGACCAGACCCCTACAGGAAACTATTGAATATGATTGATTAAATTAAAATAGTGATTAGTTTATCTTTTCGAAACACATGTGGTCTTATAACTAAAACTCTTTTGTTTTTGTAGTTAAAGTCAGTGTTAGAAAGACCCTTCAGTGTAAACTCTTCTGTTCCCTTTTGCTCGCTGATCTTGTGAAGAAGTGACAAATGCACTTAAATATGGATCAGATCAGATCAAGCACATCTGGCCTCGTCTCAGTAGGAGTCATCACCTTCTCACTTTGAAATGCATGTCTTCTGGTCTTCTCAGTGGAGGTGCTCTGGGGGGAGAGACTCACGGAGGAGATCCTCAGTGGGGATGCTCAGTGGAGATGCTCAGGGAGGAGATCCTCAGCGGGGATGCTCAGTGGACATGTTCTGGGAGGATGCTCAGTGGAAATGCTGCTGGTGGAGAGAGGCTGATGTTCTGTGGTCAGGGCAGACCTAGGTCCTGTCCATATGTGCTGTAACTAGAATAAACCTTTGTCTGTATTCCAAAAACTCACTGGGCTTCGCAAATGGATGATTTATTTATCATCAAGAGATACATATTTTTTCTATATCAAGATCAGTTCAAGCAGTTCAAATAAAGATATCAACTCAAAGTAAAAATTCTTAAAGACCCTATATATTATGCAATCTTGATTCTTGTGAGCTTATAGCCGCGTTAGAATGCTGTTACCTCCTCAAAAAATACCTGGAAGTTGTGTTTTGTTCACCCATTCACCCATGTTTGTGAGTAATCCTTGAGTATTAGACTGACTTCACCCCCAAAGCTCAAAATGTTGAGTTCCACCTTGTGATGTCATGAAGCAGTGGTTTTCAAGTTATCCAAATTACCCAGCTTCCGTTTATCTTTTGTTCAGCAGAGATTGGCAATTCCAGAGCTGAAATTATCCAAATGATTCTAGTGAAGGTGTTTGCAATTTCATTAGCCTAAGCAGAATTGTCCAAGTAATTTTTAATTTTTTTGGCCAAATTGTGATATCTGTCTAACTTTACTTTCCTACCACTGCTGCTTCACGCTGCCTTATTACTTATGTCCTCGGCCTATCAGAACGCTTGTTAGAGTCTAAAATTTGCCTTAGTCATCTCTATACAATATCAATAAAAAATACCAATGTGTTTGCTTGTGTTTTTTTTCTTGTTCCTGAAAATGTTCAAATAGACACCTATACTATTAGGCTAACGATTTTAAAACACAGTGGAGCACTTCCTGTATTGAGTGTTTTCTGTTTGAGAAAATATCGTGTATGAATGAAATAAATCTCCAGATATGGTTTTGATGAGTAAACAGCATTATAACATCTGAAAATAGTGTAACATGGGCCAGTTTCAATGACATCACAAGGTGGAACAGAGCATTTTGAGCTTTGGAAGATGCAGACAGACTAATAATAATAAAGGATTACACAAACGTGTGTGAATGAAACAGAACAGAGGAGTCAAGTTTTGTAATATAGAACCTTTAAACAGTCTTATATAGTAGAGTATTACATCATGCAGAGTTCTTGGACAGCTCTACACGACCATTAACAAACACCTCACAATCATCATGAGTGGGTGACCGTGTGCACAGAAGCACAGACTCCCGCCGCGGGACACTTGACGTAGCTGTTTTTCTCGTCTCCGCGTCTACACTGTGAGTATGGTTATTGTTAGCGCGGCTCCGTTAGCCCCGGAGCATTCTGGGAGGTTATTATTTATGTCCCCTCCATTGGCTAACGCGATCATTACTTTCAGATCCTATCAGGTTAGCTCAGATGTAGCGCTCACTGCCCAGGGCGCGGTTAGCATGCTAGCAGACAGTGATGAGATGTCAGGGCCGTCAGCGTGGCTAACGCGCTGTTGTTAATGCGACTGACCTCCTCCATCACGCCGTTAGCGTCTGATAAGAGCGGACGACAGGAAGGGCTATGCTAAACAGCCTTTAACTGAGATGATTTGTGTCTTGTCTATAATTTATATTTAATGATTTATTAGATCTTTTAAAGATGATTTTTTTGGTTGGGTTTAAATTAGGGTGAGCAGACGTCCCTAGTCACCCAGAACAGTCCCAGTTTTGAGCCCTGTGTCCCCTGTCCCAGCAGATTTATCCAAAACCAGTGATTTGCCAAGGGTTTTCTACAAGAAATGTCCCAGGTGTCCCTACTTTTGACAAATTTGATCTAAAACAGGACTAAACTGAGACTAAACCAGGACTGCATCAGCTCTAAACCTGGACTAAAACACTGACTGTCACAATGTTTGACTAATCTGATCCCTGCCAACAGTAGAGAGGAGCATAAATTCATTTAATCATCATTTCATAAAGTCATTTGTTTTGCCAAAATACAGAAAACTGTGTTTACTAATGACCCTGTCATTAGTCATGTCATGTCCTACGGTCATGGAAATCCTGGAAAAGTCATGGAAATTGAAAATGTCATTTTCCAGACTTGTAAAAGTCATGGAATTCTGGTATCTCTAGTATCTCTTTTATGCAACTACAGTGTTCTGTTAAGTTCTCATGAGGCTATTCTGATTATTTCTGAATGTCTGCACCTTTTGTTTAAAAGAGACAACAATAAATGCACTGACAGGATTTAAATGTTCAAAAACTATAAAACCAAACCATAAGGTGAGTGGAAAGAGTTAACATTTCATATTTAGCCCCAAATGTCTGATCAATTCTACACACGTATGTGCTGTAAAGTCATGGAAAATTCACTTTAGGTCATGAAAAAGTCATGGAAAAGAAATTTTGTCGGTGAAAAAAGTAGGAGCCCTGTAATGACCATAAAGCATAAAAAATGCACCATCAGAAATCCCTCAGATTATGACTGATGTGAGAATGCACAATGTTGCACTCTCTTTTTACAATTTTATTTATACCAAACATCTCAACTCCGGTCTGTCCTAGATTTAAATTTTGAAAATCTGGTCACCCAAGCTTAAATTTGAATAGTCATATTGTTTATTGTTTACACCAATATGGTCATAGCCTCATTTTTATACTTTGGTAGCCTATTATCTGATGTATTTCAAATACAGCACAATTCACATTCTACTTTGAATAATAAAATGGTCAATGGTCACATTTTTATACAGCGCTTTTCCACCTTCAAGACACTCAAAGCTCTTTACGACAAGGAAACACTCACCCATTCACACACAGATTCACACACCAGAGCACACAGACACTGGGCTGAGGTGGCTTAAGTGTCTTGCCCAAGGACACAACACTATAGTATTCATCTGTGGGAGCTGGAATCACACTGCCAACCTGTGGGTCAGTGGATCTGACCGCTCAACCAAAGGCATTTATGTCGACAACGGGAATCAAACTGCCAACCTTCAGATCAGTGGACGAGCACTCTACTAACTGAGCTACTGTTGCTTTGACCAGTGCATTTTATATTTTATTATTTTCTGATTATATCAACATCATATTTTCTGCCACCTCAGGAAATTGCGTTATAATATTGTGTGATTTTTTTTTTTTTTTTTTATTTTTTCTTTTTCTCTTTTTTTCAAAGCAATGAATTTATGAAAAAAATTAATCAAAAAAATGTAGTTATTGTCAAAAATGGGCAAATAAAACGGATGATAATACTAATATGCCCATCTTTGCAAATATTTTCAATTACGTAGAAATAATGTCTAAAAATGATCAAATTGGTTCTCATTTGATCAGATCTTATGATAGATATCGCAATCCATTCTCAGAAAAGAAAAAAAAAATACTACTGTGACCAAAATATGGGGTTAGTTAAACCCTCTCCCGAGCAGTGTGAGGGAGTGAGCGTGTGTGCACTGGAGTGATGTGGGTTACAGGGGGACTGCGTTGAGGCAGGATGAATGGAGGAGATAGAAGCGTGGAAGCTTTTCGCAGCTCCAGTCACGGCACGCTGCTGCTGCAGCCGGCCGCGGGGAGAGCACGCCATACGCCGCCGCTCCCTCCCCGCCTGATCCGCGCGCCTGATCCGTGCCACCGCGGGATGTGCGTGCAGCGCGTTGACATCGATGCCCCAAATGCGCAAAAAGAAGTGTACCGTGCTTTTGTCTGAATGAAATCTTATGAATACTGTAATATGAACAGAGAAGATACGAGCACTTTGAGTAATAGCAAGGTTTCATGTTTCAGATACACCACAAAGTAATTATTATTCAACCATATAAAACAACATTTCGAAGCATAGACTGTATAAAGAAGTCGACTTAAGGGAGTGTGACGTCACCCATAGAGTTCAACTCCAGTCAGATGAATGTAAAAGCTCACGAGGTGAACAGTTAGGAGCGAATTTGGAGCCGAGTTCCATATTGTGCCTGATTTGTCTGCTATTAATGTTGACTTAGGGACAAAATAGTGACATAAAAACATCTGGATCATGTAGAACAGATTATAACAAACATTTTAAGGCCAAAATGAGGCACAGTTACAGAGAGAGGGGCGACAGTTTCTCAATACAAAATGAAAAGGAGCCAGAGTCGATGGAGCTGGAAGTGAGCCCATGTTCACTTAGCTATGTCCATTTGTATATATACAATCTATAACTACAACATTTTGAAGAAGAAAACAGGCCTGATAAAAAGAACTTGACCTTGTATTCTAAGTAGGCCTATTGACCTTTTGATAGAATTGTGTGTCATCAGTATGAAACTCTAGTCTGATGAAGTTCATTTGATCTTCCAATAATTTATGTCATTAGGTTCTTTTCTCAGATCATGAGTTTGTTTTCATCCCTGACAGTTTCGACAGCTCTCTAGCAGTCTTCCTCAGAGTGGTCACGTGATGTTGCTGTGACATGTCTGGTCAGCTGATTTATACAGGTTTTGGTGCTGTCCTCCTAGTAAAAAAGCCCCTCATCCCGGTTTATAGTCCCGTGGGCACGTTTCCGTATTTCGATTGCCTCTTTAATCCAGTGACGATGTTTGTTTTTCTCTGTCCCAGTGGTGTTTGCTCCGTCCCAGTCAGAAATGACGGATTTGAGTTGTTCCTGTTCTGCTTTGTGTTTTGCTGCTCGTGTTTCTCCTTCAGTCCTATGTTCCTTTTTTTGTGTACTGTTCCCCGGTTCCCCGATGTATGTTTTATTGCAGGACATGCAGAGTATTTCATCTATGGCCTTACATTTATGCTCTGGTTCTATTTTATGTTTTGGGTGGACGAGTAATTGCCTGAGTGAGCAATCGAAACTAAGTATGAAAACAAAAACTCATGGTCTGAAAAAAGAACCTAATAACATAAAGTATGGATCTCTCTTAAATAAAACTCTCTACATTGTGTACTTTTCCAAATATCTTTCAACTTTTCTTCACAAATTGCATCTTGATTGGTGTAAAAATATCATTTATATTTAAAAAACAAGTATAATCAAACTTGCAGTGACATTCAAGAGTTTCGTTGTTGGCTGGCACATTGTTGTCGGACAGATTTGGACCAGCTTTGGCTTTTTAGCTAATAATTTTGAAACATTAGAAAACATTTGATTCAGTAATTGCTTGCCAAATGAGTTATAGTATCAGTGTGGCCTCCCAGTAAAAACAAATGAAAAGATTCTAGGCATGTGATTAGTTGAAAAAGCTATCTCGACACCGCATACCATCGTTCTTGGCGACGCAAAACAAGTTTGAAAATCTCTAAAATAATGTAATAAATCAGATATACTGTCACACGATCAAATCATTGAACTTTCGGTGGTTTCATTTGCCTTTATTTCAGCTGTTTATCAATTTAGTCAGATATATTTAATTCATTTCCAGTCCAATAAGCAATAGAGACTTAGCATTCATGTGTACGCTTTTGTAAACCCCGACAGATAGATCCAAATTTGTCAAAATAAAACGTAACTGCCGATTTATGATAATTCGATTTTCTGTTGATCAAAAGCTTTAATATCTACAACAGGCTCTTATGACTGCCATCCATTCTGCGTTACTGACGAAAATCACATCACACGCAAACCCACTCAACCCCGGATAAAAGCGTACGTCCCCGGAGCATCCCCCCCCCCCCCCCCGGCATCCAAGTGGCGAGCTTTCTAACGCGCCAACCCCGGCACCCGAAGGGAAACCACCCTCCTCACTCACTCGCCCGACCACCACCCTCCACCCTCTCTCCTCTCGTGCTACCGTCCCACTCGGGGCCGAATGGTGCGGACAGGAAGCCGGCGATGCTTTCTGCCCTTCCGTCTTTATTAAGCTCAAGCCTCGACGGAGCCCGCTGGGAGCAAGAGCGGCGGGGGGGCATGGCGTGTTGCCGTGTTAGCGTGGACTGGCATGTAAAACGAAGGATCACATGCCACGGAAGAAGCGCGTATGCCATGAGATAAAGCAGTTAGAGCGCTCTTTCTCCGGGCATTTCGTACAATATGACGCGTGAACAGACATCGGTGGTACAGGTCCGTATCGCCCCAATCTGTAAAACTCAACATGACATATACATTAGCCTAGCGTTTCAACCATTCCTAAATAAAGTAAGCGATTATGCGCACGCTGTTGTCTTCGGAAAGTGCCTGAGTGCTGCTTTATGTCAATGGGTTGGGATGGTTTGCGTGATCTGTGGTTTACTCACTGGTGAATTGCCAAGTAGAAAGTATGGTTGGTTGGAGCATACACAAAGGACTTTAAAGACAGAATTGCATGCGAGAATGTAAAGGAATGATGGGAAATTGTGAGGAAGTTAGTCACTCTTTTCTGTTAAGATGTGGTTCCAAGGCAGAACAAAACTATCCTGTATTTTACCATATATTGCAACTGGTAACTGAGTATAATTTGACAGTTTCATTGACACGATTTTATCCTAAGCATCAAATATATAAACGTTCATATTTTTTAGTCTTTAATTTTAAGGTTCACTGCATTGACACTAACAGTTATAGAAGATTTAGGGTAGGAATCGATGAAAATAGCTAAATAAAAGCACCAGGATCATGTAGAGTGGGTTAATATGAACATTTTAAGACAGGGGTCGTCAAACTAAGTCCTGCAGGCTGACTCCAGTCCGCCACGCCCTTTTGACCGGTCCCCGAGCCCCCCTGCCCCCACCACTTGAACTGGCCCTATGAGGCAATCCTCAAAAGTTGACATGAAGTATTTTTTTTAATTAATTTTTGGCAAATAATAACACATCTGCATCTTATATTTTGTAGATTTTTTTCAGTTAAAAATGATTTATCTGAAGTGTTTATATTTATATTAAAATTATTATGACATATTTACATTTGCTGCCGAATTTTCGTCACCTGACAAGTTCTGTAGTGCAGTTAAGGACAGCAAAATGACTGAAAGGTTGACAGAGTGCGCCAAGTTTCACAGAGCAGCGGATGACCGATATTTTTTGGTACAGTGTAAGGACCATGCAGTTTGTCTGTTATTTAGTCCAATCCAGTCCAACTTTATTTGAATTGCACATTTTATAAACATAACAGTTTCCAAAGTGCTTCACATAGCAATGCAAAACATTTTACAAAAGAAATGATGTTTCAACTAGAAGGAAACTAATAGAATAAATAAATAAATAAAATAATAATAATAAAATCAATGAAGAAAAATAATTAAATCAATACATAAAAGCAGTACTAAAAAAATAAAATAAATAAAAACAATACATAAATAAATATGTTATGCTATGTGATATGTAAAGAAAGTGTGGCAGTTTTCAAAGAATATAATCTATGTCATCAGGGTCATACAATTCTGTTATACGACTGACCCGACCCCAACCCCCAACACAGTCACGAGCGATAATATGGCCCTGAGAGAAAAAAGTTTGGTGACGCCTGTTTTAAGACCAAAATGAGGAGCCTGACAGCAGCAGTTATGGAAACTTTCTCAATAAGAAGTGAATTGGAGCTGGAGTCAATGGAGCTGGAAAGGTTCCCATGAACACTTCCTGTTTGGAAAACAGCTGGCAGGTTAACGATGTCCATATCTGTATACAGCCTGTAGTTCACCATCAAATGAATATCTGGAGTTACAATCACAATGTTTGAAATGCCCTTCATATTCAGGCCTTATCCCTCTCCTTTGCCTAAAACACTTTGTACCACCTTGTGATGTCATTAAGTGATACTGTTTTCGTACTATATTTTTATGTTCACACTCTCATAAGTGTTAGTCTCACCATGTTACCAAAAGTAACAAGAACCAACTGTGGCATATTATTGTTACAACCATAACACAAAGTTACAAAAGCTTTATTTTATAATAGGCTTCAGACTTGAGTTTTTGACAGACTCAACTTTGTGTCTTTGTGCCTATGACAGGTTCGACTGCTCATTTAGCTAAAACATAGTTATGACCATTATGTGTCAAATTTTACTAAACAATGTTAAATTTTTTCCCACTTTGGCCATTTTTTGAAGTTTCTATTGTTATCTTGCAACCATATTGTGTACTGGGCCGAAACAACCACAGAAATGGTTTGACGTGCAAAATGATAAGAAATAGAGTTGTAACGATATCCAAGTCTCACGATACGATATCATCACTGTATAAACTTCATGGTACAATATTTATTGTGATATCATGGGAAAGCTCATGATATGGAGGCTCACGATTAGGGATGTAACAATATCCAAATCTCTCGGTACGATATTTTCACAATATACATCTCATGGTACGATATTTTTTGCGATATTTTTTGGAGGCTAAAAAAACTGTTAATACACTACTTTTTCCTCTTAAAATGCCTTGACAAGACTTAATCCAAAGAACTAAGACTTTAAAGTGCTTAGAACTGTTATTTCTTCTTGTCGTCTGCACAGAAATGGCGCAAAGGATCATGGTCTGTGTAGTTCCCTTTGTCTTTTTTTAGCTATCTAATTTAAGCAAAAAGACTTGTAATTCAATATATTGTGATTGTCCATGATATTATTGTGAGAACTTTGACGATACGATATCACGATATTTTGGTTATTGTTACCTTTATTTTGTTGAAAAAATTTTCAAAATGGAAATTTCGTGTGAAGAGTGACTAACGTTAGAATTATGTGTTGTCACTATGGAACTGGCTGAAACAAAACTCTTTACTTTGTATAATTTTCAAAATATTTTTCAGCTTTTCATCACAGATTGCTTCTTGATTGGTCTAAAATTATCATTTATATTTTCAACAGGTATTATCAAACTTCATACGCCTTCACTAGAATCGTAATTGTAATTTTAGCTCTGGATTTGTCAATCTCTACTAGAATAGAATAGAAAGCCTTTATTGTCATGAATTGTAATGAAATTCAGAGCTGCTTCATCAAAGTGCAAGAACTAAACAAAATAAATAAAACAAATGAACAGTTCTCAGTGTAATAATGATTCAGTGTTGTGACAGCTTTGGGGTAGAAGCTGTCCCTGAGTCGACTGGTCCTAGCTGGAATTGACCTGAAGCGACAGCCAGAAGGCAACAGGTTGAACAGGTTCTACTAAACTAAAGGTTAAAGCTTTTACCGTATTTTCTGGGCTTATTAGATGCACTCTTAAGCCTCCAACCCCATCAAAAAACGACTGCGCCCCCCACAAGCCAGAGCACCCTATACACCAATCCACTCAGGTGTCCCAGCACGACTTCAGTAAACTACCAAGCCGCACCACACGCAGAACACGCAAACACACACGGAGCAGACGGCGACCGCACAGCGAAAAACACCCACAGACACAATCATCACTCCACGCCGACGAGGAACGGAACGGAGGAACCAACTGAAAAAGCGAGTGCAATGTGCCACTTCTAGACACAACTGAACAACTGAGTCACTGCGAACACGCCGACAATCCGTTGGTCCCAGACACACCCTCCCTACACGCCACAACTGAACAAAGCCCAGAGTCACCGTGAACGAACCAAACAAACAAAACCACTCACCCATCACACTGTTGGGTTTCATTGTAAAGTCTGGGGCGGTTTATTTGTGAAAAAAGTTCGAAGATAGACCATTTAATGACAGTGTGTCTTATAATCCAGAGCGCCTAATAGCCCGGAAAATACAGTACTTGAAAACTGCTATTTCATGACATCACAAAGTGGAACAGAGCATATTGAGCTTTGGAGATGTAGACAGACTATTAATACAGGATTACTCAAATGTGTGAATGAAACAAAACACTACTTCAGGTCTGTTTTTGGTGAGAAAACAACATTCTAACATGCTAAAAGCTCACGAGAGTCAATTTTGTGTAATATATCACCTTTAAAAAACATAACTCTCACGTGTACTAGCTTACCTTAACTGCTACCAGCACTTGAACTGTTATTACAGCAACCTGACATACACATTAGCATCAGCCCAGCCCGTTTATCACAACCCAAACACTCAGATACGCTATTGTCTGTCCACACTTGTTCTTTTATGCCACATTTGATTTGGAGACAGCAATTAGCCGCCTCCACATGCTAACCGCGACATCTGCTAACAGCGGCGTGCGCGCGTGAAAATCATAATTGTTCTTGTTTTGCTCTGCCACTCCTAATAATATCCGTAATAAGATAGCGCGCGCCAGTAAAGGGCACAGCTGCTAGCCTGCGCGCGAACGACTAACTACCAGCGTAATTAGCCCGCGTGATGAAATGATAAGAAAGAGGTAAAGTAGAACATGCAACGCCTCTGTGGATGGGCTCGCTGAAGCTATCACAATGTCCGGCCCACGCTATTATGAGAGCAGTCAGGCAAGGTTAGCGCTCTGTTGTTTAACTTGAATGCCCTGATTATGTATTGTTTTGTGTTTTCTCGATATGCAGACGAACTGGTGTGGTGTAAATAAATCTGAAAACAAGATGAATAACCTGATGTAAGTTTTAAAACCTTTGCCAGATCAGAGAAATTTGCAGTGTAGGTTAATATTATTTAAAAGAGATGGGGGGGAGCTCAATTTATGCTGAATTCTGTTGTTCTCGGGACTCAGGGAAAACCAACGTCCACCTCGAGAAAGTGCAATTGAACGGCCAATCAAATCGAGTTTCCGAAACACAAACTCGGGATAGTTCAGTGTAGACCAAGTAGGCTGGATTTACGTCACAGCAAAAACGGCAGCGCACACAGTAAACTGGGAGAATTGTTTTTTCATCACTTTCATAAGTTAAGTTGTGTATGTGTAGAGAAAGTGTCTTCTGAAAACTTTATAGCATGGGTGTCAAACATAAGGCCCAGGGGCTTGATCCGGCCCTCCAAGACCTTTAATCTGGCCCTCGGCTGATTTTCTACTAAAATAATTTAATTATATTTTCTATAAAAATATTGGTAATTTTCTGCGGTGCTGAGCATAGCAGTGTCTCCAGCGTCTCTGTGCGTGGCCCCTCCCACCAGAGCAGCACAAATGAAGACTTGTCTCTTTCCAAACGCTCTTAAAGGACGATCGTTTTGACTGTTGGCCGTGACACCCTCATCAGAAAAATGTCAAAAATGAGAAAAGTGGAGCCGAGTGCAGGATTTTCCAAGAAAATTTAACTTATTCCTATTTGCATACAAGTTTATTGATTTATTTTATTTATTTTTTAATTTGAGACGGGGACAGCGCACAATTTTTGCATTAACCTTAACAGGAGAGATGCATTATACACCAGGTTGGTAGCATTAGTCGGGATGTCGGGAAAACTGACTCGGATTTATCCACATGCGGCAATAATTCTGTTTAAATGCAGATTTTCCTGGTAAAACAGTGAATTCTTGGGTCTAGTCAATAAGAGAAATTACCAGGTTCAACATTTGTTACTTTACCTTTTAGATATTTCATGATAAAGTACAGTGTTATTAATAGGGAAAACTGGCCCTTGCCCCCCATCTGGGAATATAACATCATCACATTCTAGAATCTGAAAACTATCTGAAAATATCACCATATTTGCTGATACCTGATATTAACCGATACGAGTGTAGGGACAGAAAATGGCATTTATTTCCTTAAAACTACTACTACTAAAACTACTACTAGTTCTCAACAGCTTTGTATGAATAACAGGTCAAACATTATTTGACCCTCTAGGCCAAAATCAGCCTGTAAATAGACTTGCTACATCCAATTAACGGCACAACATGGATATCAGCCTAATTAACTGATATCATGAAACCAATACCTGATTCTGAGCTAATTTTTGAGGATTGGTGCTGATTTCCGATACCCGTATATGTATCGGTGCATCCGTATTACTATGTATTACTAACCTGGTCAGCCAGAAGAAATCTTGCAATATTTGTGAGCTCACAAACTCATGAGAATCCATTTACCAAAAGTTATAGAGGGAGTATTTTACTTCTACAGGCTAGTAATTAACTGCTAACACATACCATATTTAGATCACCATTTTACCATTTATTAGGGATGTAACAATAAATGAAATATCATATCATGATATCGTATCAAAAGTCTCACAATCATATCGTGGACTGTCACAATATATGGAATCACAAGTTCCGCTGCTTAAATGCATGGTTTTACAGTAGCAACAGCTTATAAACTATGGGAACTACATATCCCATGATTCATTTCAGTGCAAACAACATGAAGAAATGTTTTTTTACCTGAATTATTGGGATTATGACAGTAATAATTCACATCAAAATCTTACCAATGTATTTTAAAAGCAAAAAAGTGTCTCATTGACAATTATATTAGCCTCTCCAAAATATCGCAATAAATATCGTACCGTGAGATGCATATCGTGATAATATCGTACAGAGAGATTTGGATATCGTTACATCCCTACCGTTTATTGTTTCGAAAATGTTTTATTCGCCAAAAGCAACTTATTAACACGTTTTATAAATTGCATTCTCGTTTTTGGCGCTCTGAGTTTCCCTTCCCTTTGCTCTCCATGCTAAGTCACTCCCCCTTCAGAGCGCTATCACAACACATTTACATTTGTATCATGCTTTTGTGTATTTATAAAAAAAAAAAGTGTTATGTGGGAGCATGGGTTTTGAGAGAATCTTACTGCTAACGGTTCAAATAGTGCCCATGAGAGATCTCTAGATTACTCAGACATGCATGGATACATATACAACTACTTCAGGCATGTTTTATATGAGCAAACAATGTTATAGACGCGATAGAAACCTCAAAAATGGTAGGCATGTTGTTTTTGTTTTGTGTGGATGAATTATCGTACCATTTTAACTCCTAAATTTCTTCTAACCATCGTTTTTGAAATTGCTAACATTTGTCAAGTCAAGCCACACACAACCATCCCCGCTATAATAGTTGGAGGGTGAACTTAAAACCAAACTTGGGTCACTTTTGGAAGTTTTACCAAGTGCGAAACCTTAGCTCAATATCACCTTCAAACCACCACACGCAGCTCAGAGAAATACCCAGTCAGAGAGGGCAAAGCCAGACGCCGGGTCACGCTTTTCCAGTCGGTAAAAACACATCTCTCCACCGCCGACCGCCACCTGCTTCATTCAAAAGTCCGGACACAATCACAGGACTTTAAAGGGGTCTGGCTGGGTCTTGAACTCTCCCGCTCCCCCCCATACACCTTAATGTCCTCTCTGTGGCAGCGTGACATCCATTTACAGTGCGGCGGCGGTGGTCAGGAGGCACCAGCAGGGGGGGTCGGACCACTCAAAACAGCACTCCCCGCCGAGAAGATTAGCGCCACTGTCACAGAAAAAGAAAGTCTGAAGGAGCAGGCTGGGTTACGGCTTTAGTCTGGGTCAGGTAATGTGGAGAAGGCTGAAGTTGTGAGTTAAAAGCTTTTCACAAACTGCTTTTCTTCGCAACTCTGTATGTGTGAATTAAAGGGGACGTTTTTGTTCATTCTTTCGTTTAATAAAGTCCATTTTCATTTTTTTTTCATACAGTAGACTGTATTTATAAGTGGACTTAGCTAACCCACTAGCCGCCGCGTTCCATACAGGGAGTGAGCATTGACGCAATTCCGACTCCATCAACTCTCCATTTCACTTTCTTTGTAAGTTTTGCTGTGAGCTCTGTCATCTTGGTCTTAGATATGTTCATATAGGCGAGTTTTATTGTTGACAAAAGCACGTGTTGCATGCTGGGAATTATTTTGGTTGACGGCAATAAACACTAAATCAACATGACGGACGGAGCGAGAAAGCACGTAAAGGGTATTGATCCCGGTTATTTATCCACTCTAACGGCAGAGGACCCAAGACCCTTTGACCAGAAATTGGTCATAAACATTGATGGAGCCAAATCACCCTTTTCAACCACTACAGAGCCTGGACCAAACCAAATTTCTGGTCGGAATCACCAACTACCTGGACAAACATTCACTTGGGCGATATCCACAATGACTTGGTGGAAACTCCTGGTCCATTCACAGCAGAAAAGATGAAAACCTCCAAGAGTCTCGATGTGTTGTTGAACTTGTTGGAGTCCACGGTTTGTTAGGATCTTCTGCGTTTGCTCTGCGAATGTTTGAAAGCCGTTTAATTCACCGTTAGCGGTTCTTTTCACTTGGAATACGGAAAAGACATTTTCCTTCTTCCGTGCTTCTATTTGTGCATCTGATAATGCAGCAGGAATTTACCATTATCGGGGATAAACACGCGAGGTTACGCACTGTGTTTGACCGCTATCGTGTTTCTTGCCTCCGACCAAAATATTTCCCAGCATGCAACACGGGCTTTTAATAACAATGACGTCAGTTGAAACTCGCCTATTAGCCTGCTCTAAATGATCCTGGTGTTTTTATTTTGCTATTTTGTGTATGACATCAAGACATGAACTTTAATAACAGACAAATCAGGCGCCTTCTTTCCCAGAGGTCGCTCCTTCTAGCATTAACAACAGGTTTGTATGACAGCGTTGGTAAGCACCCGCTCTCTGCTGAATCATGCAGGTGGGACAAGCCCCGGGGTTCCAAAATGACCGCCCATTCAAGTTAGTGGGCCAAACTCAATAGCGCATGACTCAAGATTAGCTTAGCCCAGCTAGGTACTTCCGGTGGCTCAGGGCTGATTGAGCATGTGCAGTAGTGCTCTTTTCTCCCGCGGTACACGCCAATGCATGCACGGAGCACGGGCTTGTGTATCACATGACCAATCA
The DNA here is from genome assembly GCF_026225935.1 of Boleophthalmus pectinirostris. NCBI lineage: Eukaryota > Metazoa > Chordata > Actinopteri > Gobiiformes > Gobiidae > Boleophthalmus > Boleophthalmus pectinirostris. The sequence continues at coordinate 29,614,195 of NW_026571070.1, forward strand.
GAGCGAGAGGAGCCAGAGCAGAGCGGAGCCAAAGCTAATGATTATAAAGCCTTTTTTACTGAACTGAACTGAAGGATTTTGAGCTGAGAAAAAGTTTATGATCTGAAAATAGGTAAAAATTGCCCCAAAATTCTATATTTTTCAAAGTTGTAGGTGCCCTGTCAGCCGAACACGAGCAGTTTGTGATTACATTGCACTGTAGGAGAAAAATCCTCTCAGCCCAGGTGATTTTTTTCCACTGAAGTACCAGAGTCTACGTCAACTGGACGCAGCTACAAGCAGCAACAACCTCCAGTTATTTTAATAGATCCATGGAGCGGGAAGCAGCATTACCTTCAACAGACTCACTCCTGATTGGCTCTTTGGTTGCTTCAAATTCACCCCTATAACTGCAAGTCTCAATGAGCTTCATTTGACTGGAGCATCGCACCCACTTAATCCACTTCTTTATACAATGTATGCTCAGTACATATTAAAAAAGCATCTTTTGGGAAGGCCTGTCACAATAACAAATGTGCAGTATTGTTAATGAGCATGAGCTACACACTTCAGAAGTAATTTATTCAATCCTCTACATCTTAAATCTTCTGAAAAATACAAGAAAATAAAAAAGCCCGCCACTAGTTCAAAGAAAAATTACCCATGATAAACACCGACTCCCCAAAAATAAATGGTCCATCTGTCATGTATTGAACAACGATAGCCAAACACATTTGGTCTTATTTCAAATGTCTTTTGTTCATACATCATGGCAAATAGGATCAAACTGAAACTACTACAGGGAAAAGTCAATGTGGGCAAGGAAAAGCGTTTGATAAAAACTAATTCAAACTTACGATTTAGATTCTAAGGAATAGTCTCGATTCTCCGTACCACAGTCATCATAACAAGTTCTTTCTTTCTTTAGACAATGTAATGTGATTTTCAACATGAAATCGTAGTACTTTCTTTTATATTCCATGTGGTTTTATATCGGTATAATCCATCAGTGGTCCAGGTAGGTTCCATAGTGGTCCATGGGCGTATACAAATATATGTGCTCTGATATAGCTCAAGATCATTCTAAAACTATTCAGAAAAGGTTAATTTCTGACCTTTTTAGTATCATTACCTGCACAAATGAGTATCGAGTTTCGATAATAGTTTTAGTATTGATTAGTATCTCATTTTTGACTCGTTTGAGGAGTAACATGGACAGTAAGCTGGTTGCAGAACATCTAAAACAAACTTACATGTATTACCAAATTGAAACCAGTTAAACATCAATTGCTGCAAAACTGAAACAGCAAAATATTCTTCACCTTCTTGCAAGTCTCTCTCCTTTTGTCGACATACATTTTAGCTCACCATCACTGTCCGGCATACACTTCCCCCAGCTCACGGCCGCTCTATGCAAATCCGTTGGGGCAGAGCTGGCCAGTAATTAGGTTTCCAATGATCACGCCGCGCAGCTCGGAGATAGACCTTGAAGTACGCGGAGTGGAGGAGGAGTAGGAGGAGGGAGGGGCGGAGGGAGAGTAAGCGAGATGGGGGCTAGCCGGTGTTGCGCCTCCGACTTAATTGAATCTGAAATCTTGTCGGCCTGAAATGAGATCCGGCGATGTATCTCACGCCGCGTCGCAGGCAGAGGGCTGCAAACATGACTAGATTCATAAAGTGGCGGATTAAGGAGGTGGAATTAAGTGGAGCGGTGTAGTCCCAGTCCGTACTGCTAATGTACCGACCCCGGAGGACCACGGGAGGGCTGTTGGCTCGTTTCTGCAAATGGTGTCCTCTGATCAACCTTGAGCGACCTTGACTTCAAATCGCGCCATTGTTTTTAAGTTGTTCATTGGCTTTGTTGTGTTATTTTGCATATTAAAGGCGTGAAAGATGTGAAAGAGGAGGGTTGAGTTAGCGTCCACTCGGAGTAAATTAAGAAATCAGAGATGGAATCACGTTTCATGTCATAAATAATGAATTGTGAATAATAAAAATAAAATGCTTCTGAGAAAATGGATTAAAGAGGAGTTATTGCGCTTCTACGGGGTATTAACAGCTAACGTATTACATATTTAGATCACCATGTTACCTTTTATTGTTTTGACAAAGCCATATTCGTTGACAAAAAAGATATTAAAATGTTGAATACGTTTCTGAGTCCACTTCTCTTCAACAAAATCAGCGTGCATTCCACAAATTAAACTACTGCACAGCACAACAACAGGTTTTTGAAGTTATATTTTATTGTTTTGCATCATGCTTTTGGATATTCATGGATTCTCAACAATATTTACAGATTTTAAACAGAAAGGTGAGAGTGACTGGATTTTTCCATCATCTCACCTGTTGTAGTTCCAACTAAGTCGGCTCTTTTTGGTCAGATTGTGTTAAAATGAAGCTCAGATAAACACTAACTTGGGTAACAGACACGGTTTGCAGTCATGGAAATCCTAGAAAAGTCATGGAGATTGAAAATGTCATTTTGCAGGCCTGGAAAAGTCATGGAATTGTAGTATCTCTTTGATATAACTACAGCGTTCTGTTAAGTTCTCATGAGGCTGTTATGATTATTTCCCAACGTATGTGCCTTTTGCTTAAAAAAGATAACAATAAATGCACTGACAGTATTTTAAATGCTAAAAAACTATCATCCTAAACCATAAGGTGAGTGGAAAGGGTTAAACAGACAGTCCAGAATTTTGGACAGAGGACTTAATTTCCTAGTGAGTCAGAGTGTTGGAGACATCTGGAGACACTTTTTGAAATATTCCATCCAGTCCTTGTATTTGCAGAGGTCACTGGTGCTAGGCTAGTGCATGTCAATGGCCATAGTTATCCTGCCATTAAAAACAGTCTTACCCACTCCACAAAACACCTGAAGCAAAACTATTATTACACCAGACTGTCCATGTAAATGTCTGTGTTGATAGAATAATGTTTGAAATAAAACTAACCTTGCGTCGCATGAATCGTCGCATGTTGAGGGACTATTTTCTCAGCAGCAGCAGAATATTAATTTGGCGGTAAGACAGGTGCTAGGTGATATCAGTCCACTGCTGCCAAGTTTTCTGTCGGGAAGTACAACTCGCTGCTGCTGCTCAGACATAAATCCTTCCAATGCAAGGTTGGTTTTACTCCTAAAATTATTCTATCAACATAAACATTCACATGGACAGTCTGGTGTAATAACAGATTTTCTAGTGGCAGGCTAACTATGGCCATTGACATGCACTAGCCTAGCACCAGCGACCTCTGCAAATACAAGGACTGGATGGAATACTAGGAAACGAGGTCCTATGTCCAAAATTCCGGACTGTCCATTTAACATTTCATATTTAGCCCTATAAGTCTGCTCAATTCTACACACGTAGATGCCGTAAAGTCATGGAAAATTTACTTTAGGGCATGGAAAAGTTTGTCAGTTAAAAAAGAGAAGGAACCCTGAACAGAGCTTCTAACAGAGCAGTGCCTCCAGTTAGCCTTGCACACCTACGGAAAGTTGATACCATCACCTGCAAAATATCAATACTTACCTTAGTTACCAGTTTAATATTCATGATGCAAAATTGCCTTGGGTTTGTTTGGAGTACTAAGCTGGAGTTTTAGCTTTTGTGTGTGTTTGGAGAGTACCTCAAAAGCTCCATAGACACAGGAAAGTCGTATCTCTTATTTGTTTAAGTTCTGTCCTCTGTTCAACCTTGAGCGATTCCAAAGAAGAGGGTTTTTCTCCACTTTCTCCTCTCGGCGGGACTTGTGTTTTGCGCCGTTAGATAAACTCCGAATCAGCTTTGAAGTTCTTCTTTGATCAACGGTAGGACGCTCGGTCTCGGTGGAGGATCGGATTTTTAAAAACACAAACTCTCTCGAAAGTAAACTCGTAAAGGCCCTGTACCTGATTTTTTATTTTTTTTTCCATGTATTTGAGCAGAACGTGTCTAGCACATAAACAGATAGATTGTATAAGTTCTGAAAGGGCCATATTATTACATTTTCTGATCTATGTTATCATGTTGTTTCCTCATCACAAACATACCTGGAACGAGCATACAGGAAGTGCTCCACCGTGTTTTGAACCCCACACACCTTCACTAGAATCATTTGGATAATTTCAGTCCTGGAATTGCCAGTCTCTACTGAGCTAAAAGTAAAAGGTAGTAATTGCACTTCTGAGTCTAATTATGAACTGTTTTATTGTCTGATAATCAGGAAGTGCATGTTAGTGTGGTAGTTGTTGATTGCAAAACTCCACTCTGGCTTCTGAAAGTTGTGATGAGTGCGTATAAACTCACTCTTACAGTGAATAATTAGGATGATCTTTATGCGTAAGGCAAGTGAGGAGTAACTTTGGACCACTGCAAACTGTTTAAAATGAGCTAGTTCTGTTTTTCACTTTTCTTAAGATAGTAAAAATCTGTGGTTTTAAAGTGGGACTAAGTACAGAAACTCCACCCAGGATCACATTTCACATAGAGCTGCTGAACTGGCAATACCTGGAGGACTAAAGGGTAGAGTGAGAGAGGAGGAGGAGGGGCGGGGTCTGGAGGTATAAGGAACAGTGTGATTGGTCTAACAGGTATCCACACTTCAAACTCCGCCCCTGCCGCCAGGTGTTTCCCTGCGTTTGATTATCTTCCGACTCCCACTTGGACCTTGGATTTGACATCACGTCCGAGCTTGAAGTGTATTATGTTTCGTGTGTCGGACTACGTGGATTATGATTATGACTATTCCCTTATCTTATGAAAACACTTAAATTAATAAAATTTTTGAAATTTGCACTTCATTTTATGTTATGATTTCTCTTCCGTTACAACCTTAGGGACATTAACACCCGTTAAATCAAGTATTGTTCAATACTGACCTCAGCACAACACTGACTACCAGATCCATAGACAGTGATACGGACGCTGTAAAGTACTGCAGTAGTATGACTGACTGAAATTGTCTTTTAAACTACCAAAATGTCCAAACACAATGAAAACACTTCATATTTACTCGTCACTGTGGGCGCAGTCATCTTGGATTCTGACTCGAAATCGTTGCTCAGTCTACTTTTTTTGCCACCGAGGTCCAAGTCGTGCATGTCGCTAGGCAACTTCCTCAGAAAACTGATTCAGAAGGATAATCAAACGCAGGGTTTGTATCAGAAACTAGTGGATGTAATCAAGGCAGTCTTCTGTGATGTCATATAGTACTTAAAATTGCAGTGGACACTGGAGGCAACACATACAGAGTTTATGACTGTTTTTGAACACAATGCTGCGAATTTACCTGGTTTGCACTAAAATTGTCAGGGAAAAAAAATAATCAAAAAATGCACACAGAAAGTTCAGTTTCACCTTAAGAGATATTATTGCTTTGTCTGGAATGTTCCGCGGTATGACATTAAACCTGTACACAGCATTTATTTCATTACAGGCGTTTCTATTGCTCAAAAATACAATAATTCCTTCTGTGAATAGGGGCGACTCTCCACAGATCTGAATTGTAATGTAGCATAGTGATATAACCTGATTGTCTCCCTTGTGATAAACTGGTTTAATCTATACTGTGGAACATTCTCGACAAAGCGATGACATTTCCATGGAGACAAGCAGATGGCAGACCCTCCACTAGAAATATTACACAGTGCACCTTTAAATAGTATTTTTCAATCACTTGCAGTATATTCTATAGCCCTAATTATCTGTTCATTATTATATCGCCTAAGCCCTCACACAAGTCTATTCAAAGCTGATTCAAATATTGACAAAGCTATAATAGCGCCTTTAAACTGCGTGTGCCTGTGTTGTTTTTATTGGAGCTGAAAACACAGTATCCCGCTGGTTGTTTTCGACACTATAAATACATCATCTCGCACCTTTCGCAGCAAACATACAAATCCCGTATTTGTCAAACCTAAGCCTCCTTCCACATGCACGGCAGCTCTGTTTGATACCACGGAGACAGGCCTGGGAACGGAGCGCGCCGAAAACTATTTATTTCCCCCTATGCGCTATGCTAATGAGGAGGGCCCCGCTACTGTAGACTCATTGCTAGTCCGCTCAGCTCCGAGGGGTTTAGCGTGTAATGAAACGGGGCCCTTTGGCTGCGGTGACCTCTCCCATCCTCCAGCAGTCCCACCTGAAAACACACACGTGCAACAGACGAGCGAGGTGAGGGTAGTTCTTGCTCAAGGGCATAATGGCATCATGTATTGTTAGTGGTAATCAGGCTGACAGTTTTATCATAAAGCTGCGTTCAGACCGAGGCGTCAGGGCGTCCAGTTTACAGGCAAAGTCTGCGTGGATGCACGTCTAGGGCATCGTGCGTTTTTTGCGGCACGTTTTTAAGGCGTCAGCATGGCGAGAAACTGGTGTCAGTGCGGAGTGTCTTGAGTGTTCATTTATTTTATGTTTATTTTATTAGAATGCCTCTTGAGATGTGCCATTTTGTATTCAAGGTGGTCCAAAAAACACAAAATATTAGCAATACACAACACAATACAATGCAATACAATACAACCAGGAATAAACCATGCCTCTGTGCAGCATGGTTTAGTCCTGGTTAAATCCTGGTTTAGACCTGGTTTTATTCCTGATTTTAGTCCTAGTTTAGATCTGGTTTTAGTCCTAGTTTAGATCTGGTTTTAGTCCTGATTTTAGTCCCGATTTTAGTCATGGTTTAGTCCTGGTTTTAGTCCTTTTTTAAGTCCTGGTTTTAGTTCTGGTTTAGTCCTGGTTTCAACCTGGTTTAGACCCGGTTTTAGTTTTGATTTTAGTCCTGGTTTGGTCCTGGTTTTCGTTCTAGTTTAGTCCTGGTTTTAGTTCTGATTTTAGTCCTGGTTTTAATCCTGATTTTAGACCTGATTTACACCTGGTTTTAGTTCTGATTTTAGTCCTGATTTAATCCTGGTTTTAGTGCTGATTTAGTCCTACTTTTAGTTCTAGTTTAGTCCTGGTTTTAGTTCTGGTTTAGAGATGCAGCCCACACGGTGTACACGATAAAACACGGTCTACTCGGCATACAGGAGGAGGCGCGGTCCACATGGTGTTTACGAGGCAAAAAAAGTGACACTCCAAACTACGAGTTGGTTGTCAGAATGGCGACATAATTTTACAGCTCATACACACACAATCACCAATATCAGTACTGCTGTAGATGTGTACAGATGTGGACTGTTACTTTGTCTTCGCGTGTGTGATACCTCCCCATTGGTTCTTTGGTGCCCCCCAGGTGAGGCGGTCCTCACCTATTGAAAACCTCTGCAATACAATACAATACATAACATACAAAACTTACAGGTTTACGTTACAAAACACACACAAACATGCATATATACCTCCCAACTCATGCAACACTACCTGATTTATAAAAAAAAAAGTATACTTTATATAACAATGATATAAACCAATGGAAAATAATAATACTGAAAAATAAAAATAAATAAGACAAATTAAATCAAAACACTCTGTTCCAACTTGTGATGTCATGAAGCGGTACTTTTCCAGTTAACCGCTCCTTTTACCTTTTCTTCAGTAGAGATTGGCAATTCCAGGTCTGAAAACATCCAAATGATTCTAACAAAGGTGTGTTTGGAGCAATTCGTGTATTACCACATAACAATCAGAGAGAAGAACTCAGTCTTAATATGATGAGTTCCCCGCTACTGTAGACTCATTGCTAGTCCGCTCAGCTCCGAAGGGTTTAGCGTGTAATGAAACGGGGCCCTTTGGCTGGAATGACCTCTCCCATCCTCCAGCAGTCCCACCTGAAAACACACACATGCACATGGTATTATATAAGCTATAGGAGACAATCACGGCGGCGCTCACAAAGGGCTGGGAAAATTGCTTTTGAATTGCAAAGGTAATATCAATCGATGGCGAATCACTGTTCTTATTTTCATGGCAGACGGTGCAATTAAAGCGAGGGGAGGTGGTGTTTTTGTACTGTCTGTGTGCAAGTATTTAAGGGAGATGCTATTGTACCTTGGACATATGGTATCTGTATTTAAAGCTCCTATATTTTGCAAACTTGACTTTTGTGAGCTGACAGCCATGTTATAATGTTGTTGCCTCCTCAAAAACAGACCTGGAGTTGGATTTTGTTTCATTCACACATGAGTAATCGTACATTATTAGTCCATCTGCATCTCCAAAGCTCTGTTCCAACGTATGATGTCATGTAGTGACAATTCTAGTGAAGGCGTATGGAGTTTAAAAACACAGTGGTGCACTTCCTGTGTGGTGGATACCTCTGCCACTACTCCACAGTGTTAGTATTATTTCATTAAAAAGACAGTTCAGAATTTTGGACATAGGGCCTCATTTCCTAGTGAGCCAGAGTGTTGGAGACATTTGGAGACACTTTTGTAAATATTCCATCCAGTCCTTGTATTTGCAGAGGTCACTGGTGCTAGGCTAGTGCATGTCAATGGCCATAGTTAGCCTGACGCTAAAAACAATCTTACCCACTCCACAAAACACCTGAAGCAAATTTATTATTACGACAGATTATCAATGTGAATGTCTGTGTTGATAGAATAATGTTTGAAATAAATCTAACCTTGCATCTCATGAATCCTCGCATGTTGAGGGACTATTTTCTCATATATCAGTCCGCCGCTACCAAGCTTTCTATCAGGAAGTACAACTCACTGCTGCTGCTCAGACAGAAATCCTTCAAATGCAAGGTTGGTTTTACTTCTAAAATTAGTCTATCGAAGGCACAAATCACGGTGACATGGTCCAATAAGGACGGCAACTAGAGCTCTTACATCAGCATTTTCAGGTGTCCACACAGTGCCGGATCAGACCTGTACTCAAATGAATTCATGGGAGCTGGCGGCACCAGATCGCTCCATCTCTGGAGCCGTTTTCCATCAGATCAGTGTGAACGAACACTGCATCTGCAACAAAAACAACTCAAATATGTACTAGTGTGGAGTGAGGCCTTGTTTTGTTCAGTTCAATTGAAGCTACCTCATTTGGGCTAGTTTTTTTTTTTGGTCAATGATTTACCTTGTCTTTGCCTTTCTGTTTGGTCTACTACATCCTGTATTGTCGCATTACGTCACTAGGTGGAACAGAGCGCTTTCCTTTTGAGAGAAGAACTCAGCCTAAATCTGCAAGGTTTGTGCGTTAAACGTGTGAATGAAACAAAACACATCTCCAGGTCTGTTTGTGACAAGGAAACAACATTATAACATAGATCAGAAAATTGCGTAATAGTGACCACCCTTTAATCTGTCTTTCAACCAGTGCAAAATGATGATCCTGGTGTTTTAATTTTGCTATTTTGTCCATAAACAAATTCCTATTACTAATACAAAACTCGGCTTTAAATTTGCTCCTATAACTGCTATCCTCGTGAGCTTCATTTGACTGGAGACGGACGCTATGGGTAACTCACACTCCCTTTGTCGACTTCTTTATTCAGTCTATGGTCAGAAAAGCTGAGCCTTGTTAAAATTTGCGGCATACCAAGCAACCAGGAGGCTCTCCCACATGTAACGTAACCAGAACAGTGATGGAAGAGCAGCTTTATCCCATGTGTGTGATCCAGAGCTGACTCCAACACTTCTTCTTATCTTATACAGTCATAAAACAACAAAACGCAGAACTCAAATACTCCCAAAACACCGAAAGTGCTGATACGAAAGTTATTTTTAGAGACTAGATCGGCTCTGTGAAAGTGTGGAGCTACGAGAGACAGGGGATTTCCTTTTTGGAGGAAGTTAGTGGTAGTACAGATCGAACAAAGTGTGGTCAGGCGTACCTCTCCTGTCTGTATTTTGTGTGTGTTACTTAGGATTGGGAATTAAACTAGCTACTGTATTTTTAGTTAATTTCTGATAACTTTAAAGGCCCATATTACACTATTTTCCTATTTCCTATTTTCCACTCTGTTCCACTTTGTGATGTCATGCGGTAATACAGGATGTGCTCCATGGTGTATTTAAACTCCATCCATCTTTACTAGAATCATTTTGATAATTAAGGCAACGTTTATATGACAACGGTCTGAACAGAAGACGTTTTCGGGAGGAAATCTGTGTGCATAGGGTGATGCAAAAATGTGTGGAATTTGATTGGGTATGTTTGTACTTAAAGCAATAAGGGCATCTTTGGAGATACGGAAGTTTTCACGTCATGCATTTTCATCAGCTACTCCTTCTACAAAGTTGTCCCACCATCGACTGGTTCTCCAAGTCTCGTCCATATCCGTCTGGCTCGACTGCAACAAACTGGTGCATCCAAAATTTGACAAAGGTAACTGAAGATCCTTGTCTGTTCACGAAAAGTATCTTTGCAGATTCTGTACATTTGTTGGGAGCCTCCTGTAAGTTTAGTAGAGCTGCCAGAGCAACTTGAAGGCCCGACGCATGGAAATGATCCGACATATTTGTTTCTGTGTGTGTATGTATGTGACGTAAACATGTACGCGACGTGAGCAGATCTGACCAGAGTTTTGTGTCTTGGGCAGTGTAGACAGAAACACTACTGCGGAATGTATTCAACTTTTCCACCCTGGAGGGTGGTTTCAGATGTTTGCATTTTTAATCCCCAAAAACACCGTCACCATCTAAACAAAAGGCACTTCTGATAAAATATTTTGACATTTTTACCTGCAAGCATTCTCCTGTAAACAAGCCCTTAGGCACTGGAATTGGCAATCTGCTGAACTAAATGTAAAAGATACAGTAGTTGTTAATTTGAAAACCACCTCTACATGACATCACAAGATGCAACAGAGCATTTTGAGCTTTGGAGATGTAGACAGACTAATAATGCAGGATTGCTCAAACTTGTGTGAATGAAACAAAACACTCCAGGTCTGTGTTTGATGAGATAACAGCATTAGAACGTGGCTTAAAGCTCACAAGAGTTAAATTTGTGTAATATCGGACTTGTAATTTTATTTTAGTCATAATTACTAACCAAAAAGTTTGTTGCCGCTTGCTGCCTCTGTGCTGTGTAAAGTTTGCTGTGAGCCCCTCTCTCTGATCTCTTCATTTGAGATTCTCCACTAACTGCAGTAAGACCCAAACCCTGCAGATGTTTGTAGAGCTAGAATCCTAATTGGACTCTGGCATTCACGGAGATACATACCTGCTGCTGAACGTGTGCGTGAGGGCTCCAGGTGAGGGGGCTTCTGTTCTATTCAGAGGGAACATAATGATCTCAGCCCACCAGCCAGGCGAAGCAAGCCTCGTTTTCAAAGTCTCTGGTTAACTTGAGATATCGCAGAGAGGATATACCATCATGTCTGTCAGATATGTTCAGAGTCAGAGAAAGAGATTTACTTCTCAGTGGTCTTTGTGTCTCGGTCAAGGTCAGGTGGACTGGTCAGGGAGGGTCAGCAGATCCTGTGGAAAAGCCAAAAGTGGGGGTCCAGGGGGTGCCAGGTGAACATAATAGGAAAGGCCTCGTTCTTACTCCTCCCTGGTGTTTCGTTGGTGCTGAAATGGTTCATTCCTTCAAAGTATTTCTTCTGGAAGATCTTCTGCCACATATGGTGTAAAAGGCCTGTAGCTTCTCAAATGTACTCCACACTTAAATCCTTAGCTAGCCTCTTGCACAGTCTCCATGGATACGGGTAAAACAAAGAGTTCATTTTACGCAATCCAACAGTCCCTTGTGTTCATTCCCTCAAAGTATTTCTTCTGAAAGGTCTTCTGCCACACTTGCTGCCACATACACTGTGGTGTAAAAGTCTGTAGAATCTCAAATGACCATAGCTCTCTCCTCCTTAACTAACCTCTTGTACGGTCTTTGTTTAATACCATAGTGTGGAACATTCTGGACCAGGGATCTCTAATCTGTTGCTCAGGAGTTACCAGTAGCTCTCCACCCCCTTCGAAGTAGTTCGCCAAAGGATTTCTGAATTATATGAATTGTGCTTAATAACAAAAATCTGATTAATTGCTATATCAAATGTGTCAGGTTGAAGCCTAACGTAGACACTATATCTTGGTTCACTTTTTGCGGTCTCGCTACTTTGCAGAATTTTTTGTGCAGTTTTAGTTATACTGTTGTACTGCACAGGTGAGGTGATGTACTGCGCGGGTGCGGTGATGTACTGCACGAGTGCGGCGCTATACTGCGGTGATGTACTGCGTGGGTGTGGGTCTCCAAAAATTGACTGGTGCAGGAGTCTGTAGGAATAAATGAATCTTTGGTTCGTTACATAAAGAATGAGGAATAAGTTTTAAGAAGGATGTAAAAAGGGTTGCACCTGTCCTGTCTGAGAAAAGTGTATAAAGTGTGTGCTGAGGGGTTTTACAGCCTTAAAACAGATATAATAATTGTAAAATATAAAGTTGACTACTTCGCAGATTTCACCTATCGCGGGTTATTTTTAGAATGTAGCTCCCGCGATAAACAAGGTACGACTGTATTCGTTTGTCATCTAGTCTCCATGGACACGGGAAAAACAAAGAGTTCATTTCAACAGTCCCTTGTGTGCATTCCTTCAAAGTATTTCTTCTTTAAGGTCTTCTGCCACATTTGCTGCCGCATATGGTGTAAAAAGTTTGTAGAATCTCAAATGTCCATAGCTACCTCCTTAGCTACCCTTTTACACGGTCTCTACTGTGTTTTTAAACTCCATACACCCCCGCTTGGATCATTTCTGCCTTGGGATTGCCTACATTTACTAAATTTAAGGTAAAATCGTGTTGGAAACTACCAGTACTTGACATCACAAGGTGGAATAGAACGTTTTGAGCTTTGAAGACGTAGACAGACTAATAATAAAGCATTACTCAAACATGTAAACGAAACAAAACACGACTCCAGGTCTGTTTTTGAAGAGGTAACAACGTTATAACATGGTTTAAATCTCACAAGAGTCAATTTTGCATAATATAGGAGCATTAAAGAGAGTGCTTTGGAGTAGGACCAGTGCTTGTTTTGTGTTGTTAGTGAATTCAATTTAGTGTCAGACAGTGAAAGTGGATGTGTGTTTGTTTGTGGGCCTCGGGGCAGATGTGGATTCTGAAGTGACCGAGGGGACTGATGAATAATACAACAGTCGAGCCACACGGAATCCTGATAAAAATGGAAATAAAATAAATGATACAAAAAAAAAAAAGACCTAAAAATGATATTAAAGTACATATGACAGGTTTTCAGTTTTATCAGCATTACTTGGTTGTTGGGATGGTTACTTGCGGTCAAAATGTTCTCATCTTTTACATCAGTTAAATGGCAGAAAAGTAGAAAAATACAGTGCATAGTGGTGAGCCCTGAAAAAGAAAATCTCCAAGGGAATGTTTACTCAAGAACACTTGCAGCTAAAAATGACAGAATATTCATTTAGACGTGACAAAGTTTTTGGGGCTTAAAAACTCAAAAATCTGAGACCACCCTCCAGAGTGGAAAAGTTGTCTACACCCAAGACAAAAAACTCAGATCAGGTCAGATCTGCTCATGTCGCGTGCATGTTTACGTCACGTACATCACCACTGAGCGTCACCACCGAGCCACTTGACATGCATACACAATCCAATTCCACACAGTTTTGCGTCACTGTATGTATGCAGATTTACTCCCGAAAACGCTTGTCTAAACGTGGAATAAAAAGTGAAGACGCGACACCACTTTTGCGTCATATAAACGCAACTTAACAATGTAAAAACCTTCATTTAACAAAATAAAGATGTTGGCTCTTGTTTACATTATGGTTGCTAGGTAACACTTACAGTATTACCTTAATGAAAATGACAAATTTCACCCAGAAAAGAATAGAATAGTAAAAAATTTGAAAAAAAAAAAAGTGTATGTATATGTGTGTGTGTGTGTATATATATATAATTTATTTATTTTTTAATTTTTTAATTTTTTTTGTAAAATACGCAACTTGTAAGGTCTGCCATGTGCCTGTCTCCATGGAGATATCATTGCTTTCCCTGAAATGTTCCATGGTATGACAGTGCGCCTTATAATCCAGAGCGCTCTATAGTGCTGAAAATACAGTAAATAAGTATATTTATTTAAAAAAAAATTAATTTTGAGATTGTAGAACAGTTGGATATATCGTTTATTTTGGATACATTTATGTTTTTCTATGTCTTATTTCATGTTCAAAGTATATTTTATTATTATATTTTATGATTTATAAGTTACATATGTGTAGTCTATATTTATTTTCAATTTGAAGGTTTTGTGTAAATTATCAATAACAAAGTGTTTTTGTTTTTTTTTTTTTTAAGAGAAAGAAATGCTGAATAAATGCATCATGTAACTAAAAAATAATAATACTCCTAATTTCAATATTGAAGTAATTGTGATAATGATTTTTTTCAATAATGGAGCAGCCGTATTATGGGTGTTTCTATTCCTCAAAAAACAATAATTCCTTCTGTGACTGGGGGCGACTCTCCATAGATCTGAATTGTAATGTAATGTTGTGCTGTAACCTGCTTGTCTCCAAAAAAATTGACCAGAAAAGTTACACAGTGCACCTTTAAATATAGTGATGTTAATGTTTTATTGAAATGCGCAGTCTAACCTGTCACATGCACTTTAATACTGTGATACATTTACCACATGGATGCTTCTAAATGCATTGTGGGAGATCTCGGCAGGCCTCATTAGGGATGCGGGGCCTGTGCTATGGATCTAGGTCACAACCTAAACCCACCTCCTCGACCAACCCCCCTCTTCTCTCCTCACCTGCCCCCTGCGCCTCCTGCATACCAACGAGAGCAGCCGCTATCTCCAGCACACTGAATATGTGATCAATAATGACTCAAGGAGCATTCACACCTCTGGTAATTGGGTTTGGGTTTGAGACTAGTTTAGTCCTGGTGTAGACTGGTTTAGTCCTGGTTTGGTCCTTGTTTAATCCTGGTTTTGTTCTGATTTATTCCTGGTTTAGTCCTGGTTTGGTCCTGGTTTAATTCTGGTTTAATCCTGGTTTTGTTCTGATTTAGTCTTGGTTTAGTCCTGTTTAGTCCTGGTTTGGTCCTGGTTTAGTCCGGGTTTAGTCCGGGTTTGGTCCTGGTTTAGTCCTGGTTTAGTCCTGGTCTAGATTTGGTTTGGTCCTGGTTTTAGTCCTGGTCTAGACTTGGTTTGGTCCTGGTTTAGGTCCTGGTTTAGTCCTGGTCTAGACTTGGTTTGGTCCTGGTTTAGTCCTGTTTATTCCTGGTCTAGACTTGGTTTGGTCCTGGTTTGGTCCTGGTTTGGTCCTGGTTTAGTCCTGGTTTAGTCCTGGTCTAGACTTGGTTTGGTCCTTGTTTGGTCCTGGTTTAGGCCTGATTTAGTCCTGGTTTATTTATTTTAGTTTAGTTTTACCATTTTTTACAGAAAAATTCCACAACAATATTATTTACCCTGTTAAATTGACTTGCTAACATATAGAAATCACGATATTTCCTGTTATTGTTTTAAAAATGCTGTATTAGCATTTCACTTAGCGTTTCACTTTCATTTTTGACATTCTGATTTTGCATAATACCCCCTCTGCATGAAATTTTAAATGATATTATGCTCTATATTTTTTATTAAATATAATAATAATTTAAAAAATCAAACAACATAGACAAAACCTTTTAAAAATCAAATAACCACCTACAATTTCAATGTAAAATATAAACTATACTGAACTTTAGGTTTTTATCCTGGATTCTCTGTTATTACTGTGCTCTGTTCCTTTTTACAGTGTATTTGACCTTTACCCCAGTGTACAGAGGTTTGATAAATATTAAATGAGTGAATGTAAGAAAAGCATTGACCTGTGCCTCCGTGGGGAGCAGGAGTGAGGGCCATATGTGAGGGACAAAGGAGCAGGCAGGTCCCAGGGGCAGAGTACAGGGCGGGTTATGGGACATATATGTTTAACCCCATTGTGTCACACTGTCATTTTCACATGTTGATTGGAGTCATGTAGTGCTCTACAAAGAATGCGTAACCAAATTGAAATATGAACTTTTACTGAATCATTTCAATTTTGTGTTAGTTATATTGTGATATATAAGTGAATCAATAAATATACCGTGCATAAATATTACACAAATACATGTAGATGGGCCCGGTCAAGCAGAAGTAAACAGCAAGGCCAAAAATTCAAGTTAATGCATCTGATATAAAAATGTATTGAACAGATACATATGTACTCTAGTTTATGAAACTGTTGACCTTTTTTCTGTACCATTTTTGGTTCTAAAGTTCCATATGTTTTAAACAGACCATGTATGAAACATGGAACAAACATTATTTCCCAAATTTCAAAGACCTGCAAATCATGTAAATAAATGGATGTATTTCATCATATCTTGTGTTATTCCATCTTTGAACTGTTGATGAAGGTAAATGATTTTTCAAAAAAAAAAAGTATTTAAAATGATAAAAATTTGCTTGGAAGGACTGACATATTTTATAGAAATAGTTTCCTTTCATTTTGAAGTAATATTAAAGTATTTGGAAGAAAAAAGCGACAAATTATACAAAATCATGTCAAAAGATCAGATATGTATCGGTTTCAGGAGCACATATCCAAGTGTCCTGGGTCACATTTGAGAAAATCGGATCTGTGTCATTCAGACTGTCATTAAAAGATCAGATACAGGAGCATAGAGGCCAAAAAATCGGATTTGGGTCACTTCAGGTGCAGTGTGAACGCAGCCTTAGATATTTCAGGTATTAGTTATTAGATATTAGTTAAATTACTTAATTACTTATTCTTCGCCTTCCTTATAAGTACAGTTTGCAGTACACAAATCTTGGCATGAAAGACTCGCAACTTGATGAAGCTAACAACCACTAGCATGCAAACACTCACTTCCTGATCATCGGATATTAAAACACTTGAATTCGGCGCAGACAGCATTTGGCGCATTTCTGACATATTTGACTTAATTAAAGCAACTCTAATGTTATTACTACTACTAAAATTATACTATAATATACTACACTTCTTTTATTTTATCCTTTTTTAAAATTTTGTATTGACCATATGCTGAGCTGTGCAATTTATTACCGTCATCTGGACTACATAGAATCTTTAATTTTCACCATTAAAATATGACATTGTTTTATGGGGTTCCCCTTTCTCTCCCCTCCCTTCCATCTGCTACACCCACACCCCCCTTTTCTCTCTCTCTCCCGCCCCCCACCCACCGCCCTCCTTACACCTGTTTAACCCCTCCCCCTCCCTGTAGCCCCGCCCCCTCCTCTCCTCTCCCTTTAACAACCGCCGCTAAGGATGCATCGGGACTATTTACGTTGGCGTAATGACCGTCATTAATTGGGAGTTGTCACGGATTTTTGGAACGCAACTGAGCGCGTGCGGAAACAGACCCCGAATGCCCCCCCCACCCGTACCGTACAAACAAGCGGAGGGCTGATTTATGGGTAACATTAAAGGCGATCATGACGAGGTGGGCCCGCTCCCCTCTTAGCACGGCTGTGTACGGGACATCCTGTTTGAAATATGGACGGGGTGAATGTGTGGTGATGTACGGCGCGTGTGAGGTGTAGTACAGCAGATGGGCGCGCGGACCTGCTTTGGTAAACATGAGGAATTGGTTAAACAGACAGATGAGAGTGGGAATTGTAGTTTTTTAATAATATAATAATAATCACATGTTTTTGATGAGTGTATTAGCAGCATTTTTGAAACTGACTGTTTTTTTTTAACACACTGTGGAGTTAACAAATGTGGAATATTACACATGCTTACCCACCACAGAAAAGTTACATTATATATCTTTAAAGGCTCGTTCAGACCGCGGCATCAAGGCATCCAGTTTATAGGCAAGTTTCAGCTCATGTCATTGTTATTAAAAGCCCGCGTTGCATGCTGGGAAATATTTTTGGTCGGAGGCAAGAAACACGATAGCGGTCAAACACAGTGCGTAACCTCGCGCATTTATCCCCGATAATGGTAAATTCCTGCTGTATTATCGGATGCACAAATAGAAGCACGGAAGAAGGAAAATGTCTTTTTCATATTCTGAGTGAAAAGAACCGCTAACGGCAAATTAAACGGCTTTCAAACATTCGCAGAACTAATGTAGAAGATCCTAACAAACCGTGGACTCCAACAAGTTCAACAACACATCGAGACTCTTGGAGGTTTTCATCTTTTCTGCTGTGAATGGCCCAGGAGTTTCCACCAAGTCATTGTGGATATCGCCCAAGTGAATATTTGGCCAGGTAGTTGGCGATTCTAACCAGAAATTTGGTTTGGTCCAGGCTCTGTCGGGGTTGAAAAGGGTGATTTGGCTCCATCGATGCTTATGACCAATTTCTGGTCAAATCGTCTTCGGTCCTCTGCCGTTAGAGTGGATAAATAACCAGGATTAATACCCTTTACGTGCTTTCTCGCTCCATCCGTCATGTTGAATTAGAGTTTATTGCCGCCGACCAAAATAATTCCCAGCATGCAACGTGCGCTTTTGTCAACAGTGAAACTCGCCTATATGCAAAGTCTATGTGGACACGCATCTAGGGCGTCCTGCGTTTTTGCGGCATGTCTTCTGGCGTCAGCACAGCGTGAATCTGGCTTCGATGTGTCTTGAGCATTCTAGTGTCAACGCTCTAGACCAACGTCCAGGAAGTCGAACGTCCAAAGTTGAAAATGCTCAACTTTTCATGTCGGATGCGCCGCCTCAAACAATCAGGGACGACTATCCAGAGATGAAGAGACGTTGTTACCCAGAAGAAAGAGAAGAAAGAGAAAGGCCTGAGAACCGGCTGGGGAGCCACGGAGTATAAATATATACGCCACAACCACCAAGTCGAACGCCAGGACTAAACCAGGACTAAACCAGGACTAAACCAGGACTGAACCAGGACTGAACCAGGACTGAACCAGTGTCATTAGCGGGGTATACATATATATACGCCGTAGTTGCTGAGCCGATTGCCTCCGCTGATGTTTTTATGTAATAAATACACCAAAGTCACTCTCAGTCTGGTCTGCCATCGTTCCGTGCAAAGACTGAGATTGGGCACTTGTTACCAGAACAACAGACACATGTCAAATTTTTTTTTTTCTGTTCGTCCACGGCGTCCAAAATGTGTGTCGGGGCGTCTAAATTCAAATGCAAAGACGTCCAGCGTGTTTTTGAGACCGCAGTCTGAACAGACCTTAAGACTTTAATTTAGACTTAGGCAAATTTCATTGATCCACAAGGAAAATTGTTTGGACACAGTAGCACACACATTTTGAGCTTTATAAATGTGGACTAATAATGCAGAATTACTAGAACATGACAGAATGAAATACTGTTTTTGATGAGGTAACGAGATTATAACATGACTTAAAGCTCGCACAAGTCAATTTTCCATAATGCAGTTCTTTAAATTAACTGAATTTCAATTTTGAAACTGACAAGTCCAATGCGTGAGCTTCATTCCACTTTCAGATACATGTATTTCTCATAAATAAATGTATTTAAAACATCGCATCAGTGACAGCACATAGGTCATGCTTACAAATTTGAACTAAAAATCTGTACTTGTTTCCTACATGACAAAGAAGTTAAAGTCTAGTTAAGTGCTGCTAATTTCACTTTTCAAAATTTTTCAATCCCTACAGCTGCCAGCAGAGGGCGTAAGGCGCATAAGCACAGCATCTAAATGGAAAGTGAAGCTTAAATACAGCAATTTCCAACAATTTTAGGTTTGAAATGTAAATGCAAAAATGTAAAAATAAAAAAAAGTATATTTAAAGAGCAAGAATACATATGTTCCCTTCAATAAAACCAGATTATGGAAAATTACATCCATAAAACCATAAAACCCTCCCCTTGCACACGATATGTTATATGTATAAAGACAGTGCTAATTCTGTGTGTTGAATGGAACCCTCCATGAAGGACCCCTGAGGCGCTGCACCCTGACAGCTCCACATTAGTTTCTCTTGTAATGTGATTCTCCTTGGTTCCTTCTCCTAAGACATCGGTATCCTCAGAATGTGGGCTAAAAATACATTATCTTCCAATTCGCACGTAAATGCAATAAAGAAAGTGCTGTTGTTGGTTGGTTCGGTCTTCTAATAGAACATGATATAAGGCTGGTTTGAGTCAAATTGAGTTATACTTTACCTGGGGTTGTCAAAAGTATTGAAAATCAGATACTAATTGATGTTAAAACTAATATTGAAGCTAGATATTCATATGAGCAGGTATTGATACTAAAAAGTCACATTCACAGGACAAAAAATAACCTTTCCAAAATGATCTTAACCCACACATAAGACCACATGGAAAAGTACTACAATTTAATGTTGAAAATCACATTCTATTGTCCAAATCATGGGTGGGCAATTCTTTTTTCCATGGGGCCACATGAGAAACAGAAAATATTGTGGACAGCCGGGCCAGAATGCTTAACTCAGTGCTTAACTCAGCTTAACTCAACTCAACTCAGTTCTGCGTAATATTAATTGTATTTCTTTATTTAAAAAAACAGTAAATAGCACTGTTTTGACAAGCTGGTCAGACTGTTAAGAGTTTATGTTATGACTAAGCAATGAAAAAGTGAGACTGCCTTACAAAAAATGTCATTAAAAAACACCTAAAATAAAAGGAATGCAGCTTTAGTCCATGCATGAGGTAAAATGATAAAACATGTTTATTTTATTCATCCAAATGATCTTAAATGGGCCAGTCAGAGTCAAACAAAGGCTGACTTTATGCCATTTGTGACCCGGGAACTGTACAAGACCCAGGTCTGGTCTAAATAAAGATTGCTTTTGTTTTTTTTACCATTGTGGTATTGAAAGAATGAGAGCCTCGCACAATTACTAGAGATGGGTGCGTTGGAGGAGAGGGAGCAGCCCAAGAACATACAGAAAAATCCCTCACACCGTCTTACTTGCAAATTGTGAAATTTATTAGGACAAACCTTGCAACGTTTCGGTACTAGGCCTTCGTCAGGCAAACAGGACATTGTGGTATTAGAATTGGTACTGAGTATCAAGTCTATTCCTTAGTATCAAAATTTAGAAATTTTACACTAACCTGACCATATCTGTATTTTATTTCCATCTAACTCCTTTGATTTAACTAAGACTTTTAAGTACATTGAAAGGTGCTCTCTAACTTTTTCATTGTGGGTTCATTTAGTCTGATTCTTCGTAGAAACTGTATGACCTCGCAGCATTAGGATTCGTTCACTTGATGGTAGGCGGGTACTTTTTTATTTTGCCAATCGGTGCTATTTGGTCGTGATGTATGTAATGCACCAAATCCTGATTCTGATTCCTGACCTAGTTGCTGGAGAGAAATTAAATTGAGCGGAGGCACAAGGTGGCGCCAGCTTGGTTAGGGTTCATCACCTGCTTGTCTGGAATGTTCCATAGTATGACATTAAACTTCGCTTAAACATACCTTACATTTTTTCAATTACAAGTGGTTTTATAGATCAAAAATACCCCCAAAACAGGCATTCTGACTGTGAGCGGGGTCGCCTCTCCACAGATCTGACCTGTAACTTGGTCTGGTTTGGTCTCCATGAAGATAGAAAGGTTTAATGCCATACTGTGAAACATCCCAGACAAAGTAATAACATCTCCATGGAGAAAAGCATTTGATGGACCCTCCAGTAGAAAAGTTACACATTGGACCATTAACTAACAAAATATAATAAATGGAGAAAGAAAGACAGAAATGTATTTATTATTATTATTATTATTATTTTGTATAATCTGGATAAATTAACAATATGAAACACTATTATAATTGATCTCAAATGCTAAAAAGAGGAAGAAGGAGAAGTAGACACTCACATTTTTCACCAAAGTTCTGGTTCTGCTTTAGCTTCTTAGATCTGAAAAGAATTAGTTTAAAATCACAATACGTTTGGTTCATTTTTATTCAACCAAAAATTCAATACTGTCTTTCACTTCAGAGCTTTCAATATGTTTCTCAAAAATCCTGGTTTAGTTCTGGTTTGCTCCTTGGTTACAGAACTGATTCGGAATTGAAAAAGAGCCAGACTTGTTTCGGTTCACTCAGCCATGCTTAGCTGCATGACCAACGCAATTCCAAATCTCGCTGTAGAATTCCAAGTTCCCACTGGGGCCCCCCTGTACCATCCACTGCTCCATCTCCTGTCATGAATAAATGCATGTCAAACTGGAGAGGTGTACACGGACCCCATCTCCAACCGTCACCCGCCAACCCCCACCCACCCTCGCCTCCCTGCTCTATCCCGGGCCTCCTCCTCCTCTTCCTCTTCCTCCCTTCCACCGGACTAGATCTATAGGTTCAATATGTGCAATGATGTCTTACATTTGTCATACAATATCTGATCAGGGACTCTGCAGGCTGCCGCTGGATTCAATGAGCAAATGTCATCAGAAAAAATACTAAACCATAGCCTATGTGTCAACAAAAGTGGTTAGCCAGTCCGAGGGTTTTCTGAATGATGAAAAAAACTATGGTTCTCATGGTGATTTCGCGTTGCAAGTAAGACGAATTCTTGCGATCTTTGAGACTCTTGAGAATCTGAGAGTTCTTTCTTTGAGAATCTTGCGTCTTGTTCGGCTCGGACTGAAGCGTTTGTATGTGATTGGGGAACTGACCAACGAATCAAAACTAAAATGGCGACACAGACAGATGTACCTCGGTCTATAGGCTCTACTCACGTTACATCACAAACCAGGAAGACATTTGGAAAGATGTGATGACAACTTCCAATGTAGTTCTCGACACAGGGCTCGCTGACTGACTGTGAAATGATGAAAACTGAGGTGTGGTTGTAATTGTTGGTTAGCCGAACATAACGGAACACTACAATGACATGGAGATGAAGAAAACTGGGCATGGGAAGTTGTCAAAGCATGTTTCCAAACGTCTTCCTGGTTTGTGACATAAGCGTGAATAGAGACTATTTTCGTTACCTGTCCAGCCAGAATCACACGCTTTGATAAAACGTAACAAAGACGAGTGGATCTGGAGAATCCATGTATCATTCGTTCATTCTTTTTTTTCAAAATAAAACCAAAAATAAGAAAACGAAAAACAACTGTTTTCTTCATTATTTGTCTCCAAAACCAAAATGAAAAAAACGGACAACGGCCGTTTCCCATTTACGTGATTTCTGTGACTGCGATGCTGGACTTTTGCACCGCATACAGACTGAACCAGGACTGAATCAGAACTAAAGCAAGACTAAAGCAGGACTAAACCGTTTTCAGTCCTGGTCTGGTCCCAGTCCTGGTCTCAGTCCTGGTCTCAGTCCTGATCTCGGTCTCAGTCCCGGTCTAGTCCCGGACCTGATTCAGTCCACATGTGGCGCAAAAGTCCGGCATCGCAGTCACGGAAGTCATGTAAATGGGAAATTTTTTTCATTTTGGTTTTGGAGACAAATAATGAAGAAAACTGTTGGTTTTTTGTTTTCTTATTTTTGTTTTATTTTGAAAAACAAATGAATAAATGATACATGGATTCTGGAGCTGTATCCTGTCTAAATGATTTCAGAGGGGGTGACTGACAGACGGTTCAATCCATCAGAGAGACACATGCTCTGTTCTTGTCAAAAACAAATGAGTGTTTACACACAAAAAAACACAGAGGACAGAGAAACAGCATGGATTTTGCAGAACCAACAATCGAAACACCAAACTATTACTTATCTCAGGTAAAAGAAATTATAGATTTTGTTCTTTTTACGAGAATTTTCCAGAGAGTATTTTAGAAGAAACGTGCAGAGAGAAGTGCTTTGTACATTTGTGGATGGGGAAGACTCCTGTGCTTTTCTCTCAACTGGATTTAACTAAAGTCAGAGTATTCGGGTTGTTCTGCTGTTGTGGTGCTTCGACCAGTCAAGGTGAAGTTTTTGTTTGAACACTCTGGTCATTGGTTCAGAACTTTTTCAGTGAGAGCGGTTCCAGTTGGATGTGTAGAACTTATTTCAGAGGGCTACATATATCAATTAGTGGTTAACCATTTAAAAGAAAATGTATCATATAACAGGAAATTGAATCCCATGAATACTTAAAGCCCTATTGTGTAATTTTTCATCTCCATGTTAATCTCCAGGTGATGCCATCAGGTCAACGTACAGATCAAAGTATACACCTGTAAATGAATAATGTAATATAAATAATTAAACGTATTTAAGTTCTGTCTGAAATAATGTGGAACATGAAGACAAACAGCTTTAGAGCATTATAGAGTTAGAAAGTTGCATTTGGCACTTTTACGTTTTAAAATGTAAAATTGTGTGTAAGAGTTGATAACATAGTTTACAGTTCACCTGTAGATGGCGCTGGTGTTACATGTGAGAGAATTTACTTCACTTGTTTTCTCTTATAAATTTTCATTTCTCATTATTTGTTCATCTTTTCTAAAGCTATATGAGCAATACTGTTTTATTTTGCACAATATTGTACATTTATACATTTGTACAAGTCTAGTTTGAGGTCAAAAAACTACTTCCTGTCTTCTGGTTCAGTTTTACGCTAATGCAAAGTCAGACCCAACAGAGCACCAATTGAGAAACATTTGGGAAGTTAATTTTAAAGTTTTCAGTTAACCAGTTTGTTTCCTAGCAGGCCAAAGTGGTATGTATTTTTTATGTGTTAATGTGCAACTGCGTGTGTATATGTAATATGAGCCAGAGCTTTTTTTTTTTTTATGTGTTTGCTAGTTCCTTGCAGTGTTTGGGGTAATGCCTTATAAAAGCAATAAATTACTGTAATGCATAGCTTTTTGCTGTAACACAGTAATGTGAGGCACTACCGGGAAAAAAAAACAAATATTTTGCTCTGTACAAATGTCAAAACGCACATTACAACGCATTACATTGCTTTTTTAAACTGGATTGAAGTGGTTGGTTTTTCATTTTTCTTCATACAAATTTCCTAAAATCACCGTGATATCAGCAGCACTAAAACGCCATCATTACGGTTCTGAATGTCGGGACGAGCCGGAGGTGCGCCCCTGTAGACCGTCGCGTGACCGCAGACGAAAGGGCCGACGCAGAACTTCACATTCCACAGGGCTAAACGCAGCTGACGCCCGATCGTGTTTTGCAGACACGCTGCTCCACGGGCTCGGGGTTCTCTCAGGGGCGCTCCTAGATACCAAGTCCTAGTCCAAGATTAGTCCAAGATTAATCCATGATTAATCCTGGTTTAGTCCTGGTTCAGTCCTGGTTCAGTCCTGGTTTAGTTCTGGTTCATTTCTGGTTTAGTCCTGATTTAGTCCTGGTTTAGTCCTTGTTTAGACCTGGTTCAGTCCCTATACGGCGCAAAAGTCTGACATCTTTGCTCACTGATTGTTATTTGATGATCAGCGACAGTTATTTTGGTGAGAGTAACGTAAAGTGCTGCCATAGTCGTGTAATGTCTTACATTTTAAATGCAGTAATATTATAATGTAACTGATTGCTTTGAAATGACAGTAACAAGTAAAAAACAATGCATTACAGTTTTGATGTAACTTGCCCAACACAGTTCTACGGTGTGAACTGTGTCGTGAAGTAAAGACAGCAGTAAACATCGGTAAAAGGAACTCTCGTGTCTCTTGTGTTTGTGAATAAGCCTGCATATTACGTCCAAAAATGTTTAAAAATCCTTCACAATCTGATTTTGAACATATCTTTCCAAGTATTACCAACATTTTACCAAGTTCCTTCTCTCATTCTTTGTTGAAAATCCATCGAAAATTCCCATTCCCGCTTTAAGCCCGGAGTCTAAGCAAGAGAAAAGCGGACAGACTTTACAGGAAGTCCGTAATGAGCTCCACGGAGACAGCCATAATCAGGTGGAGCAGAGCACAGCATCAAAGCTCTACTCTGGAACATTCTCTGTCTCTTAGCTACCTCTTCGACATACGGTCTCCAGGAACCGAGGCCAGGACAGGTCACCGTAGACTGCGCTGGAACGGACTCTCTTTGAATGACTTGATAACGATCCCCGGTCCAAAAACTTCCATTGTTTTTCTCACACAGATAGTATTGGATTTTCTTCTTTTTATTTTTATTTTTTTATGACAGTTATATAACCCGAAGTACACAGTGTTTACTTTCCAGTCTCGCATTGAGCTATCGTGAAAAAGAATATTTGGACAACTTTCTAACAAGGACTATCTCTTGTGGAACTGTGGTGTTAGTGGTCAGTACTCCAGCCTCACATCAAGAAGGTTCTGGGTTGGATTCTTGAACCATGTTGGTATTTTGTGTACATTGTTTATGTTAGTATCCATGGTTTTCAGAGCATACAGTTGTCATAGTGATTAACAATTCAAAAGACTCAAAATGTCTGCGTTAAATTTCCCATAACACCAAAACATGATAATTATTCAACTTTTGTGTCGTTTTCCTCAGTTGGCTGTCAAAATACATTGTGTAACTTTTCTGTTGGAGGGTCCGTCAAATGCTTTTTCTTCATGGAGATGTTATTGCTTTCTCTGGAATGTTTCGCAGTATGGAATTAAACCTTTCTATCTTCATGGAGACCAAACCAGACCAAGTTATAGGTCAGATCTCTGGAGAGGTGACCCCGCTCACAATCAGAATGCCAGTTTTTCTAGGTAATTTTGAGCTATAAAACCCTCGGTAAATGAATAAATATAAGGTAGGCTTGTTTAATGTCATACTGTGGAACATTCCAGACAGAAAAATTATATATCCATAAAAAACACGGACCCTCAACCAAAATGTTACATAGTTCACCTTTAAATTCCTATTCACATCTTAAAGTTTCATAGCCTGATTCATCAGCTGGTTTCACTTCATGGAAACCGTCTGACCTCACAGCATTAGGATTCGTTTGCTCGACGGTAGGCAAGTACTTTTTTTATTTAACCAATCACTGCTATTTGGTACTAAGTGGTATATTAAACTTTCCCCAAAAGTTGGAAGAAGGGCAATAACGTCTTTCCCCTTGATAAAATTCACCAAACATTCTCTTTGTTCCAGCTTTAAATCCTTGATCTCGGGAATCGTTACCAACACAGAATATATGGCTCTTCGCTGATTGGCTGGTGCCCGAACTCACACTTCTGGGGTTTTGTGAACTTTCTAGTGGATTCTGATTCCTGACCTAGTCGCTGGAGAGAAATGAAATTGAGCGGAGGCACTAGGTGGCACCAGACTGGCTAAAAGTTTCATGAAGTAATGAAGTAATTCCTAGTAGTATCTGCAAGCTGTTTGTTTCCATTGATACGCTATTACTTTGCCTGGAATGTTCCACATATATAGCATTAATTGTTTCATCTATTCAACTGTAAGTGTTTTTATAGCTCAAAAATACTTAGAAAAACATGATTTCTTGCTGTAAACATGATCACCTCTCCATAGACGTGACTTAGAACCTGGCCTGCATGGTGGCGTTGCTTGCTTGTTAGATATACAGTAGATACATTTAATGCCATACTGTGTAACATTCAATACCATCTCCATGTAATCTTCAATGAATATCTCCTTGGAGCATATATGGACTGTCTGTCTTTTGGTAGAACCTTTTCAAATGGTTGGCTCTAGTCTCAATTTTTAGGAATTGTGATTGCAAATCCATTTTAATTTCCTTTTCCGTTCCATTTACCCACATAACATTTATCCCAATTTCACTACCTTCAATTTCACCACACAAATTTCAGTTACATTAGCAGTCATTGAACATGACTCACCAAAACACATTTCATATTACATTCCAAAAAATATTTTCCATTTCCAAATTTGAAGGAAGACTCTGGTTCTTCAGGCTGATCTCTAATAACCATACTGTTATAACATGTCTGTGGAGTCGAGCGATTGAAAAGTTAAATAGTGCAACATTAACTAAGATTCATTTATTTAGTAAATTATTGGCTTTCTGAGTAGTACCACATTTTTCTGACTATAAGGCACACTTAAAATCTTTTAATTTTCTTATAATCCAGTGCACCTTATCTATTAATTCTGTTTGTGCTTACTGACCTCAAAACGATTTTATGTGGTACACGGCGCTCAAAAATCTGTCAAAATGTTTTAGTACGACTTTGGTAAACTATGGAGCCGCACCGCTTGATGGATTGTCGGAACCTTACACTGTGTTTGGCCCGACAGATTCTGACTGTATCAGCGCACAAGGAGCGAGCTGTTTTTTTCAGCGCTTATAGTTTATGCAAATGAGCCATGTGGTTTTAAGTTTTGTTTCTGTAAAACGTAAACAAATGTCCACAAAGCTGCATTCAACTCGTTATTACTCAATGTATATTTGAGTCGTCCTTGTAGGAAATAAAAATCCAAACTTAAATGATCCACCCACATTCACAGTCATAATCCACATTCACCAAGACAAAGAGGAAGCGCTGGGCGAGTTTCGCCACGATCTGATCAAGTATCGTCCGTTTGTTTTGTTTAATGTGCCTTATAATCCAGTGCACTTTATGTATAAAAATAGACAAGAGAATTCAACATTATTGATATTGCGCCTTATAATCTGGTGCGCATTATAGTCCGAAAAATATGGTACTATTTAATAAAATCATGGCTATGGTTATAAATTTGACACATTTTAAAAGGATATCTGTTTTCCATTCCATTTACTCAGGCAACATTTGTCCCAATTTCACCTCCTTCAGTTTCACAACACAAATGTCAAAGTTATAAATCATATTTCACGTTGCATTTAAAGAAAGCAATAACGCGTATGGAGCCGAGCGTCATGGCGACTATTTGACTCTGATTGGTGGAAGTGTCACAACAGCGGAACAACCTGAAAAATGAAACTTTAGTTGGATCCAGTTAAGAGGAAAGCACAGACAACTTCCCTGTTCACAAACGCACAAAGTTCTTACCTTCTGCATGTTTTTCACAAACTAAATAGTCCGTACTGACGCTGAAATAGTCTATGGTATGTCTGTCAGCGTCGTCATGTCATGCTTCACCTTTGGCTTCCACAGAGCGGTGAATTTTCATGAGTCGGTGAACTTACAAATATTGCGAGAACCCACAGCGTTACACAGTACATTTTTAATTAAGATAAACGTCTTTGGTAAACTGTGGGCTTTCTCAATTTTACTATTTTGTATTATAAAATCTTGGCGCTACTCAAAATTTTGACAAATTTTGATTGCAAATCCATTTGAATTTACTTTCCGTTCCATTTGCTCACACAACATCTCTTCCAATTTCACCCCCTTCAATTCGGCAACACAAATTTCAAAGTTATAAAACACATTTGATATTGCGTTTCAAAAAATTCTCTCACATTTGCAAACTTGAAGCTAGACTGTGCTTGCGTCTGATCTCTATTGAAAGGCAGTGGGCTGAAGAGCTGTTATTTATCCCTCAGTTCAGATTGGGATTAAGTTTCGGCTTGGTTGAGCAGAAACCGTAATGATCTCTCCTCTGTCTGCCCTTGAAATTATCTACTCATCGCTTACTCAAATTGATAGATGCACACCACTTTTTTCTCTCCTTTTTCGTCTCTCTCTTTCCGGTTGGCTCCCTCCATTTACAGATTTGAATAAAAAGATTTAACACCTTTGGACGATCTTGGCGGTCCATCACATTTAGAGCTTCTTTGGGGTGGAAGGAAAAAGACTTAAAAGGTTATGCAAATTTTTAGGAGCTGATTTCTGTCATGTTATAATGTCCGCTCATAAAAACATATCTCGAGTTGTGTTTTAATTCATTTGCTTTTTGGAATTTTCTCCTACTTGCTGACTTCTTCTCTCCAAAGGAAATAACTCTGTTCCAACTTGTGATGTTATGTGGCAACACAGGTAAGAGCTCTACTGTGTTTTTAAACTCCATACACCTTCACTTGAATCATTTGGATATTTTCAGACTTGGAATTGCTGAACAAAAAGTAAAATGTAGCTGTTAACTAGAAAAATACCTTTTCGTGACAAATTGGAACAGAGCATTTTGAACTTTGGAGATGTAAACAGACTAATAATAAAGAGTTACTCAAACAAGTGTGAATGAAACAAAACACAACTCCAGGTCTGTTTTTGATTATATAACATTAAAAGTGCATTATGTAACATTTTGAGTAGAGCGTCCGTCACCTGCTTGTTTCTATGGATACGTCATTGCTCTGCCTGGGATGTTCAACAGTATGACTTGAAACAGCTCTGCCTTACATTTATTCAATTATTTGGTTTTTATAGCTCAAAAATACCTAGAAAAACAGGTATTCTGATGTGAGTGGGGTCGCCTCTCCACAGATCTGACCTGTAACTTGGTCTGGTTTGGTCTCCATGAAGATAGAAATGTTTAATGCAGCTGACTGGTACCGGTCCGTGAGTTGTTTGGTACCAGACTGCACAGAAAGAATAAATAACTTACATTATTTCTGTTTTATTTATTATCTGAGTCTGAACAATGTTTTATTTTGAAAAATGACTGAATTCTCTCTGTTACATCCATCTATGACTCACTCTTGACGCATGTAAGTAAGTAAGTTTTTATTTATATAGCTCTTTTCACAGACATATGTCACAAAGATGCTTTACTGATCATTATTCATTCACTTCACATCCGGTGGTGGTAAATTACAATTGTAGCCACAGCTGCCCTGGGTCAGACTGATGGAAGCAAGGCTGCCAATCTGCTCCATTGGGCCCTCCAACCACCACGATCACTCACACACACCACTGTCATATTAGGCAATGTGGGTGAAGTGCCTTTCCTAAGGACACAACCACAGTTTTTGTGACTGGCGCCCCCTAGTGGCACTTGATTTTCCCATTGGTCTTCCATCGAAGTACTAACCAGGCCCGGCCCTGCTGAGCTTCTGAGATCTGACGGGATCAGACTTTGACAAGCTGGTATGGCATGTCAAGGTGCTCGTCTCGGTCACGTGATACATTAACACTAATATTAAACCCACAAGCTACAAAATGAGTAAAAAACACAAATGTCTTTGGAAGTGTCTATTATATTTACAAAATGCCACAGTTTTTGTGTTGGTCGTATCATTTTATTTTGTCGTATTTATCCTCCACACCTTAAAGGCCAGTCTGTGAAAATATTGTCTGACATTAAACCGGTCCATGGCGCCAAAAAGGTTGGGGACCGCCGCTTTAAAGCCATACTGGAAAACATTCCAGACAAAGCAATAACATGTCCATCGAGAAAATCATTTGACAGACCCTCCAGCCGAAAAGTTACACAACGCACCTTTAAATCATTACAACGATCAAAGTCTCATTTTCAGACATTTCATAATTTTCTACACCTCTTTTCTCCTTCTCTCTTTCTCTGTCTGTTTGTGTCCTCTCCCTTTGACTATTCCACACTTTCGTCTTCTTGAAGTCTTTTTATTACGCCGCCAATCGATGAAATTGACGCATGGGCCTGGCGTTGATACCGGCTCGGCGTTCCATGATGTATGATGATGTATTACAGTGAATGAAGGCTCTGTTTACCCGATGCTTTGTGCAAAACCTAGCAACAAAAACAAACGGGCTTCTCAGAAATACATTTGGACGAGTTTGATTTCTGCGCCTGACTGAGCGTTTTGACTGACGACCGCAATTTTGAAAGTAAAATATAAGATTGGCACATGTCTGTTAAAGAGGGTTTGTTGGTCGGTAAAACGCTATCTGGAGGAGAAGACTGTGTGGTGTCAGGCAGAGAATTATTGCAAGTGCACATAATATATATAGTTATGGTGTATTTACGGTGACGTCCTCAGTGTTGCCGTTGGTTTAACCTGTCAGGAGCGATGAGGGATCGGAGTTGATAGGGGAATAACCGTACCTTGAGGAAACCCACGCAGACACAGGGAGAATGTGCAAAGTCTGCGCAGAAAGGCATGGGGAATCAAACCTGGCACCTTTACGCGTTGAGGCAGTAAGGCTAACCACTCTGCCACGATGCCTAAATGTTCTTATGGCAGTTTTAAAGAACGCCACACAGAGATGGAGTTTTTATACAGTTCAGGAAGCAATCGAGTGCGAGAGCTAAAAGTAAAATGGGCAAATATTTCAGCAGACTAATACAAAGAAGATGCCAACTCTAACAGCTTGTTTCTCATGATAAGAGCCGGTTACACCTGTAAGCGGCAATGAAGGGCTTTTAACTCCACTAAACCTGTTGTTTGATCATGCTTCTCACACTCCTTGCGCAAGTGATCACTGTGTCGTTTCTGAGTTGCTTTTTTACAGAATTTTCTTTGGGTTAATCCCCTGACATCATGTGCATTACTTTAAGTAGTGTACATGACCAAAGAGTAATGCTTGTACTGTCATGTACATTTACACATTAACGTATTTTCCGGCTATTAGGTGCTCTGGATTATAAGACACACTGTCATCAAATGGTCTATTTTCCACCTTTTTTAACAAATAAAACTGCACCGGACTTTAAACAAAACACAACAGTTGGATGGGACAGTGGGACTTTGTGTGACTCTGGGCTTTGTTCAGTTGTGGCGTGTAGGGAGGGTGCTGTCTGGGACCAACGGATTGTCGGCGTGTTTGCAGTGACTCAGTTGTTCAGTTGTGGCTCAGAGTGGCACATTGCGCTTTTTCGGGTCGTTCCTCCGTTCTGTTCCTCGTTGGCGTGGAGTGATGAGTGTGGCTGTGGGTGTTTTTCGCTGCACGGTCGCTGTCTGCTCCGTGTGTGTTTGAAGTCGTGCTGGGACACCTGAGTGGATTCGTGTATAGGGCGCTCTGGCTTGCAGGGCGCGTGGTCGTTTTTTGATGAGGTTGGAGGCTCAAGAGAACGTCTAATAGCCTGGAAAATACGGTACATTAAGACATTAAGTCCCAAAACATGCTACATAGGAAGGACAGCTAATGGAGGTCAATTAAACCCAAAAAGACATCCAAAAATGCAAATAATTTAGATTTTTGGAATAATTAAATAATTTTCAGTGTGATTAATCTGCTATTCTTTTTCATCGTTTGACAATACCGACCTACCTACCTGTACCTTGTACAAGCATGTTGCTCAAAAAAATAAAATAAAATAAATATATAAAATATGAAATTTCAATGAACCATATGAACACATATTGTGCCTGACATAATTGTCTTTTCAATGATGGTTGAGAAGAAATTTATTTTGTGAATACCTAAATGAATGAAAGGCCCTCCCCAATGCTAGATAAATGGACAGACGGACAGACAGCCCGACCGACCTACAGACAGACAGACAGACACAGCCCCATCCAAAGACAGACAGACACAGACCCACTCAAAGACAGACCCAAAGACAGACCCAAAGACAGACCCAAAGACAGACCCAAAGACAGACCAAAGACAGACCAAAGACAGACCCAAAGACAGACCCAAAGGGGAATTCAGGTATTGACTGCCATTATTAGGCGCACCTTTAAGGAAAAAAAAACAGTACAGCATAATATGATGGGAAGATGACCCAGATGCACTATTTTTTATTATTAATTTTTGATACCCTTGATCCCAGATGTAAAACATTCTTCTGCATTTAACACAGACCTTCAACCAACACCTGAAGCCCACAGTCATCAGCAGTGCTCTTGGCAACTCTAGATCTTGGTCCAGGCTCTTGCTCTAGTGTCTGTTGGGAACAATAGCCCACTATATGCATGTTTTGGGTTAACGGAGGAAACAGGAATCCACTAAAGCACTGTACCTAATCTCACATCTAATCTACTCTCTATTTAGCTCTATTATACGCTATTTTTCCTAAGCCCTATACCAATACATCACTTTATCTTTAGCTTTCCTCACTTATTCTTCACATGAACTCAATGCAATCCAGCCAGAGATCTCCATCAGCCTATTCTCACGCAGTCAGATCACTCACAAGCACACAAAGATTAATGCTCCACTGCGGAACATTCCCTAAACACTGCCTCAGGATCATAAATAGCTCCATTGTCTGCGCATATCCACTCATCTAATCTGTCCCGCGCACGTGTAATCTTCAGTAAACGTCTTATCCTCCATCTTTCCTCTGTCGGCGCGCACCTGTCGCACCTGCCCCCAGACAGGCGCTTAGAGACGCGCCATTACCCTGCTCTCCGGTCGACTGGGCTCCAAGCAGGAAGGATGATGGCAGCTTTACGAGCATTTAAATGGGTTATTGTTGTTTACAGGGTGGAGATGTGAGTGGGCGGGGGAGGAGTAAAAGTAATGGTCAATGGAGGAGGCAGAGGACAGTAAAAGTAATAGTAGTGGTGGTAATGGTAGTACTCACAGTGATAGTAAGAGTTGTAGTAGTAGTAGTAGTAGTAGTAGTATTCCTTTTCTGATTGAGGTTCTGTGACCTTCTTGATGTGGCGATTCTATTGCTTTGCCTGAAAAGTTCCACAATATGGCCTTAAACATATCAATCTCTATAAAGACCACCAAGAAGCCACCAGGCCAAGTCACATGTGAGATCTGTGGTGAGGTGATCCCAGACACAGCAAGAATCTATATTTTTCAAGGTATTTTGAGCAATAAGAATAAACAATAATAAACACTGAATAAACAAAAAACTAAATATGGATACGTTTAATCCCATACTCCTGAACATTCCATGCAAAAGAATAGAATTGCTGTTCTAAAATCAAATGGGAGTGCAATCTGTAATTTAGGTGTAACAGATTGGAATGCTTAGTCACTCCTTGTTTTGAACATAGTCCATGGAACTCTTCACTGCCAGTCACCAGACCTGAGACTGCGACCTGGCACATGCCTGAGGAGGTCAGACAGAAAACTTGTGGCCTGCCCATGTAGGGGACAGAAGTAGTCATAGTCAGAGGTGGGACCAAGTCTCAAGTAAGTCTCAAGTCTTTGACCTCAAGTCCGAGTCAAGTCCCCAGTCAAGTCCAAGTCGTCTGCTTTGAGCTTCAAGTCATTTCAGCTTAAACCAAAGTACCAAATGTAGCTTAGATGTTTTAACTTTATATGAATTTTAAGATAAATTGTACTTAAAAAATCTTAGTATTTATAGTAATATATAAGAGTTGTAGAAATGTAAATTTTTTTTTTTTTTTTTTTTTATGTCTTGACAAGATCGTAGTGTGAATCATTACAGTCAGAATATAAATAATTCAGATTTAAAAGTGCTTCTCAAGTCACAGGCCTTAAGTCGGAGTCAAGCCCCAAGACATTGACCTTCAAGTCCAAGTAGAGTATCAAGTCTTAGTCTATTTTATCAAGTCAAGTCATAAGTCCTAAAAATAGTGACTCAAGTCTGACTCGATTTACGATTACGATTTACAAGTCCCCACCTCCGGTAGTGGTAGTGGTAGTAGTAGTGATAAATAAGTTTTATTAATATAGCACTTATATCATTTACAGACACTTTACAAATCATCACAGTAGTGGCAGTAGCAGTAGTAGGTGTAGTAGTTGTAGTATTAGTAATATTATTATTATTAGTAGTAGGCGAGATATAAGTTGACTAGTTGGGGTAATGGTAAAATGGTCACATTTTTCTATAGCGCTTTACAACAAGGAACCACTCACCCATCAGTGTACGCAGACACTGTGGGCAAGGTGGGTTAAGTGTCTTGCCCAAGGACACAACAACAGCATTCATCTGTGGGAGCTGGAATCACACCAGCAACCTGTGGGTCAGTGGATCTGACCACTCAACCTGTGATGTTTATGTTGAGAGCTGGAGTCGAACCACCAACCTACAGATCAGTGGGCGAATGCTCTACCAACTGAACTACTGCCGCCCCACAGGTAAGCTCAGTTTGTAGAGTCTTTGTCCACTGATCCAAAGGTTGGCAGTTCAAATCCCAATCTCGACATAAACATCATCGGTTGAACGGTCAGACTAATGATTCCAGCTCCTACAGATGAATGCTGCTATTGTGTCATTGAGCAAGACAGTTTGATCCCACCTTCCTCCCAGTGTCTGCGTACACTGATGTATGAACGGGTGAGTGATTCCTTGATGTAAAGTGCAGCGAGTGCCTTGAAAGTGGAAAAGTGCTGTGTAAAAGTTTGTAGCATTTGTATGTTTTCTTCGCGTTTGGGGGTCAATCCTGTCACTGAGGTAGTCCAGACCAAGACTACCTCAAGATCTAGAAACACGTCCTCAATCGTTGATAGATAAACTCTTAGAAATGTGCTTGATTTGGCATTAAACATGTCTTAATTTCAGTTCCTATGCCCGGGTGGTTACTTATTGCATATCCTTCTTCCATTGTTTCAAAAAGTGGTTTCTAAAAGCCTTCAAAATCAAAACACAAGAAAAGATAATTCTCTTTAAACCATGCAATCAACACTGCCCTTAATCTAGCTACAACTTTGCGAACACTGATTGAGAACATTTAAGCGTAATTAGCCAACACATAAAATCACAGCTGCTAATTACCGCAAAGTCTTTAGCCTAGCTCCAATCCGATATAAAAACTCTTTTGTCTTTCACCGTGACTTACTGTTGTGTCATTCCCCACTCTATTCACCAATCAATATCTTATTATCAGGCTTCATCAGCTACTGTATCCATATCACAGTGCCAGTCTGGTGCCCGCGTAGGTGCCAATACTCACTCCAGCGCTCGCCCATTCACTGTACTGTCTCCTCCACTGACAGTGACAAACTCCAAATCTTTAAACTGGTATTGATCCCCTCCTCGCGCGCACTTATCTTACATTGACAGCTATGGCCTCCACTGCGCTCGGGGAGATGGAGTGTGTATTTGGGGTAAAGGAGAGTGGTGGAGATGTTTTGAGACGCTAGCTGCGGTCGTGAAGTTTATCCTGTTGTTGTGCAGTGCCAGTGAGTTTGGGTAGTTCAAGGGCATAGAGATTAGGATTGCGCCGATACTGAGACATACGGAATATTGGCATAGGTGGTGGAAAATTAGCTGCTTCGGATATTGGTTCAGACAGTATACTCTTTACTGGCTAATGTTTGACGTAGAATGATTGATACTGTTTGACCCTTTACTTATAGAAGTTACATTAATTGTGTTTTGATGGAAATGAAATGCCTTTTTCCTCCCTAAATTAACATCGTTAATGGCCCTGTCACTCATTATCAATTTAACCAGTTTATGCCAACATACCAGAATTTCCCTAAAACTCTGGCATACGCTAAACTATTGATGATTTTTTTTTTCAATTTTGGGTGTATACATAGTGTATTTGTAATGAGCTGGACATATACATAGCTTATCAGTAACTTATATAGAGCTTTTTGATAATTTATATATAGTTTACACCAACTAATGCTTAGCGTGTTGCCAGCATTCACAATTTATGCCCAACGACTAATCTAGTCTACTAATCTAGACTAGTCTAACTTGTGCATAAGTGCCCGGCAGTGTGTCGACTACGCTTATGTGTCGTCGCCTCTAAAAAGGCTGCCACTCGACGATTCATAACTGCACTAGACATCGCAGTAGCAACATTAATCAGCGTCATGCCGAAGATCATACATGCCAAATTGCCATCGCCTCCCGATCCATGGTCTCACCCAGTTCCTTCTCTGCTGTTGATCTCTTCTTCTCCTGGCTCTATTGGCACGCACTGGTCCAGTGACAAATAGATGAGATCATGCTGATGTTGGAGGACAGCTAGTATGTATGCTCATCTCAGTCTTGCCAGATCCTCCATCTCTCAGATAAAATGTGTAGCGGGTGGTACCACGGGCTCTGCTCACCATGAAGTCTGGAGGAGTACTGACAGTTTCCCCATTTTTATAAACCAATTTCCCTACACGCTGACAATATATAGGAGCTATAAGTTAGAAACATGTTCAGTAAGTTCTGTGGTTGTTGGAACATGTCAAAAACGTCTGCATGCGTCAATATACATTGAAGGTAAGTTTGATGTAAGTTACACAGGTTCAAAGTACGTTATAATTTATGGGTACACTAGACATTATCTCAACGTATTTGGATTTATGAGTAACTTACAATTAATGTGTGTGAACGTGTGTCTGTGATCGCGTAACTTACCGACAACTCAAGGCCCACATATGCAGGATGTATAAGCACACGTTGACATACGTCCAGAAATTTTTTGCATGCTCAGAATTTTTCGACAACCTTGCTGTATGTCGACGTGCACGTGCCAGCGTGCTTCAGTGAGCTTATAACTTATACAAAACTTAACCTATAACTTATCCGACATACACCAGCGTATTTGCCAAATTTTTCATCCGTGGGCATACGTTGGCTAAATCGTCAAGGTGTGACAGCCCCATAACATCAGGTATTGACAGATACCTAAAGCTGTAATTTCGATATTGAAATTGAAAAAGCTAGATTGGTGCATCTCTAATTGCGATGTCCCACAACTGCATGTATGTATTCATCTGTGACGGAATGCTTTGCAGTTACCATGGTGACATAATACATACATAAGGAAATACCGATTATTATAAATTTAAAAAATATATTTAAATGTCACATATTTGTTATTCACAAGCCTGGTACCAGCATTTATGTAATGTTATTTTGAGAGGGATATTACAAAATCAGCTCACCTATTGTAGTTGTAGTTCCAATTAAGTCCATCCTTTTTGGTCAAGTTGTGTTAAAACAAATCTTAAATTAAGTTCTAACTTGAGGAACAGAGCTTCAGACAGAGCAGAGTTTCACCTACCCAGGGAATATTCATGACATCTGCTGCAAAGTATTAATAATCTCACAATACCTCTGGCGAAAAACCCAGGCCCTGAGGTACGATCTGAGGCATCCTTTGTAAAGTTTGTCCAGTGGGAGGTTAGAGTTTCAAAACATAAAAGCTGCCAATACGTTTTGAAATGATAAATTCCTTTGTATCTAAATTCAATGCCAGAAAACAAAGTTGAGCAAAAACTTTAGCTTGTGTTGTGATGAATAATGTGTGTTTAAATGGCCAGTTAATAATAATCTTCTGCTTGTTTCATTAATGGAAAACATCAATGAAAAGTCCACTGTGTAACTTTACTGGTAGAGTGTTTCTATCTCAATGTTTGTCTTCAGATCTGTGGAGAAGCAAACCAGTAAAATACATGTATTTCATGTTATTTTTGAACAATACACCTTTATTTAATACAACAAAGGTAAGTTCAATTCTAGGCATTTCAGACAAAGCATACCAATAACATCTCTATCAGAAAGGTTACATACTGCACCTTCAAATTTGGGTGTTAAAGGTCCTATATTTCACAAAATTGTCTCTTGTGAGCTTTAAGTCATGTTATAATGTTGTTACCAAAAACATATCTGGAGTTTTTGTTGAGTAGAAAAAAGGATGGCAGAGGCACTCTGATTTGTGGTGTATTTATTACTTGTCACGCCAACGTGTTTCGACTACTTAGTCTTCATCAGGGCTGATGGAGTGAGCAGCAGGTGTGACCATTTATAGGGGTTGTGACCCCAGACATGTGATAGTTAAAAACAAAATATCCAGAAATACTATACATGTTGAATCCAAGTATATTGATAACATACTATTCATAACACAACAGATAAAAAACACTGTTCTGTATAAGTTGGAGTATAGTCAACAATACATACTGTATATCGATTTGGTTACACAGCACACTTCAAGAATTGTTTTAACCATACAAATTGTTTTAACCTTTATACCTGGAGTTTGTTTGTGTGTTTGTTTGTTTTGTTTCATTCACACATGTAATGTAATGTATTAGTCTGTCTACATTTTCAGAGGTCAAAATACTCGGTTCCACCTTGTGATGTCATGTAGTGGTAGTTTTCCAAGTTAACAGCCACTTTTTACCTTTAGTTCAGCAGAGATTGACTATTCCAGGGCTGAAATCATCCAAATCATTCTAGTGAAGGTGTATAGAATTTAAAAACACAGTAGAGAACTTCCTGTGTTACCACATGACATCACAAAGTGGAACAGTGTTTTCTGTTTAAGAGAAGAACAGCCTAAATATGCAGAGTTTGTGTGTTAAACATGTGTGAATGAAACAAAACCACAACTCTGGATCTGTTTGTGACGAAGAAACAACATTATAACATAGCTCAGAAAGTACCACAATATGAGCCCTTTAATACAGACTCTTGAACTACATAAACCAAAAAAAACAAAAAAAAAACATTCTGAATCCACTATATACTTCAGTGTTTACCCAGCTCGAGTAATTTTTCTACCTGTTCTCAGTCTCACTTAGCTGCATTGCTGTTAATACTGCTTTGGCCTGGCACACACCGTGATCAATGGGCACAATGAAAAAGCATTGATGGCTTTATGAGATGTAAACACTCAGTAGAATTGCCCAGTCCATTCAGTCCGGGCGCACACATTGGATTCCTTTCACAGATCTCTCCCCGTAGAAACATTCTTCTCTTTATCGTCCCTGCGGAAATCAAGGTCTCAATAATAAAGTTTACAGCCAATTCATATTTCACTACCTCACTCCTCCATTGTGGACGGAGGGAGCGTGACGTCAGCCATTGAGTTTGGCTCCAGTCAAATGAAGCTCACGAGGCTAGTAGTTACAGGAGGGAGTTTGGAGCCAGGTCCATTTAGGGAATAGGAATTGATTTACAGACAAAATAGTGAAATAAAAACTCCAGAAGCTCACTGCAGCAGTTACAGAAAGACTTTTGTGATGTAAAGTAAATTAGAAAAAGGACTGATGGAGCCGGAAGGGCGCCCATGCTCACTTCCTCCTCTGAACCAGAGTAGAACTATGTCTAAACTATGTCTACTACATCGGTTAAAGGGACAGTCTGGAGTTTTGGACATAGGGCCTCATTTCCTAGTGAGCCAGAGTGTTGGAGACGTGTGGAGACACTTTTTAAAATATTCCATCCAGTCCTTGTATTTGCAGAGGTCACTGGTGCTAGGCTAGTGCATGTCAATGACCATAGTTCTCCTGCCACTAAAAACAGTCTTACCCACTCCACAAAACAC
Organism: Boleophthalmus pectinirostris; assembly: GCF_026225935.1. NCBI lineage: Eukaryota > Metazoa > Chordata > Actinopteri > Gobiiformes > Gobiidae > Boleophthalmus > Boleophthalmus pectinirostris. Next base: position 29,654,869 of record NW_026571070.1, read on the forward strand.
CCGAAAGAAAACTATTATTACACCAGAATGTCGATGTAAATGTCTGTGTTGATAGAATAGTGTTTGAAATAAAACTAACCTTGCATGGCATGAATTATTGCATGTTGAGGGACTATTTTCTCATATATTATTCCGCCACTGCCAAGTGTTCTATCAGGAAGAACAACTCACTGCTGATGCTCAGACATAAATCCTTCAGATGCAAGGTTGGTTTTACTTCTAAAATGATTTTATCGACACAGACATTCACATCAACAGTCAGTCAACCCGAAAGTTGATGGTTTGATTCCCCTTTTGTCCAGAAAATGCTGTCATTTGGTTCTTGTGCCAGACATCTCACCCATTCCACCTTCAATACCAAAAATACAATACTAGTGCGGCTACCTCAAGTATTATCTACCGACTACTTTTTCATCATTTTCACTACCAAGTACTACTTTTGAGGACGCTATTTTACCTGCAGTACTTCTAGTACTACTACTACTAGTGCCTCAAATAGAGTTCTATAATACAATATAATACAATTCATACTAATACTACCATTAGTACTTCCACCACCACTACGACTACCGTTTCTACTGTTACCACTACTTGTTACTTCTATCATTACCAACTACAAGTACAACTATTACTATCATTACTACTACTACTATTATTACTACCAGTACTGCTATTACCACTACTACTACTACAATTACTACTATTAATACCATTACTACTACTGTTACTACCATTACTACTATTACCATCACCACCACCATCACCACTACTATTACTACTGCTACTACTACCATTACTACAACTAGTACCACCACCACTACTACTACTACTACTACTACTACACAGCTCTCACATGTGTACCTGTCATCTGCATTCCCCATTATTTTCCTCATCCCTCCTCTGTTTACTCAGTGCTGGATGTATTTCCCGATGCATTGTTACCTATTCTTACACACGGGCTATGTTTACAATGTGCATCCTTGTGTAACTGCATCCTACTTCTCATTCCACACGTGTATTTCCCCACTGCTCCTGTCACGCACTGGCAACCAACTCATCCAAGCGCAGAAATGTAGCTCCTCGACTGGCCCTAAACCTGTCTCAACCCGATTTACTCCTGACGCCGTGTCACTCATTAAAATGTAAAAGTTTGGAAAGTTACAAATGACGTGCAGCCATTTTGATTTCTGATTGAATATATTTTCGTCTTGCCTCGTGAGATGTCACTTCACCTCGTCACTCCGAGCAACCTCCGCGACCCAGAGTATACTTTCAAATGTACTTTTAATGAACGCGTGTTATGTATTTTTGCAGTTTTAAATCTATTTTAAATATGTTTTTGGCATCTTGGCTCAAGTAATGTCACAATTTCTAACTTAAAATTGGGCAACAGTAGTTTTTTTTGGTCTAGTGTTTGTCCTCTGATCCAAAAGTTTGCAGTTGAAATCCCGCTCTTGACATAAACATCATTGGTAAAGCTGTCAGATCCATTGACGTGCAGGTTGACAGTTCTAGCTCCAATGAATGCTGTTGTTGTGTCCTTAAGCATGACAATTAACACACATAACACCTCGCCCCCAGTGTCTCTGTACACTGGTGTCTGAATAGTGCAGGGCCACAGACAGGTGTCGATACAGTGAGCCATTCAGAGCTCCCATACCCAGTTAGTTAGGTTAGTTTTATTTCAAACATTATTTTATCAACACAGACATTTACGTGGACAGTCTGGTGTAATAACAGATTTGTTTCGGGTGTTTTGTGGAGTGGGTAAGACTGTTTTTAGTGGCAGGAGAACTATGGTCATTGACATGCACTAGCCTAGCACCAGTGACCTCTGCAAATACAAGGACTGGATGGGATATTTCAGAAAGTGTCTCCACACGTCTCCAACACTCTGGCTCACTAGGAAATGAGGCCCTATGTCCAAAATTCCAGACTGTCCCTTGGAACATTCATTTTAGGTTTCTATCCCAATGCAATGTGATGCTATTGAAGTAATAGTGGTAGAGTTACTTCAATTTGTAGTAAATTGTTCTACCTGTGATCAGGTCAGGAGCCAATTCAGCAGGTCGTCTGAGAGCTGCATTTGTTTGGACGCCGCTGGGCTAGCAGTTGTTTGATATGCAGCACTTTGAGTGGCTTGAAGGTAGAAAAGTGCGATATAAATGTGACCATTTACCCTTTAAAATAATGTATAACCTGCACTTCATTTCCAATGAGGTGTGGAGCCCCCTCTGCTGTCAGCAATTACTTTAAACAATGTGGAAAATAAATAAATGAAGCCATTAGGCAACAAGAAAGCAATGCTAATAGAGCCATGCATTTATTGTGAACACAATTTGACTGTAGAACATGTCCGGTGATGGCTCATTGACTTAAAAATTGCATATAGGAGAAGTCAGTATTTTTACCTGTGACACTCCAGTCTTTGTATTAATGGATCAGTGAAACAAAATACAACTCCAGGTCTGTTTGTGATGAAGGACAACAATATTAAAAGCTCCGGGGCATGTAAAATCACATTTTTGGAGCTTTGGACCATCCTCCCTCATCAAAAATGTCCCTAAAGAGGTTGTAGATGCCATCCATGCATGTTTGAGTAATTTAGTAATCTCTCTGCACCCTATTCAAACCCTCCTTTTTAGGGATGTAACGATATTCAAATCTCTCGGTACAATATCATCACGATATGCATCTCACGGTATGATATTTATTGTATTTTGGAGAAGCTGATATAATTGTAGATAGGACACTTTTTTGCTTTTAAAATAAGATTTTGGTGTGAATTATTTCCATCATAATCCCAAGAATTCAAGTCAAAAACATATTTCTTCACGTTGTTTGCACTGAAATGAATCATGGGATATGTAGTATCCTATGTTTATAAGCTTTTGTTACTATAAAACCTGCATTTAAGCAAAGGAACTTGTGATTTGATATATTGTGACAGTCCGCGAAGTTACTGTGAGACTTTTGACGATACGATATCAGGATATTTCGGTTATTGTTACATCAATACTCCTTATGGTTAGCTGTACAAACAAAAACATGATACAAAGCAATACACTACAACTTCACAACCCTGATCTGAAGGGGGAGTAGCTTAGCGCTGAGAGCAAAGGAAAGCATGACTCAGAGCATCAAAAATGAAATTGAAACTTAACGTAACAAGTTGATCTAAATGTTCTGTTTTAGTAATTAATACAACGTGAAAGTGCAATACTCCCTTTTTAATATGTGTCCCGAATCTTCCCGCAATTCCCACTATATTTTCCGTACTAGTTTCTCGGCGGAGTTAAGTTGTGATGTGAAATGTGATTGTGAAATGGAAGGAGACAGGTTATTCTTTGGGTATAAGGGAGTGAGTGCACTGGGAGAGTTTGCCTATAGCTGTCTCCGACTCAAATCCCCACCTGAAGATTTTGACAGTTCTGACACTTTAATTTCCGTCTGCAGACAAAAAACCAGGTGCTTTAAAAATACTGCGGAAAGGGGAGACTACTGACATGTCATAAAACATCTGGAATTAGGGCAAGGGAGTATATATTTTAGTTTTATCACAATATTGAATTTGGTAAGTGCAGTGATGATTTATGGGGTAGAAAAGGGAAGATTAACACTATTGTTGTTGTTAATGCAAAAAATATAAATATATTTGCGCTTAAATCTATGAAAATTTGACTTTTCTTTAAAATAACAATAATAATAACAGGTTTTATGTCTCATGGGAAATACAATACAATTTATCATAGTTAAAGGAGCCATATTAGACGATTTTCTGATTTATGTTCTAATGTTGTTTCCTCGTCACAAACGGACCTGGAGTTGTGTTTTGTTTCATTCACACATGTTTAACGCACAAACTCTGCATATTTAGGGTGCGTTCTAAAACTGGAAGCACTTAAGGGTATCATCAGGTAATACAGGAAGTGCTCCACTGTGTTTTTAAACTACATAAATCGTCACTAGAAGCATTTTGTTGATTTCCGGCCTAGAATTGCTAATCTCTGAACTAAAGGTAAAAGGCAGAACTTGAAAGCTACGACATCATGACATCACAAGGTGGAACAGAGCATTTTGAGCTTTGGAGGTGTAGAGAGACTAATAATAAAGAGTTACTCAAACATGTGCCAAACAACTCCAGATCTGTTTGTGATTGTTGTATTACACCATGATACATAAAACCTGTTATGAAAAAAAAAACATGAACCTTTTTTTTTTTGTTTTTAAATGTCTAACTTTCATGTATTTAAGCACAAATGTATTTTTATTTTTTTGCATTAACAAGAATTGTGTTAATCTTCTCTTTTCTGCCCCATATATCAACACTCCACAAATTCAGAACATTCTAATATGGATTAAATCTCACAAGAGTCAATTTTGGGTTATATCAGGAATTTAAAATACAATTTAAAACTATATATGTTTATGTCTATATGTGTATATGTTTTATGGTTGACTATTATAGATTTAGTTGACACAGTTAAAATAACATTTTGTAGACTAAATCATGACTAACAAAAATTTGACAAAAAATTATTTCAATCAAATGTGTAAGAAATAATCAGTTATAAAAACAGACAAGAATAAATACATATATCAACCAAATAAACACACAATCAATCTACAACCTGTATTTTGATTTTAAAACCAGACTAAAACTTTAACACTAACAAATCATTGTAGTTAAATATCTAAGACCAAAAGTAATGAAAACATGTTTTATGTTATGTTTATGTTTATTTTCATACCCAATAGTTTGGACTGCTCACTAGCTCACTAGTCTTTCTCTGAGCGGTCATGTAATGTTGCTGTGACGTGTCTGGTCAGCTGATTTATACAGGTTTTGGACCGGACACGTCACAGCAACATCACATGACCGCTCTGAGGAAGCGCACAAGTGAGCAGTCCAAACTGTGAGGTATGAAAACAAACTCTTGGTCTGAAAAAAGAACCTAATAACATAAATTATCAGAGGACCAAATGAACCTCACTGGACTGTAGGACTGGGTGTCATTCACAAGTTGACAATACATACCTCGATACATAGGCCACAATACGATATGTATCTCAATACAGTGAGCTTAAGATTCAAAATGATTCAGTATGATATATTTCAAATCAATTCAATACAGTTCACTAAGAAATAAAGTCAAAATCACGATTCTGATACTAAAAGTCTTTGTTAAACCACTTCTTGTGCAAAGTTCATATGAAACACAAACATTTAAATGATCAAAACAGTGAAAATGTCAAATTTGTTGCATACATGAGTTTCCTTTCACTAAACAAGCAACAAAACTGTAGCTCTGTAACAAAATAATTTAGTAAAATACACCAAAAATACTCTTCGTGATATATCGATACAGCAGCCCATGATATCAATACTGCATCATCACATTAAATGACATATAGATATTTCTATATTTTTACACACCCCTACTGGACTGTAACAAAAACATTCTTGACAATGAGTCCAAAATCTTTTAAATACTACAAAAACACTTTTCTTTTTACATCTTGTATCTTCTCAGCAATTGTGTATCGTTTTATTTCTCATCCTTGCGCTTTCTCTTGTGTCCAGATTTGGAAAGCAGCGCAAAGAGGATCGTCCGGCCGAGAAGATGGAACGAAAAGGCTCCAGTAAATCCAAGAGTGAGGAGAGCAAGCAGCCCTCCGAAGACGAGACCCTACGGATGAAGATGGAGCAGGAGAGGTGAGTGCTTCTACCGCCGCTGCTACTGCTAAAACTACTTACAGACGAGGCAGGAACAGGAGATATTAGAAGTGCCCGGACAACCTTGCCTGTGCTCGCTAAAAGCCTACCATTACCTCCTGGCTGCTAAAAACACTACGCTACCGACGGGAAAATTAGCAAAGTATCCAATTAACAAAATGGCGGAGCAAGGCTGAATTCTGGGAACGCACTCCGATGCCAATTTGGGAAGCATCCTTTTTTTCCCCCTTCGTGATGGGTACATTAAATAGATCGTTTATGGATTGTTGTTGGAAGCTTTGACCTCTTAATGGTGCTTGGGAGCCCCAGTGGAGATGGCGTGATTGAGTGGTGCTTATTATAATAGGCCTAGTGAAATCAATGTGGCCTTCCCCAGCAGCGGTCCAGGTTGTTAATCGCTCAAGAATACACTGTGTTTTTTTTATGGAGCTCCACTGGCTAAGGTGAGGTCACTGGACAGACCAACATGACAATGCTGTGTCTGAAGGGTTCCATTTTTGTAGTTTTTTGAAACATGAACAGTGATCTTATAAGATTTCCAGAACTATTAGTTACAAATATAATTCTGTGTGTTTAGAGATTAGAGATTTTCATGGCTGATGTCGATACTGATTGTTTTGAATCCAGAGCGACTGATGGCTAAAAAGTTTGCTGATATTTTTGGGCCGATTTGATTATTTTCCTGAAACTATGAAATTTAAATTTAATACAAACTCAATCACAGTACTTTTTTTAACCACAAACCTTGAAGAAAGCTGTGTAGTCTCACTTTGTGCCGTTATATCTTCGTATTAAAGTGTTAAAATAAAACTTTGTATGGGTTTTTAGGTCGCAATTTGACCAAAACAAAATATCTGTCTGTGTTAGATATTCTAAAATGGGGTCATAAAACTAAACTTAAAAGTTGTCATGGCCTTTTTTTTTTTTTTTATTACTTTTTGGCAAATAATAACATGTCTGCATCTTGTATTTTGTTTCAGTTAAAAAAAATATATTTATATGAAGTATTTATATTTATAATAATTCTTTGATGTATTTACATTTGCTGCTGAATTTTCATCACCTGACAAACTCGAGATCAAACAGTGACAGTCAACGCATGAGCAAAATTCTGTAGTGCAGTTAAAGACAGCAAAATGGCTCATCTTAAAGTTCGAAAAGTTGCCAGAAAGTGCCTGGTTTCCAAAGTACAGTGGACGACCAATATGATATCTAAAGAAGGTGTGGCGGTTTTCAAAGAATATAGTCTGCATCGTCAGGGTCATACAATTCTTTTATACCCGACCGCAGCTCCCATCACAGTCAGAAGTGATAATGTGGCATATTTCAGATGCAAAACTTTTCTCGAAATTCTCAATTAACATGAATGTGATCCCTGATTTATTGGAAATGCCACCAAAGGAAAGCTCAGGTTTAGGAGTATTTAGAGACAAAAGTAGGCTGGGCTGAATAAGGTGAATAGTGTGAGCGTTTATTTGACTCTTTAACATTTTGGTGTAGACAAGAAGGCGGCAGTTATGTGAAGTTACACAAAGCACCTTTAATATTTGAATCAATACTCATTTTAAATATCTGTGTTATATTTTGCCCTTCTACTGTATTTTTGACTATAGGTCACACCAGCCAAAAAATGTGTAATGAAGAAGAAAAAAACATATAAGTCGCACTAGACTATAAGTTGCACTTTTTGGGGGAAATTTATTTTATAAAATTAGAGACCTGGAACTGACATTTTATTTTGAAAGTCAAGTTCTATTAATAACAATAGAAGAGAGAACAACAGACTGTTAACGTCACATATGAACAGTTCTTCAGATAAACTATAACATAAACAACAGAACAAGTTTACCAAACTCTCCATCTCACTCCAAATCACTAAATCCATTCAATTCTTCATCCTCGGTGTCATTCAACTCCGTGACCTCCGGAGGTAAACTGAGCGCAGCTTCCTCTTCTGTGTAGCTGTCGTCAGATTCAGCATCAGTTCCAGTTAGAATTATTCCGGGTTTTTCACTGAAGTTCAGGCTTTGTCCATCCATTGACTTCCAGGAAAGTTTCATGGTGCATCCTCCCGGTGTCACAAGTTTCTCGCTCACTCCAAACTTTCTTTCTGTTGCTCGGTTACCGTTTTCAGCTGCAGATTTCACAACTTGCAGCTTGTAATCTGCAAAATATGATTTTCTTTTTGGAGGAATTTGTGTTCAGTTGTCTCAAATGTCTTTTTAAGTTTGGTTATATAAAAAATTTCAGTGGTGGAGAAGTAACGGTGAAATCGACTGACATGATACAGACAGGACAGAGGCTCTTTCTGCAGGAGACATGTGCAGTAGAGTGAAGTGACAGTGGTACAGGAGGAACAGGAGCAGCAGAAACTGACAAACAAGACTAGAGCCTCTCACGCCTGTCATTGTAAAAATTGTAGGTCACACTTTATAATAACTACACCTTATTTAGCTTTAATAAAGCATGAACAAAGACTTAATTAATAATGATTCACGCTTAGTAACTACTTAATTACTACCTAAATTGCACTTAACTTGCACTTAATTTGCCTGTGCTGTAAATAGTTACTCATAATTATTTCATACTTAATTACTCATAGGACTAACCATTTGAGCATTTATTAATGATTAGTAAGCTATGAGAGAATGATTTACTAATAATGCAATGATCATTCAGGCAGCTGTTATCTGTTAGTTAAGTCTTTTTGAGAGCTTTTCTAAAGTGAAGACTAATTATCCTTTATTAAGCATTTACTAAGCGTGAATCATTATTAATTAAGTCTTTGTTAATTATTAATTAAGTCTTTGTTCATGCTTTATTAAGGCTAAAATAATGTGTAGTTATTACAAAGTGTTACCAAATTTTAATATATAAGTCGCACTGGAGTATAAGTCACAGGAAACACCCAAACCATGAAAAAAGTGCAACTTATAGTCCAAAAAATATGGTATTCATTAAGTTCTAGAAGTCTCATTTGCAACCCTTTTATTTTACCACACTGACTCTGGTCAACCCACACCTTGATGGTCTATAATTGATCTTGCTACTTTCATTGTGTCACCGGGCAAACACGTCGTTTAAAATGTCCTCAGACACACTCTTACTGGCACGTCTCAAAACAGCGTCCTTTGAGAGTCTTCAGAATAGCTCCGTAATGTCCAGAATCATTCCAGTGTTAATAAGTGTTAAATTGCGTGTTTGGCGTTGGGGACACCTCACCATTACCTCCTTTAAATACCTGAGAGAAAAGCTCCATTGACTCCGGTCTAACTCTATGGAGACTGTATTGATGGCACAGGGAACAGCCGACATCTTCCTCCCCCCATTGTCTCTAAATGAACTCGGTGATCAGAGTGAAGCTCGTAATGACGCCTAATTGAATCCAAACAATAGGCCTTGATAGCGCTCCCTCTTCCCGTTAGCTAGCTAGCAAACAAAAACAACATAAAAAAGAGACACTGACAAAGACCTATTTTGCTCGCTGAATGGAACATCTGGAAGGCTCGCTGAAAGAAAGCTCGCGCGTTTTCGGTTTTGGTTTGGAGGTTGTGACTAGCGAGGTGCCAGCCAGCAGGTCCCCTTTGGCTCGGGGCCCGACGCGTTTTCCCCGGTCGCACCCCAGGGACCGGCCAACCTGGCTCTCCGTCCAAGCCCGCCCCTCCCGAACGGGGCTAAGCGGCAGAATGAGCGTGAACAATGTACAGGACATGCCCTCACAGCACGCACCCGCCCACAGACACGGGCAAATGTTGTCGCTGATATATTTTTGTCTCGCCTTTTTTCTTTGTTCTACACCGTAAACCGACGTGTGTAGACGAGAGAGAAAAATACTACTGTTACTTCAAAATAATAGTACTCTAAAGCCGTGTATTTGAGAAAAAAAATGCAGCTTTTCAGGTTGCTTGTTGTCCACATCTGATTACAAAGCATTTTATTGTCCGACAACCAGGAAGTGTGTTGTTAGCATGCTGTTTTTTGCTTACCGAGCTGAGAAAAGCGCTTATAAATTCAATAATAACTTTGGACAACTGCAGAGTTCTGTTTTTCTGCAAACTAGTTCTATTTTCTCATGTTTTAAGACAGTAAATATCAAGTGTAGTACTTTAAGAAGTCAATAGTAGTGGTTCGAAAAATATAGATACAAAATTAAGAAAAACTAAATCAGATTTGGAAGAGCGCTGCAAGAAACACAAATGTTCAAATCATTTTATATTGTCCACATAAAACTTTTGTTATTCACACTGTAAACCCGAATGCTCAAATTAATAATAATAAAAATATATATTCCTAAATAATCAAAAAAAAAAAAAAAAAAAAAGTTAGGTGCCATATTTAATTAGATTTTTTTATTTTGAGATGCAATTATCTGAATTTCTGCACATTAAATCATTATTTTAATTGTTTTAACCTTTAATTAAACATTATATTTTTTGTATGCAACTGTAATGAAAGATTCTGTGTGATACTTACTCATTTTAATTTACTTTAATTAAAAATAATAAGACTATAAACTTAAAAAAAAGAAAAAGTTAGGCAACCATTTATCTCAAAGTTCTTAATTACTGCTTAATTGTTCAGGTTTACAGTGCACAGTGGGAAGAGGAACCACAACTTTTCCTTAAAGAAAAGTACTTTTACACTGTACAAGGTAATGCTGAAGTAGGAGTAAAAATATAGTGTTAAAAATGTGCTAAAGTATGAGTAACTGAGTATCCATATTTATTTAACACAAATTATCATCTAAAAAAAAAGAAGAACCAAAAAAACATACACATTAACATACAAAGTCAGTTGACTCATCCTGCTCCCAGATATTATAATATTCAAAAACTGTTTTGCACAAATGAGTTCAAACACAACCTGAGAGGTCAAATGCATTTTAAAAAACAATTCTCTTGAACCACGTTTAAAAGCATGTGTGTAAGAGACGTGGAGTAGACTTATGGAACAGCTTAGATGACATGACATACCAAAGCTTGTACGAACTTGGTGCACTTCAAAAAACAATATAAAAATCAAATCTTACAGAAATATCTAGAAGACTACAGTAGATTCACTGTTTTCACACGTAAACCACAACTATTAACTAAACACATGCTTTTCTTTAACATGAATTTTATTTTGGTACTATCATAAACAATACATTTTGCGCCTTCTTTATCATTACTATTAGTTTGTACGAGCATAAAGGAAAACAAAATTGGCATCTTTAGAAAATGAAGACAAGAACTAACCCAAAAAGTGACTGTATTTCTGTTCGAGGTGTTAGTTATGGAACAATCTGAGTGATGATTTAAAAAAAAAAAAAAGTCTAACACTGTAGAAGCCTTTAAAAAGAGAATAAAGCGTTATGTTTTGAAAGACAGAGCTCTGGAATGAACAAATTATGCATTAAATTTTGTTTGTTTTAGTTTACATTTTGTCTCTTATATATACAGTAAGTCGTAAGTGAAACTGTAAATGCAAACTTGCTGTTCATACGATGTTTTTGTTTCTTGGAATTCTGTCATTGTTAATAGAGTTTGGCATTGGAAGTACTTTTGACTTCAGCCTAAACCCTTTCGATCATGGTCTATGAGGTTCTAGTCTATGTTTTGTTTTGTAGTGTTGCAAAATGACCCTATAAACTACTACTATTCAATTTATTCAACTTAGAAGGGCCCATCACCTGCTTGTCTCCATGGAAATGTTATTGCTTTGCATCAAATGTTCCACAGTATGTCAGTAAATCTATTTTTATGAAGACAAGCAAGTGAACTTACCGGGCCAAGTTACATGTGGAGATAGTAACCTCGCTCAAAATAAGAATGTTTTTTAAAGTATTTGTTCAAACAATAAAACCCCTCGTAATAAAATGAATATTAGATTAGATTAATGCCTTACTGTGGAACATTTCAGGCAAAACGGTTGAGACAAGCAGTTGGTTGTGGGTATGCAACAAAAAAACTAAACGAAATTGAAAATAAACTTCAAATTTTTTACCTAATTTAACTTTTTCTCCCCCCAAATTGTATCGCGGAGACTCTCCAAGATCGCCAGTTAGCTAATAGAAAACCCTTAAGCGAAATGCCCGCCCTCACAGCCATAAACCACATCGCCATGACGACCTGCCGATATTCAAACCTCCATGAGTTCACGAGATCGACAGCTCAGAAACCCATTACTCCTTGTATTTTTAGTCGTAATACACTCCGGGCCTTCTATATTTGACTACCATCCTTCATGATTTACGGCCTACACCGTTTTAGTGCGCATTTATGAAATTATAGATCCGGCCGTAACAGGTTTCCAACGCTGGCTCTCCTCATCGCCTAACTGCATGGGCCGCAGCCAAGTTCTCTGACATTAGCGATCGTTAATCCAAGCAGACGGTTTTGACAGGGGCTTTTAGCGATTCAAAATAGGAGTCAGCGAAAAGGTGAGACGATCTAATTCACAAAACGTTGCCCTTCCTTAGCCCGCGACGGTTGGGTATTTAAAAGGGGTGACCTTGGTGGAGATTGGGGCGATTTATGGCGCGCCCTAAGACGTCTCGCAGATGAGGGGACCAATTTGTTTAAAGTAAAAATGTCCGGGCTAATTGATAGTTCGGCGGTTGGTATCGATCCTGCCAGGGTGTTATGCAGAGAGAGTGTGTAAAGTTGGACTTCATCAGCTTAGTGTATTGCGTTGTGGTCAATATAAGTTTTCTTCTGGCATGTTCCGCTGTTATGATGTCAAAAGTATCGAAAATCAAAACACACTATGGAACACTATGGAACCTTCATGGACCACTGAGGGATTACATAAATATAAGGCCACAAAACCAATTTAAAACAAAAAAATACTATGATTTAAATGTGGAAAAAAGTCTGTTGCCAAAAGAAAGTGTTTTTTGTTTTGTTTTCAGAATCTGTATTGAGTATTGAGTCTGATCTTTAGTATTTACATCGACTTTAACATTTTAGTATCGTGACGGAGGGGACAAAGGAATATGTTGTGCCGGTCCCCAGGGCTTTAGGGGCCCAGAAATGGTAGCCTGATTCGTGGAGCATTAGAATTTGTTTGCTCGATGGTAGGCAGGTACTTTTTAAAAACTTTTTTCATTTTACCAATCGCTGTTATTTGGTCGTGATGTATTTAATGCGCCGCTAATGGGACTAACTGGTATATTAAGCTTTTCCTAAATCCCGTAGGAAGAAGGACAATAACGTCTTTCCCCTTGATAAAATTCACCAAACATTCTCTTTGTTCCGGCTCTCGGGAATCGTTGACAAAACAGAATATATGACTCTTCACTGATTGGCTGGTGTCCGAACTTGCACTTCTGGGGTTTTTGCAAACCGTCTAGTGTATTTGGTTCCTAACCTAGTCACTGGAGAGAAATGAAATTGAGCGGAGGCGCTAGGTCACGCCAGTCTGGCCACAGATGCCCTGGGCCCCCAAATTTCTACAGTACTACAAAGTACTGTGTACTCCTACCTTTGTGCAGAGTTGGGTAGGGCTCGGTTACTAACTTTAAAGAACGTGGACTTTTCGGTTGTACCTTTCTTGCAGCAAACTTTTACTCCTGTTTGAGTAATATTTTATTGAAGTAACAGTACTTTTGCTTGTGTTTTGGTGACTCTACCCACTGTGAGTAAATATACAAGTGACAAAACCTTTATGTTGACAATATGAAATGATTAATTTATCTCATTTTTCTGTCTATCCTTTGACTTATTGCATTATTTAATATTTTGTCCTTACAATAACATTAACTTTAAATATGAATCAGATGTTATGGCCTGACAGTTACTCTTTATGTTTCTCTTACTTGAGTAGTACTTTTCCCAAATACGCTTTTTTAAACTTTTACATGAGTTATTTATTGGACCACTACTTTGTACTTCTACTTGAGTATATTTTTTGTCTAGTCTACCCACCTTTGCTTGTGTGGACATGTTGACAGCTAGTTCTGATGTACTTTTCGGGTTTACCTTTCTTGCAGCATACTTTTACTCCTATTTGAGTAATATTTTATTGAATTAACAGTACTCTTACTTGTGTTTTGGTGACTTTTCCCATTGTAAGGTTTAGGGTTAGGGTTAGAAGTGACAAAAGGTTTATGTTGACAATATAAAATGATTTGAACATTTGTGTTTCTTGCAGAGCTCCTTCAAATATGATTTAGTTTGTCTTATTTTTCTGTCTACCCTTTGAAAAGACCAGACTTAGTGCATTATTTAATATTTTGTCCTTCCAATTACCTTAACTTTTAAATATAAATCAGATGTTACGGTTACTGACAGTTACTCTTTACATTACTTTTATGTTAATACTTTCTCAGATCACTACTTTGTACTTCTACTTGAGTACATTATTTGTGTGGACGTGTTGACAGCTAGCCTTGATTTCACAGTTTGTATAAAGGAAAGGAGTTGTTTTTCAGCAGAAGAATCACGGCCATTGATTTGTTTATCTGAATTGTGTCGGTTGTCGGTGGTTTTGTTTTGTTATTTCCTCAGTAAAAGATATATCGACTGAGCAGAACCAGGAAATCAAGCACATTTGTTCTATGGTCAGTTCTCTGCTTTGGTTTCCTTTGGCTCAGAGAATCAACTTTAATAATATAATGGAAGGATGGCGCCAGCTAATGGTTGTTGTATATGTTTGTTACCTCTGCCAATAAATAGTAAAAGCCAATATCAAACTTCCTGCTCCGTTTTCACAAATGTTTGAAAGACTTGTGGTGGGTGATGAAATAAAAGTCAAACTCTACTGTAAAACTTTTGTGACCCACTTTCTTTTTTGGTGCATTATTGTCCATAGAAAAAGTTGGTGACACTTTATAATAAGGTGTCATAATAAACAACAAACTAATCATTACTTAACCCTTTGTTAATATTTGTTAATTCTTTCTAAAATATCTATTTGGCACAAGTTAATACTCTTTTCATCATTAACTAAATATTAGTTGTTTGCATGAAATCTGTGTATTAATGTTTTAACAAATCATCATCATTTAAATGTTAAATGTTTATTTACAAACTATATGTTAATATAAAAGTTAATAACTAGAGATGTAACGATAACCAAGATTACAGTACGATATTATCACAATATGCATCTCACGGTACGATATTTATTGCGATATCTTGGAGAAGCTATTGTAGATAGGAAATTTATTGCTTTTAAAATACCTTAAAGGTCCCATCTGATCCAAAATAATTCTTTTCATGTTGTATCTTCTGCACATAAACAAGCACAATTTGGGTTTTGGAACATCCATTACACAATAGTTGATTTCTTGGAGACAGTCACAGACCAGGAACTATGAAAGTCCGACTATTGCTCATCCCCCCGCCCGTCCTGAGAAAACACAGGCTCCGCCCTCCAAACGTGACGTAGGCTCTGAGTGAGTCGCCCTTCCTCCGCCATCTCAGGGAGGGAGAGGGAGACAGACGTGCACCCTGATAGTGGCAGGAATAAAGTTTTATTTATCATAGTGATACAGCTGGAAATACTCTGCAATTTGTTAAAAAAACAACAAATCAATCTAAAAACCACTTCAGCGACAAATACAAGCCCACACATCACTCTTAGAAGGTAGAAAGCTCTGAAAAGTTGATTTTGCGAGAGATGGGCCCTTTAATTCATATATTAGTAATTTATAACTATGTTATATATGTAACTATGTGTGAGGCACCTTATAATAAAGTTAGAACAGGAATTATTACCTATTTACAAATATTTCTTATAACATTTATTAGTGATAGCAAATATTTTACAGTGACTCTCTCACACTTATTACAAAAAGACATTTAGTGAACTATTAACAAATATTAAAATGATATGAGTTAATAGTAATAGTTAACAATGCAAACAACTGTTTAGTTAATGATGAAAAAAACTGTTAATTTGTGCCAAACTGATATTTTAGTAACAATTCATAAATATTAACAAAGGGTAGGTAATTTCTAGTTTACTATATATTATGACACCTTATTATAAAGTGTTACCGAAATGTTTATTACACAATTGCTACGTGTATGCTAGTTTTGTCTTTAATCGCCAGCATTTATAATCTTCGTAAAATAGTACATTTTGTTTACAATCACAGGAAGGGCCTGTGCATTTTTGTTACATTTTCGGTTGTATGTTATTGCATTATTTAAGTAGAGTCTTGGATTTTTTCGTTTAGTATTTTATTAATCTGAATTACACCAAGTTTAACATCGTTCTTCTTAACTGCAGAATTTAAAAACGGCAAAATTGTTCCTAAAACCTCACACTATTATGAACCCAATTTGGTCTCTTTCACCGTTTACCCTATTTCCTGTGGCACTTTTATCTGATTGGCTGACGCGCACATGAGCTCATCACTGATTGGACCGCTGGACACTGCCTCTGTCTCTTGCCAGCTCGTCTCTGGCTCGGTCCCACATCGAGCCTGCAGCCAGAGGGCTTCAGACAGAGCAGCGGTGGACGTCGTATCAGCCTGGTTCTTATCTCTCCTCTCCCTCCGCCACACCAGATTCTACCCAACCACAGAGCAAGGCCGGAGCACAAAAGCTAACCTGACAATGGTCTTTCTTCCCCCTCACTACCCTGTCGGTCTGATGATGATGATGATGTTCATTCTGTCTTATCAAGTTGGCTCCAGTTGGCTTCTAATCACTGGCTGTAGCTCTGGTGAATCTCTCCTCTTGTTCCCCGCACCAGAGAAGAGCAAAAACAGAACTAGAAGTGTGTTACTCCTGGATTTATTTGTGCTCTGGTGAGACGATTTTTTGTTTTTCAGGTTTTTTTTATTCTAGCTGAATGTAAACAAAAGAAACAGACTGGGGAGTTCAGAGAGAGGCAGTTGGCAGTGTGGAATTTGTACAGCAATGGTCAGTGTTGGGAAGGTGACTTTTCAAATGGATTCCCCTACAGATGACAGATTACAGGCCCCAAAATGTAGTTTGTAACATAATCCATTAAATTACTTAAAGTGAGTAACGTAATCTGATTACTTTGGATTACTTGATATTGTCATGCTTTTTAAAACTACATGAATTTACCAACCACATCCTGAAAATTCTTGTTCTCTTCAAATTGTCTGTTGAGCTCAAGTCTCCATGAATAAGCCACTGTTTGCTGTAGAGAAGCAAAGACCAGGAAATCTGAACATAATTGTCTGCTAATTGTCTCTTCTCTCCGATTTATGTCTCTCTTTTTTAATTTTAATCTTCATGATTATTTATGTTTTGATTTGTTTTTATTATGATTTTAATGTATTTCTTATTCTGTAAAGCACTTTGAATTACTTTGTGTACGAATTGTGCTCTACAAATAAACTTGCCTTGCCTAAAAGAAAATAAAAAGCCCAGTCTTTACTTAAGCATAAAAAATATTATTGATAGAGAAATTATTTCTATATGAGATCACTGCTACTTTAAATTATGTTCACTCTACTGTTAGGTGTCATATTGTTTAGACCTGGTTTAGTCCTGGTTTTAGTCCTGGTTTTAGTCCTGCTTTAGTCCTGCTTTTAGACCTGGTTTAATCCTGGTTTAGTCCTGGTTTTAGACCTGGTTTAGTCCTGGTTTAGTCTTGGTTTAGTCCTGGTTTAGTCCTGGTTTTAGACCTGGTTTAATCCTGGTTTAGTCCTGTTTAGTCCTGGTTTTGGTTTTCCTGGTTTAGTCCTGGTTTTAGACCTGGTTTAATCCTGGTTTAGTCCTGGTTTTAGACCTGGTTTATTCCTGGTTTAGTCTTGGTTTAGTCCTGGTTTTAGACCTGGTTTAATCCTGGTTTAGTCCTGGTTTTAGTCCTGGTTTAGCCCAAAATGTGAAAACAGGAAAATACCGCCCTGTAATCCATTTATTTCAACAAAGTAACTGTAATTCAATTACCACTCACTGAAACAGTAACTGTAACTGAATACAGTTACTCATAATTTTTATTCTGATTATGTAATCCCAGTACATGTAATCCGTTACTCCCCAACACTGACAATGGTACAGTTTTACACAAAAATGTTTGGAAGATTTCATTTTTGAATTGTGAAGTTTCATATCAAGATCTTATTTGACTGTATTATCATCTTAACACAACTGAGAATGCTGGGCCGTCTGAAAGGATGAAAAATCCATTACTGTCAAACATGTTTTATGTGCAGTCCCTCCCTTATCCAGTCCAGATGTTGCAGATGCTTTATTTAAGTGTCGTGCCTGTGAAAACAACAACAGAGCATTGAGGAGATCACAAGTATTGAAGCACTCCAAGTTTAGAGGTTAACATCTTAAAGGTCCACCGTGTAACTTTTTAACCAAAATTGAAAGTATGTTTTTGATGTTATGTTGCTTTTTATGTTTTATTTTATTGCACTTTCATCCTTACTGTGAGCGGGCTTGCATCTCCACAAAACTGACTCTTATTCTGGTTTTTCATCTGGCTATAGTCTTACACAGCACGGCATAATACTTTTCTTTTGAAGGGTGGCATGCTGGCTGAGTGGCTAGTACTCATGCCTCACAGTTCCGGGTTTGATCCTTGGGTCGCCTGGGCCTTTCTGTGTGGAGTTTGTATGTTTCATTTCCTTCTGGTGCTTATTCTCTAGCTCTAATTTGTTGTTTTTGCATGAAATCCGTGTATTAATGTTTTAACAAGTAGAAAACAATTATTTACTAATATCATATTAATATTTGTTAATAGTAAAATGTATTTTTGGCACTAATTAATAGTTATTTTTATCTCATTTAAATGTTTATTACATGCTTATTTACAAAGTATATGTTATTATGAAAGTTAATGACTAGGGATGTAACGATGTCCAGGATCTCAGTACGATATTATCACAATATGCATCTCACAGTACGATATTTATTGTGATATTTTGGAGAAGCTATTGTAGATAGGAAACTTATTGCTTTTAAAATGCCTTAATTCAAATCAAATAGTGTCATAATCCCAAGAATAAAAAAAAACATATTTCTTCATGTTGTCTGCACTGAAATGAATTCATATGTAGTTCCCCATGCTACACAGGTCTCCAGGAAGAATCACTGATAGTTTATAGATAAAGTCAATTAAATACAATATATGAATGAACCTGTCCAGGGACGACAGGTGGAAATTAACACTGGTGCTACAACCTGGTACAATGCACCTCTCCTGTTGAGGTTAATGTATATTGTGCACTGTCCCTGTCTCATTAAATAAATAAACTAAGTATAGTTTGGAATCATTTCAATGATGTACCACCTCTAGAAAGTTACACAGCGTTGCTTTAACTAACTGCTGTTGTGAAATTCATAGTCAAGGGTCACACAAAACTAAGCATTAAGCCAAACGCTGATACCTCCTCAAAAACACACTTGGAGTTAGGGGTGTGCAAAAATATCGGAATATCGATATATCGTATCGTTTAATGTGATGATACAGTATCAATATCGTGGGCTACTGTATCGATATATCACCAAGAGTATTTTTAGGTGTGTTTTACTAAATTATTTTGTTACAGAGCTACAGTTTTGTTGCTTGTGGAGTGAAAGGAAACTCATTTATTCAACACATTTGATATTTTTATTGTTAGTTTTGATGTTTGTGTTTCATATGAACTTTGCACAAGAAGTGGTTTAACAAAGACTTTTAGTGTCACAGCCATGATTTAGCCTTTATTTTTTATTGAACGATATCGAATCGATTTGAAATATATCATATCGAATCGAAAGTGCAGTGTATCGAGATATGTATCGTATCGTGGCCTGTGTATCGAGGTATGTATCGTATCGGCAACTTCTTAATGATACCCAGCCCTACTTGGAGTAGTGTTTTGTTTCATTCACATGTTTGTGTCAGTAATAGTCTGTCTACATCTGAAAAGCTCAAAATGCTCCACCTTGTTATCACATGACATCACAAGGTGGAAGTGCTTTCCATTTGAGGAAAGAACTCCTAAATAAGTGTTAATCTGCAGGGTTTGTGTGTTAAACATGTGTGAATGAAACAAAACACAACTGCAGGTCTGTTTGTGATGAGGAAACAACATTATAAGCGTAATATGAGCCCTTTGTCAGTACATACCGTATTGGGCAATTATATCTCACAGTTCAGCTCTTGTGTATAGTTTTACAGTACAATAATGTAACATGTGACTTTTTTTTGGGTTTAATTTTACCAAAATTTGCTTGCTCACTAATCAAAGCTCCCACCAGCCCCACTCCCACTAAACCGCACGGCGAAAATGAGCAATCTCGCCGCGTCCCGATCTTTATCTTTGTGTTTTTGTAAGCGCGATCACAGCCTCGCCGTTATCAGTCGCCACGCCCAGGCCATCCCATTATCCCCCCCGCTCCATCGCGCTCATTTGCATACGCACTTCAAAAAGCCCCCTTCCACCGGCTGATTAGGAAGTCTGATTGCATTGGTAATTATATTGATACCTACAGCAAGTTAACGCCATTATTAACACCGCGAATTAACACCAGCCAGCGTGCACAATTATCTGGCTGATTGCATTATGCGGTTAGGGGCCGGGTGCGAGTCACGGGGAGTCGCCCAGATGGAAAATTTGAGCTGTTCCAGGCAGCTGTGTGCAACTCATTTACACTTTGATTACAGGAGCGATTGTGAAAAAGTGCACTGTTGAATGTAAATGACCGACTATAGGCGATAGTGTAATGAACAGTTGGCAGGAGAAACTTTGGCCTACGTGCCCTTATTTTATGGATTACAACAAAACCACGGGGATTTTCTATCACAATGTGTCTAGAGTGTCTTCAGTAAAAAAGTGGTGATTTGTTGTTTTGGCTTGGATTTGGAACATTGGATTTGTAACTTTTGGCATCCCGTTTTTTTTTAAACATCTCATTGATTCTGTAAAGATTTCGGTCTTTGTTTAGAGTGTCCCACAGAAAAAGTGTGTATTTTTATTTTTATTATTTTTATGTTTTTTATTATTCTCAAATTTGTGCTTAATTTGATGGACTATAAAGTGTGATTAAAAAAAATAAAACATTCTTGTAAAATATTAAATAATGACCTTAACTGTGTTTTAGTACATTTTGTAGTCTAACCAAGGACCTAGGTTTGGTCTCAGCTTTGGACAGGACATTATCCCCCCCCAAAAAAACAAACAAACACACACACAGAGTCTGGGCAGGTCCAAAATAAGTGAGAGGTGGTTTCATTTTTCAGTTTGTGTCCATTGTCCTTCTGAGATGATTGTGTAGTGGATAACAGCGATGTAGAAGTTTGTAGCAGATTTCTCTTTGCTTATTGGTGATGAGATATTTGTGAGGTCATGTCCGTATATTTTTCCATGGAATATTGTCAGTAGAGTCGGGGTCTCACAGTGCACGAGTAGGACTCTGTTTGGGAGGTGCACTTGTGATGACAGTTGCTCTTTTTCCACAGCAACTCATTATAAGACAAGTTTAATTGAAGATGAAGTCAAGTAAGTTCCTTTTGAAAAGTTTGTCAAAGTTTGGTGCAGCGTCTTCACTCATGCCTGTTTAAGCCGCCATCTTCAGGTGCGGCCCTGTCCTGCCGCTTCCCCAGTTTAGGCTCCTGGCTCCACTAATGACATCACTCTGTTACAGCCAATGAAACAACAGCAGGTGTAACCCTGTCGTCATATCACTGAATACAACTCAGAACGTCTAATAAAGAAAATGTGAACTAAAATGTGTTCAATTAATACTACTGAGTTTGGAAAAATATCTGAATACATTTATATTTTTGTTTATTAAAATAAAACTTCAAATATTGGTAGGGATTATTTTGTCTTCCCCAAATATTGGTTGTGACATGTCCCCACCGTCCCCATGCAAACCTACGCCCTTAAGTGTAGTCCAGATATGTCAAACTCAGGCTCGGGGGCCAAATTTGGCCCGCGATATAATTATCTAGGCCTGCGAGATCATATCAAATGTGTATTAGAGCTGGCTCGCTGGCTACAGATAAGCTAAAGAGACATTATTTATTTCAAATTTTGTTATTATTTTATATTCTGTTTGTTCTGGATTCAATGTTTAAGCAAAACTATTATTAAACATTTATTTTAATAAGAAAAGGTTTAACATTACATATCTCGAAAGAAGAGAAAACATACAAATGTTGTTGACATTTTTCAGTAAATATTTAGTTTGGCCCATGACGGTTTTTAATTTTAGTCCTTTGTGAATTTGAGTTTGACAGCCCTGGTCTCGTCTATCATAGGTACATTCATTTATGGACCACCTGATAAAGTACATCTTAGTTCTGTGGAAAGGAGAGTTTGTTCACTGTGGTTTTCAAGTTTTTTTTTTTTTTTTAGCAATACAAAAAGCTGTTGTGTCTTGCTCACTGACACAACAGCAGTACTCATCTGTGATATTCGGGATCGATCCATTTGGGTTAACTGACTGCACTACCAACAATGTTTACGCAGGGAGTGGTATTCGAACCTACAACCTTTAGATCAGAGGACAAGCACTTTACCAGCTGAGGTACTGTCGCCCCATCTCCATGGAGACACATTTTAAGTTAGTGGATAAAACATGAAATTGCGAAGCTGTTCCGAGAGTCATGTTTGGACAACACTTGGTCCACCGTGTACTCTCTCATTACATATACAAATGACATTATGATATACCCAGATCTGTATTTACATTCATACATTCACTCAACTTTTTTTTCTTTTTCTGAACTTGCTGTATCTTGGTGATTGCATTATACAGTTCAGGCATGGGGCATAAGTTGTCCAATCTTTTTGCTATTCCAGGCGGCTGTATACACAACTCATTTACTGGAGTTTGATTAGGTTGTGATGCACACGCGGGCCCCCATCTGCACTTGAGAACAATGCGGCGTGTTTTGATGAGGGGCGGCTATTGAAAAGAAAAATCTATTGAAGGCAGCTGCACGGGGGAGTCGCGGAGAGCAAATTCATTCTGTTTCATCCGGAGCCCTAACAATGCATATTAAAAAGACCGTCGACTTTGAAACTTTCTGTAGTGTTGACTCTGAAATGAAAGGGGCGAGACAAGCAGGCCCGCTTTCACCTCTACTCTTTGTCTGCTACAGGTGGATTGGAGGAGATGTATTATGCAAATCAGACTTTTTAGCTCGTAACTGTTGTTGCTTCGTCAAAAACATGGCTGAAGTTTTGTGCTGAAGGCGATGAACTTGATTTTCACAGTTTTAAAAATGTGAAAATCAGAGTTAGTTCGTTTTAAAGAGTTTGCAGTGCTCCGAAGTTATTCCTCACTTACCTTATGCTTTCACCATTTTCAGAACTTTCAATTATGTTTATGTCATAGTAAATAATCCACAACTAGCATGCTAACAGTGCACTTCTTGATTCTTAGACAATAAAAACCTTTAAAACTGACACACAGTTTTCTTATTCTGACCTCAAGAGCTGCTTATACAATGTATCTGTTGTGTGTACTGGCCCTTTAAATTTAGAGGGTGCATCTTAAGAACTAACATTGCAAGGCCTCACTGCATGATGTCATCAGGTGGTTACTCTAAAGTGTCACACACTTTCACATGGGATGCAACCTAACTTTGAGTTTAGCATTAATACAGTTTTCGGTTGGTTAGGCTGCTATTGAAATTGAACTTAGAACGGATTTATTTATGAATGCACAAAGAGATAGCACAAATGTATGTAAAATAATAATAATAATAATAATAATAATAATAATAATAATATATTATTTTTTTTATTTTTATTGATGCATTCATGAACTTTCTTAAATAAATAAATAATACATAATAATAATACATAATAATAATAAATACATAAATAAATAAAATAAAACTGTAAGATGCTAGCTGGGTCTTTTCCATAATGTATTTTATTGTTTATGTACATCAGAAGTTTGGACTTCCCATCTAATTCAATGTTTTTTGTTTGAAAGTGGTTAAATAACTATGTATTTTTATATATATATATATTATACACAAATCCTCAAATTACTCACATTTTGCTTTTTCGAAAAATATGTTGTCATGTTATTTACATACAGTTATTTTGTCTTTATACATACATACATTTACATACAGTTATTTTGCGGACGCTCAGACAGGTTGCATCTCACGTGGTTAGAAAAAAGTGAAAAAAGTGTAAAGAAAAGATGTCAAACTTAAAGAAACGCTCGTGGTGGACTTTTTCAAAATAAAAGCCAGTGAGCAACAGACGTTTACAATAAAAAAAAATAAAATAAAATAAAAACTGCATTAACGGCGTTAAAATAATGGTTGGCGATAAGGAATTAATTAGTTAAAGCAAAATTAACGCGTTAACATGCCCGGCCCTAATCTTTATAGATATATACATTTACATACAGTTATTCTGTTTTTGCTAAATAATTTTATATATCTTGCTTCATATATTTGTTGTCTTCTGTGTCCATATAAAATGTAAAAAGTAGTAAGAAAAAAGAAAGACGTAACATGCATAAGACTTTTGACAGGCAGAGTATGTTTACTTAGAGCCTGGTCTGTTGTCACTTTATCTAAAATGTTTTAAATGGGCCCATTACATTGTGCACATTTCATGGGTCATAAAGTTGCCTCTCTCTGTGGCCTCTGTGAGAAACATGTGACTGTGACATATGCATCTACACACGTTATTACACTGTGTGACATTCAGTGTGTTTCCTGTGCACCCGGGCCTCTCTGTTGTCATTGGTTACGGTTTGATTGACAGAAAGCTGCCACAATACAGAGAGTGCCGCTAATGGCCTCAATATGAAAGACGGACATGTGGAAACAGAGGTCAAGATGGATGGATGTTTGTCAAAGTCATAGATGAAATAAAAGACACAAACACAGCTAAAGCAAAAATAAATAAATAAAGAACCATTAAAATGAGTCTAAACACTAAACTGTGTATATGGTGTTTTAAAAGTTCATTTGCTTTGTGTTTAAAAAAAAAAAAATCCTGCTGCCTCCATTGCATTGCCCACTGATATTTCAAGTACTATGTGACATCACACAGGACTGACCTGATTATTTCTGATACAAACACCTGGCTGGGCTGTAGGGGCGGAGTTTGAAGTGTGGATACCTGTTAGGCCAATCACACTCATCCTCATATATCCAGACCCCGCCCCTCCTCCACATCACTCTCCCTTTTAGTCCTCCAGGTCCTGCCCAGTTTAGCAGCTCTATTACCATGGTTCCCACGGTCATGGAAATCTTGGAAAAGTAAAAAAAAAATAAAAATGTCATTTTCCAGGTCTTGAAAAGTCATGGAAATTTTAGTATCTCTTTCACCAACTTCAGCGTTCTGTTAAGTTCTCATTATACTATTCTGATTATTTCTGAACGTCTGTGCCTTTAGTTTAAAACAGAAAACAATAAATGCACTGATAGTATTTTGAATGTTCAAAAACTATAATACCAAACCATAAAGTGAGAGGAAAGGGGTAACATTTTATATTTATATAAGTCTGATCAGTTCTACACATGTAGGTGCCGTAAAGTCATGGATAATTCACTTTAGGTCATGAAAGTCATGGAAAAGTTTTAAAGTTTTGTCAGTAAAAACGAGTAGGAACCCTGTATTACAAATGCGGTTGTGGGCAGAGGTTAGATGTTTAGTCCCACTTGATGCTTTCGAAAACTCTGAAATGAATGGATCTCGTCCAGTTAAAAATTGTCTTGACCATATGGAAGATAAAGAATACATTGATAGAGCATATTGCTAATAAATTCTCACTAATCACCGGTCACAGCAGTATAGTAGTAGAATTGGACAATTTAGTTTACCTTTCGCTCACACCTCCCTAAAACAAAGAGGCCTTGTTGTCACTGAAACTGGAAATGTTTAAACAATGGACTAAAAACCCATTTAAAAGTTAATTTGAAACATTCATACAAAAGGGCAAAAATTGAAAACTATAGAAATATATAAAGCATTGTATAGCATTGTTGTTTGAAACCCTGGCAACATGACTAACACTGATACATGTAAGAAAAAAATTAATTGATTTTAATGGGACAGTCTGGAATTTTGGACATAGGACCTCATGTCCTAGTGAGCCAGAGTGTTGGAGACGTGTGGAGACACTTTTTGAAATATTCCATCCAGTCTTGTATTTGCAGAAGGTCGCTGGTGCTAGGCTAGTGCATGTCAATGGCCATAGTTATCCTGCCACTAAAAACAGTCTTACCCAATCCACAAAACACCTGAAGCAAATCTATTATTACACCAGACTGTCAATGTAAATGTCTGTGCTGATAGAATAATGTTTGAAATAAAACTAACCTTGCATCGCATGAATCGTCACATCTTGAGGGACTATTTTCTCATATATAAATCCGCTGCTGCCGAGCTTTCTATCAGGAAGAGCACATCACTGCTGCTGCTCAGACAGAAATCCTTCAAATGCAAGATTGGTTTTACTTCTAAAATTATTCCATCAACACAGACATTCACATGGACAGTCTGGTGTAATAATAGATTTGTTTCAGGTGTTTTGTGGAGTGGGTAAGACTGTTTTTAGTGGCAGGATTACTATGGCCATTGACATGCACTAGCCTAGCACCAGCGACTTCTGCAAATACAAGGACTGGATGGAATATTTCAAAAAGTGTCTCCACACGTCTCCAACACTCTGGCTCACTAGGAAATGAGGTCCTATGTCCAAAATTTTGGACTGTCCCTTTAACTTTATAACAATACCGGCTTGTAAAAGCCTGATCCCGTCAGATCTCAGCTGCTAAGCAGGCTGGGCCTGGGTAGTACTTGGATGGGAGACCGCTAGGAATTCCAGGTGTCACAATGAGGCGCTAGTGGCAAGAAACTGTCGTTGTGTCCTTAGACAAGACACTTCACCCACAATGCCTAGTATGAAAGTGGTGTGAGCGTGAGTGATGGTGGTGGTCGGAGGGGCCGATGGCGCAGATTGGCAGCCTCGCTTCCATCAATCGGTCCCAGGGCAGCTGTGGCTACAGTAGTAGTTTACCACCACTGAGTGTGGAGTGACTGAATAATGAACTGTAAAGTGCTTCAGGTATCTTGAAAGGCGCTATATAAATGCTATCAATCAATCAATAATAATATACTTTCTGTTTTATAACGCATATTTAAAATAAAAATAACCACGGTCCTGAAGTCGACTTTCACAAGAGCAATTCATATTTCAACATATTTTCTTTTGTATGTTATGAAAAATAACTACTGTAATACTATTTTATAATATAAAATTGACATAACAGAAATGTTCCAGACTCTGGCTCTAAGTGAATTTTCTGGTCTTTATGTTTAGATTGTGTAACTACTTAAGTAACAGAGTTTCAGACGGTTCAGCTCAGACCAAATGCATTCTGTGGTTGTGTCCTCGAGCAATACACTTCACTCAACTTGTATCGTATGAACGTAGCGGGTGAATGAGTGACTGGAGTCGATCAGCTTTCAGATTTTGGGTTATATCTCTACTTTCTATGCAAAATCAAATTTTTTTTTACAGTAGCTCTTCTATTTTTCCTTCATCTCATAGCTCGCTTTCTTCGGACCCGATCTCGCCTCTTAACCACCGTGAAACCTCAGCATTAGCCTGTCTAGACAGCCTGTTAGCCGCTAGCATTTCTCTCTTATGACAACTCCATTTAACCTTACACGCAAGGCTGAGTCTGCTTCTGACAATACACAGCCAGCGTTTGAACAAAACCCACATAAAAGAGCGGAGAAACCATGCAAATGTAACCTTAATACTGGAAATATCCTTACTGTAATTTTAAATATAGCTCCGGTTCTCCGCGGGGCCCCTTGTCTCCTTGCTAAAATGAAACGGCGTGAGGAGGTAGTGCACTAAAAGCTCCTCTCAGGTCTTCTTGAATGCGGGGAAGAGCAGAGGAGGCCTGGTAATTGGACGGTACAGTAATAATGCGTTTAGTGTGGGCAGCCCTTCCCTCAATGTTAACATGCCGGCCCATTAATTGGCTAATGGAGTATATAGGGGACGGGGCAGTGTGTGTGTGCATGTGTGTGTGTGCGTGTGCGTGTGTGTGTGTGCGTGTGTTAGGGCTGGGTATCATTATGAAGCTGCCAATACGATACATACCTCGATACATAGGCTACAATACGATACATACCTCGATACATAGTCCACGATACGTTACATACCTTAATACGTAGTCCACAATACGGTACATACCTCGATACGTAGTCCACGATACGATACATATCTCGATACATAGTCCACGATACGATACATACCTCGATACATAGTCCACGATACGATACATACTTGGATACATAGGCTACAGTACGATACATATCTCTACACAGTCCACGATACGATACATACCTCAATACACAGGCCACGATATGATACATATCTTGATACACAGTCCGCAATACGATAGATACCTCGATACATAGGCCATGATACGGTACATACCTCGATACATAGTCCACGATACGATACATACCTCGATACATAGTCCACGATACGATACATACCTCGATACATAGTCCACGATACGATACATACCTCGATACATAGGCTACAATATGATATCTCAATACACAGTCCACGATACGATACATACCTCGATACATAGGCTACAATACGATACATACCTCGATACATAGTCCACGATACAATACATACCTCGATACATAGGCTACAATACGATACATACCTCGATACATAGTCCACGATACGTTACATACCTTAATACGTAGTCCACGATACGATACATACCTCGATACATAGTCCACGATACGATACATATCTCGATACAGTGCTTTTTCAGTTTGATATGTTATATTTCAAATCTATTTGATACGGTTCAATAAAAAATAATGGCTAAATCATGGCTGTGACACTAAAACTCTTTGTTAAATCACTTCTTGTGCAAAGTTCAACTGTATTGCATAAATGAGTTTTTTTCCTCTGAACAAGCAACAAAACTGTAGCTGTAACAACATAATTGAGTAAAATACACCAAAAAATAGACTTGGCGATATATCGATACAGCAGTCCATGATATCAATACTGTATCATTACATTAAACAATACAATATATCGATATTTTGCATTTTTGCAAGCATTTCTCTATCAATAATCTTTTTAATACGGTTAAGGAAAGACTGGACTTTTTATTGTCCTTTAGCAGACAAAACATTTTATGTCTTTGCTACTCTACACCAAACCTATTCAGTCAATTTGAAGAGAACAAACATTAATTTTCAGGATGTGGTTGCTACATTCATGTCGTTTTAAAAAGCATGACAATATCAAGTAATCCAAAGTATTCAGATTACTTTACTCACTTTAACATCTACATTTTGGGGTATGTAATCTGTAATCTGTAGGGGAATACATTTTAAAAGTAACCTTCCCAACACTGCCCCTGGAGTACATAAAACAAGTCACGTTATCATCAATGTGTCAAGAAAAACTACTATTACACTCAGAGTTAGTCCCTCAGTATTTGTACTTTTGAAAACCATGAAAGTACTTGCTATATTTCCTCCATCAATAACTTTGCAACTTTGCTGTTACTTCCAATCTCCCCACTTCATCTGCTCGACCGGACATATTTACATAGTGAATATTCCACCCACTGCTTCAATCTCCTTAAAACCAAATTCCATACAAGTTAATGCGATCGTAAAAGCCTTCAATGAGCCGGCTAAAGACGCTAATCGAATGTAGCTAACGACCGCGTGAGTCACATCGTCGCCATCTCTGCAACCTTTTATTGAAACGCACGTATTGGCATCGGCGCTATCTTGCTCCCGAGGCATGGCGGGAGAGAAGAGCAGCGCCGAAGCCCGTCTAGCCATGGTCCATTATCCCGGTCCCAAACGTGCGTGTAGCTAGCATGTTTTTTTATGAATCGAATTAGCCCATAAAACGCCAGAGGGTCCCCGCGGACTTCCGTGAACCTGTCGTAACGTTATTGTCTAGGATTTCCAGGCAGGGGTATGACATCACCGGGGCCAGATGGCAGGTGAAAGGCCTTCTGGGAATCGGAGTTGTTTTGGTTGGGTAGATTTGGACTTCCTCTTGTGGTGCTACAGGGACTAGTTTGCTTCTGTCTAATTCGATGTGTCCGCTTTGGGACAACTTATAAATCTTCCATTTGTCGTTTTTAATTTGTTGTTAGCATTTTAAAAATGACTTGATTTTGTGAGTTTTCTGGACCAAGGAAATTGTGGTAAAACTTTATCGTAGCTCAGATTTAAAGGTGCATTTTGTAACTTTTCTGGTGGAGGATCAGCCAAAAGCTTCTCCAATGCAAATGTTATTGCTTTGTCTGGAATGTTCCACAGTCTGGCATTAAACCTATGGAGTAAGAAAGGAGGATAGAAATCGGTGCATATTTGTCTGTAGTTGAGCATGGAAATAAATATTCGTAAACTCTTAAATGTCTAAAACAGAATTGAACCAGGACTACACCAGGTCTAAACAAGGACTAAACCAGGACTACACCAGGACTAAACCAGGACTACACCAGTTCTAAACAAGGACTCAACTAGGTCTAAACCAGGTCTAAACCTAGACTACACCAGGACTAAACCAGGACTAAACCTAGACTACACCAGGACTATTCCAGGACTATGCCAGGACTAAACCAGGTCTAAACTAGGTCTAAACCAGGACTAAACCCAGACTAAACCAGGACTAAACCCAGACTACACCAGGACTAAACCAGGACTAAACCTAGACTACACCAGGACTACACCAGGACTAAACCAGGACTAAACCAGCACTAAACCAAGACTACACCAGGACTAAATCAGGACTAAACCAGGACTAAACCCAGACTACACCAGGACTATTCCAGGACTATGCCAGGACTAAACCAGGTCTAAACTAGGTCTAAACCAGGACTAAACCCAGACTACACCAGGACTAAACTAGGACTAAACCTAGACTACACCAGGACTACACCAGGACTAAACCCAGACTAAACCAGAACTGAACCAGGACTAAACTAGGTCTAAACCATGACTAAACCAGGTCTAAACCAGGACTAAACCAGGTCTAAACCAGGACTAAACCAGGTCTAAACCAGGACTCAGATCTGTGGAGAGGCGACCCCGCTCACAGTCAGAATGCCTGTTTTTCTAGGTATTTTTGAATGATAAAATGACCTGTAATTGAATAAATGTGAGGTAGAGCTGTTTAATGTCGTACTTTGGAACATTCAAAGCAGAGCAAAGACATCTCCATAGAAACAAGCAGGTGAAGGACCAAACCAAAAAAAAAAAAAACACTGATGAACAATAAGTTTATTAAGGATGATTCAGGCTCAGTAAAATCACAGTATATCACTTTTTAGTCAAAAATAGACTCATTTAAAAGCTTTTATTTTTTATTGCAGTGAAGAAAAAAAAACTGTAGTGGGCTTGCACCTCCACAAACCTGGCTCTGATTTGACCTGGAGGAGTTTTTTTTTTTCCTGTTTGTTTCCATAGAAGCGTTGTTCCTTGTTCCACAGTTACACTTTAAGTTACTCTTAATTGTAGTTTTCAGAAATACTTTTTACTACTTTTTAATTCTACATTCTTTAATTTTTGGACCACTACTTCTACTTGGGGAATACTATTTTGAAGTAACATTAGTCTTATTTGCGTACATGTTTTGCTACTCTACTAGAATAACATCTATCTATAGCATAATAATTCTTTTTTACTCTACTTTTCTTTTTCTTTTTCTTTTTTTTTTAATCTCTTATTGCACAAACACCTCGCAACATCAAAGTTTCAGATTTCCATACTCCAAAAAATAAAATAAAGCCAGTCTCCGCGCTATAGCCCGGGGAGAAAACTGCTACATTGCATCATACCTCCATCAAAATCTCATTCGGCGAAGAAAACAGGATCAGGCCGAGCTAAAAATAAGGAGTGAGAGCGCGCGAGCATGAGAGCGAGAATTGGGTTAATCCGCCGCTGAAAAATGACTATTGTCTGGAATGCGATTACTGTTATTAAAATACACAGACAGGCCAGAGGGAGTCCAAGTGGGTTTCAGTGGGAGTGTGTCGTGTTTGGAACAGCCGGGAGGGTCAGCGGGTCACGGGGGAACAGGCCGGGGGACCAAATGGTGAGAGGGCGCGAGAGAAATGCACAAAATACGAAGTTATGTGAGGTTTAAATCGGAAACGGAAGAAGACGCACTGTGTAACCTTTCGGTTGGGGGTCCGTCACCTGCTTGTTTCTATGGAAATGTCATTGCTTTGTTTAGAATGTTCCACAGTGTGACATTAAACAGCTCTACTTTACATTTATTCAATTACAGGTGGTTTTAGAGCTCAAAAACACAGAAAAACAGGGATTCTAACTGTGAGCATGATCGCCTCTCCACAGATCTGACCTGTAACTTAGTCTGGTTTTGTTTGCATGAAGATAGAAAGGTTTAATGCCATGCTGTGCAACATTCCAGACAAAGCAATGACATCTCCATGGAGAAAAGTATTTGCCAAACTCTCCATGAAAAAAGTTAGTTAAGTAAGTAGTTTTTAAATTTCAACACAGATTTTGCTAAGAATTGGAGACGGGGAAACAAAAGAACTAAATGCATTTCGATGTTGTAATTTAAAAATTCTCCTTATCGTGGTACAAACCTTCAAATCAGGCTGGCGCTACCTTGTCCCTCTGCTCAATTTCATTTCTCTCCAGCGACTAGGTCAGGAATCGGAATACACTAGACGAGGTTTGCAAGAACCCCGGAAGTTGTAAACCAGCGATCAGCGAAGAGCCGTGAAGCCGTGACGTCAAACTCGTCGCGTCTGTCTGGGTCCCTTTTGTGGTACAGCACAACAGTAAACAAAGTGCCAAGATGGATGTAGACGAAGACAGACATTCTGTGTTGGCAACGATTCCCGAAATCCAGGATTTAAAGCCGGAACAAAGAGAATGTTTGGTGAATTTTATCAAGGGGAAAGACGTTATTGCCCTTCTTCCTACGGGAATTGAGACAAGCTTAATGTGAGAGAATTTAAGTAATTTATCTTCCACGTACATCTCAGTTTAACATTGACTCACAAAAGCTATATTTACACCATGATCTTCTCTTGGCACCATTGTCATACCATTATCTCAATTGTGGCATATTTCTGTCTAACCGGTGCCTACTGACCTTCATAGGCTCACCACACTTATTTTATAAACCTCCTCCTTT
This sequence comes from Boleophthalmus pectinirostris, assembly GCF_026225935.1. NCBI lineage: Eukaryota > Metazoa > Chordata > Actinopteri > Gobiiformes > Gobiidae > Boleophthalmus > Boleophthalmus pectinirostris. The sequence continues at coordinate 29,687,689 of NW_026571070.1, forward strand.
TGAAAAGCATAATCAAGTGACTAGAACAATGAATGATCACACTATGTTCACTTTTGAAATCATACTATACCCGAGCCGTATTATTGATGGTAAATAAACTTCTCCTGCTTAAGACGTCCAGTTGGTCTCCAGCCTTTTACTTCCACCATTTCTTGGACAAGCTGAAAACTTCGACAACACTTAATATACCAGTTAGCCTCTTTAGTGGTGCATTACATACGTCATGACCAAATGGCAGCGATTGGTTAAATGAAAAAAGTACCAGCCTTCCATCGAGCGAACGAATCCTAATGCTGCGTGGTCAGATGGTTTCCACAAAGTTAAATCAGCTGCCAAACCCTCTAGAACCTCCAGCAGAAAAGTTACACAATGTACCTTTATGCATTGCACTGAAAACTGAGAATTTAGAAGCTTTTAAATTTCAACAGATATTGCAAAGAATTGAAGAACAGGGAAACAAAGGAACCAAATGCATTTAGTTTTTGTAATTTAGAAAGTATCATTCTCCTTATTGTGTTTTTTTTATTGTATGTTTGTTTTATTGTATGTTTTTTTTTTTTTTTTTTATAGCAGTACAAGTTTAACAAGTACAGTTTATCTTTGCAGCAACCTGCCAGTTTGTGCCTATTTTGTTCATATACTTTAAAGATTTTTTGATTAAAGACCTACAAGACATATGACTATCAATATGCTGATGCTACTACTACTACTACTACATCTACTACTATACTACTACTATAGCCACTACTACTGCTACCTCTTCTACTTCTCAATTCAGTTATTTTTGTAAAGCCCAAAATCGCAGCAGCAGTTACTTCTAAGGGTTTAACAAGATCAGAAAATTAGAAAATCAAACTGTCAAACAGACATTGAACAATAACAGATAACAGAATAAACAGATTACAGCATTCATAGAAAATAAGCAAATCCTCTTTCTCAGCAAGGACACGCGAACAAAAAAAAGAAAAACAGTGGGAAAAGAGAAAACTCAAGGGGAACCTCATGGACGGGCAGGCTGCAGATGTGTCCTGGACTAACATGAATCCATTTATAAGAAAGTTCACATTTTTAAGGCCAGAGGGGGTACTACCTCCCACCAGTACTGCCACCATCACTGCTAGTACTCGGGGGACTCGACAGAGGGAGGCAATGGGGTCTGTTGTCCGGGGCCCCAGGTTCTTAGGGACCTAGAATTGAAACTTCCAACTATTCATTTATATTCAAGTGGGGTCCATGGAAGACTTCTTGCCCCGGGTCCCCATATTCCTGTTGATGGATGTGCTACTACTACTACTACTTGCACTACTAGCACATACTACCACTACTACTACTACTACTACTACTACTAACACTACAACTACTAACACTACAACTACTAATACTACCACTACACCTACTACAACTACTACTAATAATAATACTACTACAACAACTACTACTAGCACTACTAATACTACCACTGCAACTACTACTACTTCTAAAACTACTACTAATACTACCACTACAACTACTACTACTACTAACACTACTACTAATACTACCACTACAACTACTACTAGTACTACACTACTACTACTACCACTACAACTACTACTAGTACTAACACTACTACTAATACTACCACTACAACTACTACTAGTACTAACACTACTACTAATACTACCACTACAACTATTCCTCCTACTACTACTAATAATAATAACACTACTACAACTACTACTACTAGCACTACTAATACTACCACTGCAATTACTACTACTACTACTAACACTACTACTAATACTACCACTACAACTACTACTACTACTTGCACTAATACTACTACTACTACTACTGCTACTAATACTACTAATACTACTAATAATAATACCACTACAATTACTGCTACTAGCACTACTAATACTACCACTGCAACTACTACTACTAATAACACTACTACTAATACTACCACTAAAATTACTACTACTATTTGCACTACAACTACTACTCCTACTACTACTACTAATAATAATAATACCACTACAACTACTACTACTACTAGCACTACTAATACTACCACTGCAACTACTACTAGTACTTGCACTACTACTACTACTACTACTACTGCTACTAATACTACTAATACTACTAATAATAATACCACTACAATTACTGCTACTAGCACTACTAATACTACCACTGCAACTACTACTACTACTACTAACTAACACTGCTACTAATACTACCACTGCAACTACTACTAATACTTGCACTACTACTAATACTACCACTACAACTACTACCAGCCCTACTTATTGTTATTATTGTTTACATGTTACCACTAGGGCTGGGATGAGACACTATTTCCACAAGACAAGATTTTGGCATCATTTTGTAAGACCAGATCTTTGGCATTTTTTGCACTAACAACATGAAAATTGGCACTGCCCACATTAGGAGAACACCCATCGAATCTGAGATCAGTCGGATGGGCTGTTTGAGAGTTATGCATGGAACAGACAAACAAACCAACAAACATTCCTTGCATTAATAGATAGATGTAAATAGTCAGATTTAGTTCCCAAAGTTGGCTTCAGAATTTGTATTTACTTCATTTAATGTTTTTGTTGTCATTTTTGGAACAATGGCCTCTCAAAATCGCAACCCACCAGCACTTAACCTTTCTTTGTCTGATCAAAATGGTGAGAAAAAAAATTTCACAAGATTATTTTTCTCATTTGCGCACAGCCTTGCCACTATGCCTGAAATCCTAAAAATAATAGATACTGTATTTTTCGGACTATAAGTCACATTTTTTTTCATGGTTTGGGTGTTTCCTGTGACTTATACTCCGGTGTGACTTATATATTCAAAATTTTCACACTGAAGCGGCGAGAGGCACTGGTGTTGTGTGTCATTATCTGCTACTCCTGTTACTCTTGTACAACTGTCACTTCATTCTACTGCGCATGTCTCCTGCAGAAAGAGCCTCTGTCCTGTCTGTATCATGTCAGTCAATTTCACAATTACTTCTGTACCACTGAAAATTTAAAAATTTAAACAAATTTATTAAGACAACTGAGAAATCTGAACACAAACACCTTTAAAGATGAAATGCTGGTTCCTGGTCCCTGATTTTATAAAATAAATTTCCCCCAAAAAGTGCCACTTATAGTCCGGTGCGACTTATATATGTTTTCTTTCTTCTTCATTATGCATTTTTTGGCTGGTGCGACTTAAAATCTAGAGTGATTTATAGTCTGAAAAATATGGTATACAGTATAATTAGTTCATTACATTTGCTAAACATTGACTGATCCTTTTTTTCCCAGAATAGCAGTTGCGTGTATGTGTGTACATGTGTGTCGTGTCCTCTGGCACAGTTAGCACATCTGGATCTAGTGAAGGCTCCGGGTCAGAATAATGAGAGGTCACATCCTCCTCTGTCCACCTCCATCGACAGAGACAGGCCCAGTCAAAGGCTCTGTTGTCCACGAGGCATCCCACCCACAGAGACCAGCGTGTGGGAGGGAGGGACGGAGGGTCAGGGGACAAAGGAGTGTCCGCTAGTCCAGCTTTAGCAACAGGTTTCAGATGTCATTTCAACAATCTGTCCATGGGTTTCAGAGTCATGAAAATTTAGGACTGTTGTCAGGGTTGGGTATCAATAAGAAGTTGCCAGTACGATACATACCTCGATACATAGGCCACGATATGACACATACCTTGATACATAGGCCACGATACGATACATACCTCGATACATAGGCCACGATACCATACATACCTCGATACACAGCCCATGATGCGATACATATCTCGATACACAGGCCACGATACCATACATACCCCGATACAGTGTACTTTTGATTCAATATATTTCAAATCGATTCAATATGTTTCAATAAAAAGCAAAGGCTAAATCACGGCTTTGACACTCAAAGTCGTTGTGAAACCACTTCTTGTGCAAAGTTCATATGAAACGCAAACATTTTAATCCTCAAAACAGTGAAAATGTGCTGCATAAACATTTCCTTCCTCTGAGCAAACAACAAAACTGTAGCGCTGTAACCAAATTATTTAGTAAAATATACCAAAAAATACTCTTGGCAATATATCGATACAGCAGCCTACAATATCTATACTGTATCATATTAAATGATACGGTATCGATATTTTGATATTTTTGCACACACGTAGTTGCCATAGCGCCTTCGCCTTTCACTATTTTTCAATTCCGTTGAGAAGGGAAACAGTTTGAACAGAGGTTTGCAGTCACACACATCTGATTCCCTTTTGCATCTATGGAGTTTGCAAACTTCTGAAGCCCGTTTCTCGAGCTGTTTTCTGCTTTTAGAACATTCAACAACCACACAATTACGATGTCTGAATCCCAAAACTAAAATATGACAATATCAGAACCAGAAACAAAAGCGATATGGTTCAAAAGATTTGAAAAGATCGGCTTTGACAGTGGAAAATCAAACATGGCGGTTTGATGCTCACTTTTTCGAAAAATTCATCCCAGTATGCATTGCGCCATGACCGGAAGTCCGAAATTCGTGATGCATGTATTGGAAAAATCTTGCATATAACAGGAAGCTGAAACCTCTGTATAAGCAAAATTATTTTCATTATTTATTCATTCATTTATTTATTTATTTATTCATTCATTGTAATACAGGGAATTCAAGGGACCAGTCACCATTGTAGAAATTATCATGTTCAGTATGACAATCGCAAATTTACTTTTTAAAATATTTCAACAGAAGCACATTGTAATTTGTATCACAGTTTTATTATGTCATCATAAACTTTGTCTGATTTTATGACCAAAAAATATAGGGATTATATTGTATTATTCTTTTTTTACATTTTCAGATTCTTTAAAAAAGTAGATTACAGCAAGAAAATAATTGTGTTTTCAAAATTCTATAAAGTTTTTGTGATTTTGCTATGAGAGGACGATGACGAAGTCGCCCTTGAAATTCAATGGGTGCTGCATTTTCAAAAAGGTTCAACGATTTTTTTAAATATATATTTATATTTTTACCTTGAAATATTGTCGAAAAAATGAGTAACTCTCTCGGAACATTTCCAAAGCACTTGTTCTTTCTTCACCACTTCACAAACTTCCGTAAGAGAAACAAGCGTGTTCAATGTTCTGTTCGTATGGAAGTAATAACCACGCGTCGCCATAGCAACCGGGATGCTACATGCACAAAGCCTAAGAAAAGAAGCATTAGCAGAGGCATTTGAAGAGCACCGGAAACCACTCCAACTACATCAAATTACTGCATTCTCCTCATACTGTGTTATTCACGGTGAAATACTGTATGTTTTAGAACTAAGAACCAACGGAAAGGCTGAAAAAAAATATATATAAAAATGTTAAATTATAGAGTTTGAAGGCTTGAAAGTTGAAAAGAAAACCATTTCCCTTTTAGTAGTTTGAGAATTCTCTTTTGACATTTTCATATTATTCCTGATATGCAAAAAAAAAAAAAAAAAAGTATGCCGTAGAATTATAAAATGTACTTACTGCACTGCTTGTTTAGATAGTTTTACTTTAAAGGTGCATTGTGTAACTTTTCTGGTGGAGGTTCCGTCAAATGCTTTTCTCCATGGAGATGTTATTGCTTAAGAATGTTTCACAGTATGGCGTTAAACATTTCTATCTTCATGAAGACCAAACTAGACCAGGTACAGGTCAGGTCTGTGGAGAGGGGACCCCGCTCACAGTCAGAATGCCTGTTTTTGTAGATATTTTTGAGCTGTAAAACCACCTGTAATTGAATAAATGTAAGGTTGAGATGTTAAATGTCATACTGTGGAACATTCCAGAGCAATGACATATCCATAGAAACAAGCAGGTGATGGACCCATAACCAAAAAGTTACATAGTGCACTTTTAAATCAGTATGTTTTTTCTTTTTGCTTTTCCAAATTGGAAATGTAATGTATTTCTGCTCATTTGGGATGGTTTTATTGAAATTTTATGTTCAAGGTACGATTTGTAACTTTTCTAGTCACTAGTCATTGCTGTGCCTGGAATATTCCGCAGTTAATTACATGTGTTTCTATGCTCAAAATATCTATCTGTCTTGACTTGGTGGTGTTACTTGCTTAAAGGGGTGTGCAAAAATATCGAAATATTGATATAATGTATCGTTTAATGTGATGATACAGTGTCAATATTGTGGGCTGCTGTATTGATATTGACACAGCAGCCCACAGTATTGATACTGGTATCGTACTGGTATACTTTACTAAATTATTTTGTTACAGCTACAGTTTTGTTGTTTGTTCAGAGGAAGGAAACTCATTCATGTGACACATTTTCACTGTTTTGAGGATTAAAATGTTTGTTTCATATGATCTTTGCACGAGAAGTATCACAGCCTTGATTTAGCCTTTATTTTTTATTGAACCATATCAAATCAGTTTGAAATATATCGTGTTGAACTGAAAGCTCACTGTATCAAGATATGATGGTGGTCTATGTATCGAGGTATGTATCGTATCAGCAACTTGTTAATGATACCCAGCCCTACTTGCTAGTCTAAATAGAAATAAGACAAGTTTAATGTCATACTGTGGAACATTCATTCACTCTACATATAGTGTATATAATCATTTATTTGTGTTCATATGGATTTATGTGATGCCCTGTTGTTAAATTGCTGCTTAAAGGCTTTTTTCTAATAGTTCATGCCTGTTGTTGTCAGCAGAGGGAGCTCTAACACAAATGTGACAAGTAAGGATTAAACAACTCTGAGCAGTGTGTTAAAACAGTGTAACTCAGTGCTGCGAGTTGTTTAATCCACTTATACCATGGTCTCACAAACTGAAAATAGTTCTCTTTTAAATGTGATAATCTTTTGGCTGAGCATGGATGTTAAAGACATTACTTACTGTATTTCTGTTTTACTTGAAGCTATTCCCTCCTACCACTAGTTAATTTGTTTACCTGTTGCCACGGTGATGCTCACAGCGAAGGGCTCGAAATAGGGTCCTAGCTTTTATAGTATTTTGTTAAAGGCGCATTGTGTAGCTTTTCTGGTGAAGGGTCTGTCAAACTTTTATCCCTGGAGATATTATTGTTTTGTCTGGAATAGTTCACAGTATGGCATTAAACTTTTCTATTTTCATGGAGACCAAATCAGACAAGTTACAGGTCAGGTCAGAATCCATGTGTTTGAGGTATTTTTGAGCTCTAAAACCACCTGTAAGTGACTAAATGTAAGGTAGAGCTGTTTAATGTCACACTGTGGAACATTCCAGGCAGAGCAATGACATATCCATAGAAATAAGCAGGTGATGGACCCTAAAAACCAAGAAGCTACATAGTTCATCTTTCATCACACTATATATTAAATAGTAAAAAGTTAAGACAAAATTGTGAACTGAACATGACTGAACACACATTTATTAAAACAAAATCTTGTCTCGTTACATGTGTGGATACAAATGTAATGCTGATGTTTTACAGAGCATGTATGGAATCAGTTTTACGTTACGGCATGTCAACATGGTTTGGTAACCAGTCAGTCAAACTTAAATCACAGATTTTTACTTTGACTAAAAGAGCAGGTAAAATAACAGATGTGGCCCCGAGCTCACTTCCGCAAATGTTTGAGGAGACTGTTCGGTAGGAAGGTGCCAGTGACCCAACCCATGTTCTTTCAGTCAGTTTGAGTTAATGGCGTCAGGCAGAAGGTTCAGGGTCCCAGACTGTAAACTGAACAGATTCAAATATTCTTTTGTGCCATTAGTCATTAATCTGCTAAACTCAGACAGTGCAGTTAAAAAATAAAAGTAAAAGGCTTAGGAAATGTGCAATCAAAACGGCACATAGGTCAAGGGAATGTGCAATGCAATCAAAAACTGCACACAGTTCAAGGGAAGGTGCAATCAAAACTGCACATAGGCTTAGGGAATGTGCAATTATTAAAAGAATGCAAGATACAAGGGCTTGCTTGTAAAGAGTGACTCAAAGGTTCTTGTTCGTGCATCACTCGTGGTCATACTTGGTCTCTTATTATTCTATTCTGTTCTATATGTGTTTATGTGGTGCTTTTGTTGTTGTGTTGTTCTGTCTTTGTAATAATGCGTGTGATCTCCTTTCCCAAGACAAATTTCTTCCATGGCAGACAATAAAGAATTATCTTATCTTATCTCGTTCCTGTCGATCTCGTATTACATCTCGTTTTGTGGAACCTGTATCTTGTCTGATCTGTAATATCGACATCTTCTCTTGTCTTCCAACAGAATCCAAGCCAAAACGCGCGAACTCCGAGAACGCCAGGCCAAGGAGCGGGAATACGCCGAGATCCAGGACGTGGTGAGCCCCCCCCTCAGTTCGGACGAGGAGCACACCTACGCCGGCATCGGGTCCCTGGACTCCTCTGTGGACGGGAGCAGCCTGGACCACAGCCACCACCACTACCACCTGCCCCAGAGCCCCGACAGCCCGCCCACGCCCCTCCACAACCAGGACAATGGACCCCCCGTGGAGGCCGTGTACGCCAAGGTCAACAAGCACCGCAACGGACGCCCTCCCGCTGCGGAAAGGTAGGAATGGCGTTGGAATATGGTTGTTGCGGTTTAATTTCGGTCCACCTGGCTTTTTTTAAATTATGATATGACGACATGATCTTTGATACAGAAACTGGCGGATTTTATGTGTAAACTCTTTGGACTTTTGAAATTGGACTTTGAGATGTTATAATATTTTAACAGTTGTGGTAATTCTATTTTGTAAATGTGGAATTGGAAGTCTGGCCTTCAGCAGATGCCGTATTTTTAGATTGTCTTTGGTTTGACTTTATGGAATTGAGAATTTGCAGTTTTGGCCGTAAGGTTCCTGTAAAGATGACATAGTTTTTGATTTGATAGCTCAAACTTTTAACTTCTGATGAACATCTATAACTCTTTCTGTCAATGCATTCTGTTTATCCTTATTGATTTTAACAATTAAATGAAATATCTTGTTTAATTTCAATGCCATGGTTGTGTTTTTGGATTTAATGTGAGCTAATATTTCAGCACGTGTTTTTAAAAGAAGACAATAATCACACATTTTCATAATATGCATTTTTTGTTTTCCCATATGAGTTATCTACAAGCCAACAGAATACGTCCATTTAAACAACATGAGAACTTCTATAAATGAGTTATGACAGTAATAGACAGTAAGTAGAGGTAATAAAATTCAACCCATGCAGTTTCATTCAAGCAGTGATACTCTGCAACAGTAGAACCCTCTTCCTCCTCAGCCTCTACATTTTCTCCTCTTTCCCCTTTTGAGAAGAACAAAACTTGGTCTTGAGTGTTTACTGATACTCGCTCAACCAACACCAAGATTTACTGGAGTGTTAACTGAACTCTATAGTTTAAGTCAATTGTGTAAATTGTGTTGAAATTTCTATTGTGGCTGTTTTCGGCTTGCACTACTTGGTATCTTTTGCCCCTCTAATATAAATGAGTGTCCATCTTTACTTAAGTGAAGCTGGTGACAACATGCTTCTGTTTCCAATACATGACTTATAGGGGAACCGGTCTCAGAAGATCCAGAATCAATATCTGATCTATTACATCTCAGCATCCCTCATGAGAACCTGACCTATCTACATCTACTATATGACCATAATTGTCAGTCTGTGATACCACGTTTGCTACTTGGTATCTTTTTGGATTGTAAAATAAATTCAGCGTCTGAATAGTGGATGTTCTGAGGTATGATATGTCCATTTTCACTCAGCTGAAGTTGGTGACAATATGCTTCTGTTATCTGGGAACCTGATTTGTCTCAGAAGATCCAGAATCAATATCTGCTCTATTACATGTCAGCATCCATCATGAGAATCCGACCTATCTACATCCACTAGATGACTCCAATTGTCAAAGTCTGTCTCTCTCATTTTTTTAGAAATCTCTTTTCTCTTGTCCTTCACTCGTCCACTCAAACACCTCTACTCCTTTGTTGTAAACTGAACTCTATAGGCCCATGGCATATATTTACTGAGATTAAGTCATAAATTGTGTTGAAGTTAACATTTTGGTTGTATTGGGCTAGCGCTACTTGGCATCTTTTTGGGTTGTAAAATAAATTCAGCATCTGAACTGTGAATGTTCTGAGGAATGACATATCCATTTTCACTTAGTTGAAATTGATGAAAATGAGTTTCTGTTCCCAATTCATGACAATTCGGAGAACTTAATTTGTATCAGGAGATCCGGAGTCAAAATCTGATCCATTCTGTTTTCCAATATCAGCATCCCTCATAATAATCTGACGTACCTACATCTACTATATGACTCCATTCGTCAAAGTCTGTCTCTCCTTGTTAGAAATCTCTTTAGAACTTTCGCTTGTCCTTCACTCATCCATTCAAACATCACTAACCGTTTCTGCTCTGTTATTGAAAACTGAATTCTATAGGCCTATATATATTTACTGAGATTAAGTCATAAATTGTGTCAGTTTTCATTTTGGCTGTATTGAGCTAGCTCTACTTGGAATCTTTTTGGACTATAAAATAAATTAATCATCTGAATTGTGGATGTTCTGAGGTATGACATGTCCATCTTCACTGAGTTGAAGTTGTTTATTTGGGAACCAAATTTGTATCAAGAGCTCCAGATTCAATATCTGATCCATTCTATTTTCAAGTATCAGCATCCTTCATAAGAATCTAACCTACCTACATCTACTAAATGACTCTAGTCATCAAAGTCTGTCTCTCTCTTTGTCAAAAATCTCTATACAACATTCCCTTGTCCTTCACTCTTCCATTCAAACATCACAAACCGTCTCTGCTCCTTTGATGCAAACTGAATTCTATAGGCCTTTATTTACTGATATTAAGTCATAAATTGTGTTGAAGTACTTGGTATCTTTTTGGATTGTAAAATAAATTCAGCGACTGAATTGTGGATGTTCTGAGGTATGACATTCCTGTCTTCACTTAGTTGAAGTTGGTGACGATATGCTTCTGTTATTTGGGAACCGGATTTGCATCAGAAGATCCAGAATCAATATCTGATCCATTCTATTTTCCAGTGTCCGTATCCCTCATAAGAATCGGACTTCCCTATGTCTCCTATCTGAGTCCAGTCGTCAAAGTCTGTCTCTGTCTTTGTCGAAAATCTCTTTACAACTTTCCCTTGTCCTTCACTCGTCCATTCAAACATCACTAACCGTCTCTGCTCCTTTGTTTACACCTCACACTCCTCGTTCCCCCGCACGCTCCATCCATTATGCATGCACTTCCTCTTCTTCATCTGTACTTATCACGCGCGACACATGCCTCCACAGCAACAATGAATTTCACACCGGATTTCTATCACCTAGCTCGTCCCGCGAGACCCTCCGCCTCTCTCCCGCAATCCGTCGGCTAGCTAACACAACAGTCAGTGATGCTAGCGCTACCTCCCTTACCTACCTAGAATTTAATTTCGCGTCGCCACTTTTTTTTTTTTTTTTCATTATCCTCGGATCACGGGTAATCCTCGTCAGTCCCCCCGCGCGTACGTTGTGTTGTGTTATTTCGCGGTCATGGTACATCGCGAAGACGCTAGGGGGTTGTAGCGTTCATAACCGGCATGTCAACGGGAATGTCTGATGCAACGGAACAGCGCCGTGAACGTTTTTTTAGAGGTTTGAAACGGCAAACGAAATGATGTCAAAAAAGGGTTTGGAGAAGAAAGTGGAGAGGTTGTGACAGGTTCGGGACAGAATGGAACTAATTTGGTTTTGAGCCTTTAGTAGCTAGTGACAAGACTTTTGTATTTGCATGTTCTTCCTGTGCAACAGTAGGTTTGCTCTGTGAGATCTTATACCCCCATCAATCTAAAATAAAAATAAAGTACAGTAAGGTAAGGTAAAGGAAAATCAAGTAAGTTAAGGTAAAGTAAACAAAAATAAAGTAAAGTAGGGTAAGGTAAGGAAACGTACAACAAAGTATAACAAAGTAAAGTATGGTAAAGCAAAATAAGTAAAGTCAGGTAAAGTAAAATAAAGTAAGGAAAGGTAAAGTAAGGTAAAGTTAAGTAGGGTAAGGTAACGTGAAATAAAGTAAAGTAAAACAAGGTAAGGTAAGGTAATGTAAGGTAAGGTAAAGTAAAGAAAAATTAAGTAAGGTAAAGTTTAAAAAAAATTAAGTAAGGTAAAGTAAAATAAAGTAAAGTAAGGTAAAGTAAAGTAAAGTAACATAAAGTAAGGTAAGGTAAAGTACCCAAGTTTCCCAGACTTCACTGAAAGATGAGCAATTTTTAAAATACTTTTTTATGAGTACAATAAAATACATGTACTTATTAGTACTAATACTAATACTAATTTATTCAATCAGATTGTATTTACCGTTTTAGCATTATTTGAACATCAGGGGATGAGTTTTTTACTTCAAAGTACATTTTTAAGCATGTATTTCAGTAGTTTTAATAGTAGATTTTCTCATGTGATACTTTTTATTTTTATTTTTCACTTGAGTGATTTTTGCCCCTGTATCTGTACTTTTACTGAAGTTACAAAATTGAGTATTTCATCCACCACTGCTTCTGGCAAACTACGTCTTTTGTTTGAACAGAAATAAGAAACTTTAACTTATTTCTTATATCAGTACGATTTTGAATCAAATGTAAAATGCACAGCTCAGGTGTCTGAAAGTAGTTTAAAACAATTGTGAATAAAGACATTTTAAGAATATTTATGGATTTCAGCCAGCTTACCTTTTAATTGTGTGGATATAATATTTAGTTGTGAATTGTTTCTGTGATAGCTGACTTCCCGCTGGTGGTACATGTGAGCAGACTCTTTCCTGGAGGCTGCCCCGGTCTCTGTCCCATCGGTTGTTATTCTGAACCAGGATGATCCCCGTGCAGTGTGTGTGATTGACAGCCATCACCTCGGGGCCCCTGACCTTTTTCCAGCCGCGGTGTGACCATATGTGACCGAGCCCGAGGAGCACGTCTGCTGCCTGGGGCTAACGAGGTTTAGATAAGACAAGGTTATCTGGTCTGCTGAATCCACTCATGTACGTAAGGCAATCAGAAGTTCAATGATCAGTTTGAATTCATTAAGTTTCACCGTGTAACTTTTTAGCCTAAGAATAGACCATTTATCCATTTTGGATGTTTTTTTTTTGTTATTTTTTTGGCCCTGAAAAACACAAAAAGAGGTTTAATCTCCACAGACCTGACTCCAATTTGGCCTTTTGGCCATGGAAATGTTCCTTTGACTGTAATATTCCACAGTATAGCACGAAACGTATCTGTCGTACGATTTTAACTTTCTATTTCCTTGGAGTCATGCAGACTGTGTACCACCTCTACAAAGTTTTTTTCTCCATGTAGATGTTATTGCTTTGTCTGGAATGTTTCACAGTATGGCATTAAACGTTTCTATTCATGGAGACCAAACCAGACCAAGTTGCAGGTCAGATCTGTGAAGAGGTGACTCTGCCCACAGCCAGAATAGTGGCTTTTATAGGTATTTTACAGCTGTACTTTAATAGATTTAAGATAAATATGAGGTAGAGCTGTTTAATGTCTGGAACATTCCAGACAGAGCTATGACATTTCCATAGAAAAAAGAAGAAACCAAAAGTTACATAACACACCTTTAACATTAGACTAACTTAAAATTTCTCTGAGAAGTGACGTCAAAATCCTATAATCTCTATTTTTTTTCCACAACCTGCTTTGCTCCCAAAAGAGAAAGGTGCCTGTTTACGACTTCATTTACATTTCGCCGAATTAAAACCGCTGTAAGACCTCGACGCGCGCCGCAGTTTCAAAGTCACTATACTCCAAACGCTAATGCATAATTCCTAGCGTTCCAAAACACTATTATCACCTTCTACTTGCTTTCATGCCTGTTGCAAATTGTCACCTCCGCTAGTCTTATTTGAGCACTCCTAGCTTAGTGCGCTATGCTAATTATAGATACAAGCGCGTCGCGAGTTTGAGGTTGCGCGCCTTGAGAAAGTGATAGCACCGTACGGAAAAAAATACATAAAAACATTGGCAGGGACCGGATTAGCCCCTTGCGATTTTTATATTTTTTTTCCGATTTGATTTTGAAAACAGGCATGCAGCGTTGTTTGCGGCCCCTCCTTCATTTTTCATTTGCATATCTGGTGTAGTGCAGCTTCAGTAATATTTGTCTCTCTGCCTTTGAGATATAATAACGTCGACTGGTGCTGTTTACAATTTTCAAAGAGAGGAAAACGCCGGAGCTGGTGAAAGCGCGGCAGTCGCTTCGCCGTCATGACAAATACAAACAGTGATTTGCATTTCTGAATGAAACCTAATGGAACTTTTATTGTCCAATACAGAAGGGCGGTACAAGGGAAATTGCAATCCTTTGTGATATTGGCGCGTAAACAACGAGGGAGGGCGCCGAGTCGCTCCGAAAGAGTCGTGTAGTTTGCCTCGTGATGGGGTTGTGTCCTTGGGCAAGGCACTTCATGGTTACAAATGATGAAGCGCGTTATAACCCTACAGAGAATACTGCACTGGAAAAAACAATAGCTAGGTGAGTTAAAATGACTTAAACTAAGAACATATGAATCTAGTAGAGTTTGAGTAGATTCAACTTGACAAGTAAAATGATCGACAAATGGAATAAGTGTGTTGTTCTTAATTCAAGCAAAACTCGATTTTGTTTCTTATTTTAAGCCCAAAAAGTTGTTGTTTTTTCTTATTTGAAGTGTAACAAGATGTATTTTCATATTTTAAGTACAAAAAGTCTTATTCCACTGGCAGATCATTTTACATGTCAAGTGAAATTTACTCAAGTCATGATAAAACTTGAATTCAAGTCATCTTAACTTGACTTGATTTTTTAATTTATTTTTTTGTAGTGTTAAGTAAATGCATTAAAGAGGAAGATGAAACTACTTTATTCCATGGATATAAAGCAGGATAATTCCAGTAAAATATTTTAAATGGAGAGTATCATTAAAAGGCCTGAGATGCAACAAATAAATAGTAGTAGTAGTGGTAGTAGTAGTAGTAGTAGTTTGTTCTGTCATTTTGCAGTACGACAAAAACAATAGGACTGAAAGGGTTTTGGCTGAAGTAAAAAGTACTTCTAATGCCTGATCCTGTTTAACAATGAAGGTATTCCAAGAAAGAAAAGTTTGAATTTACAGTTTCACTTAGGACTTACTGTATATATAAGTGACAAAAAAATAAATAAAAAATGAATGCATAGTTCATTCATTCCAGAGCTCTATAGCTTTCAAAACATAATGCTTCTGCAGTGTTTAAAGCGTTTTAAATTATAATGCAGGTTATAATAACTCCTCTAAAAGAAATACTTTTTTTTTGTTTAGTTCTTATCTTCATTTTTTAGAAGATTTTTTAGATGCCTGTTCTTCTAAGGTTATACTCACTCTCTCTGTTCAGTTCAGTTCACTCCTGTAGACAGTGAAGGAGCAGATGATTCTTGGCTTTGCACATCACTATGACTGTACTTGGGTCAACAACATCAAAACGTTGTTGACCTGAATTTTTAACCTAACAAAAAGAGGATTTCACATGATTAATAATCCTGATAACCTTCTTTTGGAGTAGAAAAACTACAAAATGAACCAATAATTAACCATAGAAATAATTTATTCTACCCTCTGCAGCTCAAATCTGACCTGATTTCATAAAAAAATGGCAAAAATCTCCCCAATATTGTGAAGAAACTGCACCCACGATAAGTATTTAGACCAGGAGTCCCCAACCTGTTGCTTGGGAGATACCAGTAGCTCTCCACTGCCTTCCAAGTAGCTCGTCAAGACATTTCTGAATCATACATATAGTGCTGAATAACAAAAAAAAAAAGTGAATTGACAGGAGTACTTGTATGAATGCAGTAGTGGTAAGAGGGGATTAACCCAAAGAAGTAGTGACAACAGTAGTGAAAGAAAAATGCTTTGAAATATCAGAAGAGGGGCTGCAGTAGATACCCAGGAGGCTCTTCTGCTAGGAGTTGCCGGTTCCATTCCTGCTAACAACAGAAATTGAGCCTGACACTTAGAATTCCTGTATTATATCATGTTATAATGTAGTTTCCTCCTCAAAACAAACCTGGAGTTGTGTTTTGTTTCATTCACACGTTTTATCTCCGAAGCTCAAAATGCTCTGTCCCACCTTGTGATGTCATGAGGTGGTAGTTTTCAAGTGAACAGCTCCTTTTACCTTCAGTTCAGTTGAGAATGGTAACTCTAGATCTGAAATGATCCAAATGATTATATGGCTTTTAAAAGCACACTAGAGCGCTCCCTGTATTACCACATGACATCACAAGGTGGAACAGGGTGTTTTCCGTTTGTTTGAAGCCTGTATGTGCATTTATTTGTGTGTTAAACATGTGTGAATGAAGCGAAACACAACTCCAGATCTGTTTGTCATGAGTAAACTACATTAGAACAATAATATGAAACCCTTCCATCTATACTTGTCTTTCTGAAGGTTTTACTCTTAAAAATGAATTGCTCACCCTAAATAATGCATATATTATATCACTTTAGGGATGTAACAATAACCAAAATATCGTGATATCGTATCGTCAAAAGTCTCACAATAATATCGTGGGCTGTCACAGTATATTGAATTACAAGTTCCTTTGCTTAAATGCAGGTTTTATAGTAGCAACAGCTTATAAACATCGGGAACTACATATCCCAGGATTCATTTCAGTGCAAACAACGTGAAGAAATATGTTTTTGACTTGAATTCTTGGGATTATGATCAAAGTACTTCACACCAAAATCTTGTCAAGGTATTTTAAAAGCAAAAAAGTGTCCTATCTATAATTACATTAGCCCCTCCAAAATATCGTACTGTGACATGCATATTGTGATAATATCGTACCAAGAGATCCAAATATCGTTGCATCCCTGTATCACTTACATTGTTTTGCATTCATTCAAAGCAAATATCTAGATGTTTATATAGTTTTTTAGCAGTAGTAGTAGTCCTTTACCAATATTAATATCAGTATTAGGGTTAGTAGCAGTAGTAGTAAGTATAGCAAAATAGTAGTTACTGTATTTTCTGCACTATAGGGCGCTCTGGATTATAAGGCGCATTGTTATTGAATGGTTTATTTTCAAACTTTTTTCACATATAAACCGCACTGGACTATAAAACGCATTAAATGAAACACAACAGTTAGATAAGTCAGTCAAACTTTATTTAACGCGTTCACAATAACTCTCAACTTTGTTCAATTGTAACGCGTAAAAAAATACTGTCTGAGATCGATAAATTGTCATAATTTTTTCAAACAGTTGGGCGATTACAGCGATTACGGCGTCCATTATCTGAGTCAGTGTGGTTACTGTTCCCTGGAGTTCAGTTCAGTGATGATTCTGGTGTTGGTGAAAGCTCGGACCACAGTTGATACTGATCCTTAGCCCAGGCCTCCACGATCCGTTGGCAGATCGTGGCGTAAGTCTCTCGGTGCTGTCTCTCTGTCTTGGTGAATGTGTGTTTGCTTTCTCTCATCCACTGCTCCCACGCAGCTCACACTTTCACGTTATAACAGCCTTGAGTTTAAAGTGGGCTTTGTGAGCGTGTCTCTTGACAGGTGCATTTTGATATTAAAAGGAATCACAGTATGTATTACTCCTGATGCTCCTGACTACGGGAGCCGTAATACTGCAAGTGGTGCGGCTTTGTAGTTTACTAAAGTCGTACTAAGACACTTGAATAAATTCATATATAAGGCGCTCTGGATTATAAAGCACGCCGTTGTTTTTTGATGAAATTAAAGGCTTTTAAGTGGGCCCTATAGTGCGGAAAATACAGTACTAAAATCCAAAAATCGTTCAAAAACAGTTCTCTGTATTTCAAATGTATCTTTATTTTTACTTTCTGCAATTCATAAGGCATTCCCCTGCGTAAAAAGCCTCTCCCAGTGATGTGAAAGAACGCGTATCATCACGAATCGGCACGGTAAACCTTATTCCAGCCGTGTTTTCAGCTATCTCCTGATTATCATATGACCTCCGCGACGCCGCCTCACATCTTACCTCGTAGAATTGGTTCCGGGGAGCTAGCAAATACCAGCAAATTGAGTTGAAATTAGCTGACAACCTCCCTTTATTTGTGTGTCAGCGCCGAGAAAAACACGGCGAAATGCGCTCGCTTGAACTAATCAGGATCTTAACATCTGAAAAGCACCAGGGCGGAGGTGGAGGTGGAGGAGCTAAAAACAGAACCGCCACGGAAGTTCCCATAAGGTTGTTTACTGCAGTACAAGGGGAAAGCTGGGGAGAGTACACAAGTCTACAAGTACTATTAAGGATGTGTGTAATGGAGAGGTATGTGTGCAACAGGTTAGAAGAAGTTGAAGGCAATGTCGAGAAGGTTTTGAGATACAATTTATTCTGATGTTGTCAAGAATGTGAACATTTTGAAGCGAAGTACTCCTGATCGTGAATATACTCGTAGCTCGAAGGTGGATTGTGTAACTTTTCTGGTGAAGGATCTGTCAAATGGAGATGTTATTGCTTTGGAATGTTTCACAGTATGGTATTAAACTTTTCTATCTTCATCGAGACCAAATCAGGCCAAGTGACAGGTCAGATCTGTGGAGAGGCGACCCCGCTCACAGTCAGAACATCTGTTTTTCTAGCTATTTTTGAGCTATAAAACCACCTGTAATCCAATAAATAAGGTAGAGCTGTTTAATGTCATACTGCGGAACATTCCAAGCAGAGCAATGACATCTCCATAGAAACAAGAAGATGATAGAGAGATGGGTCCCTGGATGCTGCACTAGGATCACCCACCACTCCTGAAGAGTTGTCCCATGGCACTAAAGAATGGGTCAAATGCAGAAGATAAACTTTGCATATACCTACTTACTATGGAGGTTCTAACTCAGACATGTCAAACTCTGGCCCGGGGGCCAAATTTGGCCCGCGATATAATTATATTTGACCCGCAAGATCATATCAAATATGTATTAGAGCTGATCTGCCGGCTATAGAGACAATATTTATTAAAAATGTTGTTATTATTTCATATTATGCTTCAATGTTTAAGCAACTTTTATTAAACTTTGATTTGAATAAGAAAAGGTTTAACATTACATATCTCAAAAGAAGAGAAAACATGCAGATGTTGTTGAAATTTTTTAATAAATATTTAGTTTGGCCCACAACTTAGTCCCAGTTTTTAATTTTGGCCCAATGTGAATATGAGTTTGACACCAATGCTCTAACTGAATAATTTATAAAGCCTCATAATGGAACTTTTTTTTTTTTTGTTGTTGCCTTTTTTCACTTTGGATTTAGTCACTTACAGTGAGTGGGCTTGCATCTCCACAAACCTGACTCTTGCTTGGCCTAGAGGAGGGCCTTCTTCCTGCTTGTTTCCATGGAAATGTTCCCTCTTTGGTTATAATCTTCCAGAGTGTGGCAGAAAACACGTATATCTCCATAGACGATGTTCTGAAGTGTGGTTTTAACTTTCTGTTTCTGTGGAATCATTTGGTTGTTGAGCCGTAACTTAATATATAATACAAATATGCTTTTCTCAGTTTTTAATTACATTTCTAGTTTTGCAAAGGGCAAATTAAATTGAAAATAAATTGAAAATGAAAACAAAAGACAAACAAAGGAAACACGGATCATGAAATTTATTGGAGACATTTAAAGGGGCATTGTGTAAGTTTTATGGTGGAGGGTCTGACACCTGCTTGTTTCTATGGAGATGCCACTGCTCTGTCTGGAATGTTCCACAGTATGACATTAAACAGCTCTACTTTACATTTATTCAACTACAGGTGGTTTTATAGCTGAAAAACACTTACCGTCGCCTCTCCACAGATCTGACATGCAACTTGGTCTGGTCTGGTTTCCATGAAGTTAGAAAGGTTTAATGCCATACTCTGAAACATTCCAGACAAAGCAATAACATCTCAATGGAGAAAACAAAAATCTGACTGACACTCCACCAGGAAAGTTAAGGGCCGTTCACACCAAAGCGTCAAAAAACACCTTGATGCCTCTATTTGGACGCCTTTGCATTTGAGTTTAGACGCCCCTGACGCGCGTCTTTGACGCCGTGGACGAACGGGACAAAAATACTACGTCCGTTGCCCTGGAAACAAGAGCCCGGTCCCGCTCTTTTCCTGAAAAGATGTCAGACCAGACTGAGAGAGACTTTAGTGTTTTTATGACATAAAACCATCAGCGAAGGAGATCAGGTTGATGACTGGGGCGTATATATATTTATACTCCGCTAATGACACTGGATCAGTCTTGGTTTAGTCCTGGTCTAGTCCCAGTCTAGTCCCGGTCTAGTCCCGGTCTAGTCCCGGTCTAGTCTCGGTTTAGTCCCGGTTTAGTCTCGGTCTACTCCTGGTCTAGTCCCGGTTTAGTCTTGGTCTACTCCCGGTCTAGTCCCGGGTTAGTCTCGGTCTAGTCCCGGTTTAGTCTCGGTCTACTCCCGGTCTAGTCCTTGTTTAGTCCCGGTCTAGTCCTTAGTCCGGTTTAGTCTCCCGGTCTAGTCCCAGTCTAGTCCCGGTTTAGTCTCGGTCTAGTCCCGGTCTAGTCCTAGTCTCTCCGGTCTAGTCCCGGTTAGTCCCGGTTAGTCCTAGTCTTAGTCTCGGTCTAGTCTCCTGGTCTAGTTCCGGTTTAGTCTTGGTCTACTCCCGGTCTAGTCCCGGTTTAGTCTCGGTCTAGTCTCCCTGTTTAGTCTCGGTCTAGTCTAGTTTAGTCTTGTTTAGTCCGGTCTAGTCCCGGTTTAGTCTCGGTCTAGTCCCGGTCTAGTCCTTGTTTAGTCCCGGTCTAGTCCCGGTCTAGTCCTTGTTTAGTCCTGGTCTAGTCCTTGTTTAATCCCGGTCTAGTTCCGGTCTAGTCCCGGTTTAGTCTCGGTCTACTCCTGGTCTAGTCCCGGTCTAGTCCCGGTTTAGTCTCGGTCTACTCCCGGTCTAGTCCTTGTTTAGTCCTGGCCTAGTCCTGGTTTAGTCCTGGTCTGGTTCTGGCGTAGTCCTCGCGAGCCGCTCGGTGATTGTGGCGTATATATTTATGCTCCGCTCATGTTTGTGGCTCTCGCTCTGGTTCTCGGGTCTTTCTTCCTGATAATAACGTCGCTGCATCACTGGATACTCGTCCCTGATTGGTTGACGTGCCGCAAAAACGCAGGACGCTCTAGTCGCGTGTCCACATAAACTTTACATAGAAACTGGACGCTTTGACGCTCTGGTCTGAACACCCCTTTACACAACGCACCTTTAAGTTTCCACGTTTCCATTACGAACCCATTCACCACTACCTCACTGAAACAAGCTTGTCTTTCCTCCTTCATACGAGGCCACAGCTGGATATTAAACCAATCCTCCTCCATTTCGTTCTAATAGGCCTTCAGTAATTTTTTATGTAAGGTCAACTTTACTGTAAAACATGCCCCAGCCCGCCCCGCGCCCGTAAACCTTCACAGATACAAGAGTCGAATGTTTTTTTCACCTCTGTTTCTCCGTTTTGGGTTTTACGGCTCCTCAATGGGATCACGCACCACCAAAGCTCATTTGACAATTTATTAGCAGCGAGCGTGTTATTAGCCCTGGCAGCCCCTCTGGTGTTTTGACAGCGCTGTCAGACTCAGTCAAAGCCAAGGGCCCCGGAGCAGTCAGGAGAAAGGAGTTTGGCGAACAGCTCGTATCACATAAACCTAAACAAGATCTGCAGATGAAAAATATACGCATTATTTTATATGTGTAACCTATATTGTACTTTGTGAAGTTGTCAGAGTTAAGATTTAAGTTTCTTTTCTTGAATTTGATAAAAAATTTGAGGTCACAGTGGCACAGTCAGTTACGTTATTTTACCTGCAATGTTTCAGAAAATTAGGGGTGTAAGAAAAAATGTATTGAGTGATATATCGTGATACTTCACTGCACAATTCTCGAATCAATTCAAAATGCATCCGAATCGATGTCTTAAATAATAATTTTTGCAAAAATTCATTATTTACATTCACTGTTCTGATGATTTAAACATTTTTATGAATTATATTTCATATAAGTGTGTTCTCATGAAGGTGCAGTTGCCTCCGCTCAATTTCATTTCTTTCAGTCGACTAGGTCAGGAATCAGAATACACTAGACGGTTTGTAAGAACCCCAAAAAAGTGCGAGTTCGGGCACCAGCCAATCAGCAAAGAGCCAGACATTCTGTGTTTGCAACAATTCCCAAGATCGAGGATTTAAAGCCGGAACAAAGAGAATCTTTGGTGAATTTTATCAAAGGGAAAGACGCTATTGTCCTTCCTACGGGATTTGGGAAAAGCTTATTATACCAGTTAGCCCCGTTACATACGTCACGACCAAATAGCAGCGATTGGTTAAATAAAAAAAGTACCCACCAACTGTCAAGTGAATGAATCCTAATGCTACGAGTTCAGACGGTTTCTACAAAGTGAAACCGACTCATGAATCAGACTAGTTGACTGTATTAAAAGAAGTAATTATTGATAAATCGTAAAATATCTTCCTATGTTTTAGTATTGGGACATATCGAGATATATCATGAATCGTCACATGCATATCATGATATGTATCATATCGTCAGACTCAATGCATATAAAATATACATGAAATTGCATTAAATTTAGCAGTCTCCATGGAGACAAGCAGACAACTCTATCAAACCAAATATTTTCAGCGATAGAAATTCCTGCAAATTTGATAAACAGAAGGCAGATTTATTCAAAGAATGGTTATTCTGCCGAACATTCCAGTCAAAGCAGCAACGTTTTCATGAGACAAACATGTGATAGATCCTTCACCATAAAAGTTACATAATGCACCTTTTATTAAATTGTATTGCTGATACAGTTACTAAAACCAAACAAAAGTAAATGAATAAATCATGTTTGTATTTGCTGGTCTTGGGGCTGTTTGTAGAAGCAGTTAAAGCAAATGAAAGATATAATGGAAATGTTTTTTTTTTTTCCTTTTTTTTTGTCTTCCCAGAGTTTTAAGCTGATGCAGGTTTCTCTTCTTTTCCTCAAGGCTTTCTCATTTCTAAAAAAAAAAACAACAAAAACACAGATTTAAGAACTAGATTTAAACTACATAAAAGGTAGGCTCTTAAAACTTTACCGTTTACTTTTAATGGCAAGAAAAAAACAGCTTCTGTCTATGTTACTAAAGGTGCACAATATCTCCAACTTTTCTGTTGAAGATATTGCCTGGAATGTTCCACGGTATGGCATTATGCTTATTTATCTCCACGGAGACAACAGATAGCAACACAGAGCCAAGTTACATGTCAGATCTGCGGAGAGGCGAGCCCATTCACACTAAAAACGCAAGATTTTAGGTCAATAAAAAAAAATAAAAAGGTTCTGTGAGGAGGAAGAGGAAGACTTGTTTCACCTGTTTTATTTTTGTCCTTATGTTGCCAAGTTTTGGGTTTCTGTTCAATCTTGGTACTGTCAATGGGAATTTCTTTTGTAATTTCCCCCAGAAACATCAGGTTGTGCATTTTTGAGGGGAAGTTCACACCTTTTCTGAAGACTTTCGAATTATTTTGCTAGGAAAGATTTTAATTTTAAGGCTTCAACAATATCAAATTTTTCTGTGCAGAGAAAACAAGAAATGTGGCTGTTTGCTGCAGGTGTTCCAGTCAGCGGGAGCAGGTAGTCGGTGCTCTTGGGAAAAAGATCAAAACTTAAACACAATGGAATCCAGACACTCCAAAGAAGTAAAAATCACATGAGGAAAAATATCTAGTTAAACGGCCTTTATTTAGATGACCAAAGCCAACATGTTTCGACCAAACTGGTCTTCATCAGGGCTTAAATGGAGATGCAATCTAAGCCCTGATGAAGACCAGATTTTTACTTCTTTGGAGTGCCTGGAATCCATTGTGTTTAAATATCAAATTTATGTTTGGAATACTTGAAAAACATAATTCACAATCAGTACTGTCTAGAAAATTGCCATGGAGAATAACAAATTATTGGAGCGTAATAGGAAAAACAGGATATTTGCTCACTGGAATTAGGGATAATAATAATCATCATTATTGTTACTGTTTATTTCTTGTGTTCTTCATTTTCATATGGTTTTGAGTCCTTTGTTGAGTTGCTTTTACATTTTTACTTTTTAAATTTGTGTTTTTATGTTGTGTATGGATGTGACGTGTGGGTGATGTTTGGTTGAGTGTGAAGCTTGACCTCCTTGGAAATATCAGTAAGAAAAAAAATAAAATAAAAAAAAAAAAAAAAAAAGCAAACATGCAAGATGGATTTTGGATACGTTAAATACCATTCCGGAATATTCCAGACCAAACAATAGCATCAGTATAGAGAAAAGGTGTGGCGGACCCTCCACTAGAGAAGTTACACGGTGCATTTTTAAAGATTCATGGAGCAATCTGGGTTTACATCGAGTCTGATTCATCAGCCGGTTTTACTTACTTCTACTTCTACTTAGCCTTAGATTTTGTTCATTTTGTGCATTGTGGAACTTTTACGGTGAAGCATCGATCACGTGTTTGTCTCATGAAAACGTTTTTGCTTTGACTAGAGTGTTCGGCAGAATGGTTTTAAACAAATCTGCCTTCTGTTTATTAAATTTGCAGGAATTTCTATCGCTGAAAATATTTGGTTTTGGAGTCGTCTCCTTGTCTCCACAGAGATTGCTTTTAATTTTAATGCAATTTCATGTATATTTTATGTGCATTGCCGATATGATACATATCATGATATGCAAGTCACGATTCATGATATATCTCGATATGTCCCAATAATAAAACATAGGATGATATTTTACGATTTATCAATAATTACTTCTATTAATACGGTCAACTAGTCTGATTCATGAGTCGGTTTCACTTTGTAGAAACCGTCTGACCTCACAGCATTAGGGTTAGTTCGCTTGACATTAGGTGGGTACTTTTTTTTATTTAAACAATCACTGCTATTTGGTCGTGACGTACGTAATGAGCCAGTAACAGGACTAACTGGTATATTAAGCTTTTCCCAAATCCCGTAGGAAGAAGGGTAATAATGCTTTTCCCATTGATAAAATTCACCAAACATTCTCTTTGTTCCAGCTTTAAATCCTCGATCTCGGGAATCGTTGATAATACTGAATATATCACTCTTCGCTGATTGTTTGGTGCCCGAACTCGCACTTTCGGGGTTTTGTGAACCATCTATTGTATTTTGATTCCTGACCTAGTTGCTGGAGAGTGGCACCAGCCGGGCTAGGTTTACATTCATATGTTATTGAAATAACAAAAAACGAATTGGATGTTTTTCTGCATTATACGGTTTGATTTTGAATATTTTAACATCAGAAACTTTGATACGTTATAATGGGAGACGACGTGAAAAAAAAACAACAACATATAAGCTCCCGGACTTCTTCAGAGTGTGAGTATGTCCTCTCTGCGATTAACATTTCACAGTGAAGTAAAAAGCACCGGACTTCTTCTCCAGTTCAAAACCTGACTCTTTATCGACTGAGGAAAATGCATTAGCTCCTTCATAATCTCATTTCAACTTCTGAAGGTAGAGGAGAAGGTTCGAGCTCAGAATTTCGAAACGCTCTTAGACTCTCTTAGATGTTAGAACTTCCAGCTATAACGCCGTATCTCCTCCAACACCTTCTCCTCGGAGCTTCTGTGTGACGGAAACTCCGGCGTAAGTAATGGGAACAGCAGTCAATCAAATTCTACTTAGAAGGTTTTGTACCCCCAACCCCCCAACCCTCAACCCTCCCTCCCCAAATCCAGAGCATGGCACCTGTCAAGTTGTGGCTGACAGGTGCGGTTGCGGGGAAGGTAGGAGCGGAATCGGTAATGCGCGCCCCCGCCCCTTCCCCCTTCCCCCTTTCCGTACCCGTGCACCCAGGGGCCCTTCCTCTCTGTCAGCTGCCTGTCGAGAAATAAGGTCAGGCGGTTTAACGGGTTTGACTGGGAGCTGAAGGTACGTAATGGAAAAAAGGTCTAGGTGTTGTGATAGCTGTACGTGGTTTAAATGAGAAATTACAAAATCAACCAAAAAAAAAAAAAAAAGGAAAAGGATTTTTTTTTTGTTAGCATTTTGTGTTTACATTTGTACATTTTTTATTATTATTTTTAGTAGTAGGAGTAGCAGTAGTAGTAGTAGTAGCAATAGTAGTATGTATGAATGTATTTTATGTATGATTTTTATGCATTTATTTATTTTTTTTTATATTTATTCATTTTAATTTACATTTTTTAAATTTGTTAATGTTTATGTATGTATTTATTTTTAAGTCTATATATTATATATATTTTTTATATTTTTGATCAATATATTTTTTATAATATGGTCCAGTTATTTTATTTTTTTAAAGTTTTATTCAAATAATTTTGTCATATACCAGGCATGTCCAAACTATGGCCTGTGGGCCAAATGCGGCCCTCAGACAAAAGTTTCTTGGACATCAGGCTTCCAGGTAAATTGACCCAAATTACCTTGCATCAATTAATGAATTAACTTTTTACTCTAAGTTTTTTGAAAATCTACCTTGATAAAGCCAATATTTAATATTTAGTGTGTGGTTTTAATGATCTTAGTATGAATAAAGTCTGATGGCCCATTCTAACATGTTAAACTTATTTACATATTTCAATTATTCACTGTACTGAGCTCCAGTCTACTGCTCTCGATCAGCCCTCTGCTTCATCTGTGTTTAGATATTTGGCCCTTGATGAAAAAAGTTTGGACACCCCTGGTGTAAACGTATATATGCCTTACGAAGTACAAGACAGTCTGCCCTCGGGCGAGGTTTGAACCCATGACCCTTAACCGACTGAGCTTAACCAACTGAGCCACTGCAACCCCATAAATATGTGTAGTACCATAGTTTTAGCTCAAATAAAATAAAAATTAAAAAATTCATAAATTTGACCTTTTTTAATGTAATTTAAATGTATTTTTTGATAACACTACACTTTGGTAACATTACATCTTTGTTAATATTTATAAAGTACTTTGAATGCATTTTGCATTTTTCTGTATTATTATATAAAATATTAATCAAAAGCAAGTTACTGAAGACTTCCACAGCCTGAGATTGTGTGTCCTCACTAGTTTGGCAAAACGGAAATGAAGTGATATAAATTCTGCAGAAATAATAACAAATAATTTTAGAAATATAATTGTCACAGCACAAAACAGCACAAACAAAATACAAACGTTTTCTATAATTTTCTGCCTGTTTTGAGGCTATTAAACATTTTGAGGGGCTGGATGACGTCATCATCAGCACAAAACAGCACAAACAAATGACTACGTTTTGAGCGTTTAGAGCATTTTGAAACTTCCTTGGGGCTATTGACCCCAATTTGACCAACAAAAGAATCATTAATATCTCAAAAACTAAAGCAGCACAAACAAAAGTTTGAAGAATCATGAATGAAGCACAAATGATTGACGGTTTTTGTGTAGGTTTGCGTTTGATGGAGGTCCAACTTCATGCAGGTGAAAAACAGGCATTCTGACTGTGAGTAGGATCGCCTCTCCACAGATCTGACCTGTAACTTGGTTCGGTTTGGTCTCCATGAAGATAAAAATGTCCGGACCCTCCACCAGAAAAGTCACACAATGCACCTTCTTCAACCAATTTAACTTTTCATTTTCAAAACAACAACTTCTCCAAACATCTCAAACCAATCTCACAAACCTCCAATTATCTCCTATATCCCTTTACGTGACTCCATCGCCATGACAACGAAATGGAGACTATCATTCCGAGCTTCTCAATCAGACATTCTCCGCTCCCAATCACCACTAATCTTTTTTTATTGTTCCTTCTCATAACGTCGCTATAATTAACCGCAATTAACAATCAGCGCGACGTCGTTTTGATCGTCTTTATTTACGCTTCAATCACCGCCGGATTACCAACACTTTGGGACGGCGGCGCGCGTAGCTTTGATTAAACGCCGCTGCTTAATAATGCATCGGCAAACAAATGCTCCGCTAGCCGTTGCGTCGTCTACTTGCTAATAGCGCTCTTAGCTAGCCTCCGGGGAGTCGAATTGAAATGCCTCGCAATGGAAGCCTTGTTTTCGTTATTGCCGTGCATACATTAGCGCTAACTGATGATATTTTACCAGCACGCCGTTAGCTGTCGTATGATGGGTCGAATCGAAGCCGCTCTTGGTATACACTACATAATTTGTGTGATTTTTCATTCCCGCTAGCACGTTTTGTTGTTTACTTCTGCCATCTTGTAGTGGGTGCCATTATTCCCTTCGCGTGCGGCGGTATGTTTGCGCAATTAACGTCACGGAGAATGTGTGGTGCACCTTTTTATAGGGTATAACTGAGAATAAAAAGTGGGTTCATCTGGATGCTAGCGGGGGCTGTGTGTGATGTCTATGTAACGAATGGGGATTTCAGTTAGCATGTCTGATGTTAGCGATGTTAGCAATGTTAGCATGGACATGTTTTGGAGATTCAGTAGTTGCTTTTCTCCGTGGAGATGTTGTTGCTTTGTCTGGAATGTTTCGCAGTATGGCATTAAACCTTTCTATCTTTATGGAGACCAAACCGGACCAAGTTACAGGTCAGATCTGTGGAGAGGCGACCCCGCTCACAGTCAGAATGTCTGTTTTTGTAGGTATTTTTGAGCTATAAAACCACTTGTAATTGAATAAATGTAAAGTAGAACTGTTTAATGTTATACTGTGGAACATTCCAGATAGAACAATGACATCTCCATAGAAACAAGCAGGTGACAGACCCCCAAGCAAAAAGTTACACATTACATAGGGCACCTTTAACACCTGGACAATACCACCTTGTCAAAGCCTGAACAGCAGCCTTAAATCAGGGAAGTCCTATGTGATGTCACGTAGTACTTGAAATTGCAGCACACACTGTTTTTTACCACTAAGATGCACATGTACCAAAAGTGGTCATACCAGTTTGTCAAAGTTTCATCTCCTCAGATCTCAGAAGCTCAGAGGCCAGGTCTGGTTAGTACTTGGATGGGAGACCACTGGGAAAATCAGGAGCCACAGTGGGGCACTAGTCACAAAAACTGTTGTTGTGTCCTTAGGCAAGACACTTCAACCACATTGCCTTGTATGAAAGTGGTGTGTGCGTGAGTGATGGTGGTGGTCAGAGGGGCCGATGGCACAGATTGGCAGCTTCGTTTCAGTCACTCTGCTCCAGGGCAGCTGTGGCTACAGTAGTAGTTTACCACCACTGAGTGTGGAGTGAATGAACAATGAACTGTAAAGTGTCTTTGGGCGTCTTGAAAGGCTCTATATAAATGCAATGATTAATTAATAATGAATTAATTATTCATTTGTCATTTTGAAACTATAGTTACCAGAGCTGTTTGTAGCTATAATGAAATGCACAAGGCCCCTAAGCTACAAGAAGATCACATTTCTGGTATTTTTTTGTATTTCACTTTAGTCAAAAAATATTAAACTGTCACTAAGAACTAAATCTTTAGTTGTCTTTTGCTGCTACTTAACTGTGCATATGGTGTTTAACAGCACTGTCTGCTGTTCTTACACATTTTTAATAATAATAATAATATTAGTGCAGCAGTTTTATACAGCACTTTTCTTGACACTCTAGACCAGGCATGTCCAAACTATGGCCCGGGGGCCACATGCGGCCCTCAGACAAATTTTTCTTGGCCGTCAGACTTCCAAGTGAATTGGCCCAAATTACCTTGCATCAATTAAATCTTGAAAATCTACCTTGATAAAGCTAATATTTCATATTTAGTTTGTGGGTTTTAAGGATCTTAGCATGAATAAAGACTGATGGTTCATTCTAACGTGTTAAACATGCACATATTTCAATTAATCCCTGTAATAAGCACCAGTCTACGGCCCTCGATCAGCCCTCTGATTCATCTGTGTTTAGATATGTTTTCCTTGATGAAAAAAGTTTGACACCCCTGCTCTAGACACTTTACAGAGCATGATTCATTCACTCCATACCTGGAGGTGGCAAACTACTGTTGTAGCCTCAACTGCCCTGGGACAGACTGACAGAAGAGAGGCTGCTCCAACCACCTCCACTCACGCACACAACACTTTCATACTAGGCAATGTTTACGAAGTGTCTTGCCTAAGGACACAACAGTTTTTACGACTGGCGCCCCCTTGTGGCTCTTGATTTTCCCAGTGGTTTCCCATCCAAGTACTGACCAGACATGGCCCCTGAGCTTCTGACATCTGATGGGATCACACTCTGACAAACTCGTATGACCACTTTTGGTACATTTGCAGCTTAGTAGTAAAAAAGTGAGTGTGTGCTACAGTTCCAAGTACTACGTGACATCACACAGAACTTCCCTGATTAAAGATAGCTGTTTCTGATTACGAACTCAAATTGGATACTAAAGAATATACAGTACAATACTCAATACCGATTCTGATACCACAATTATAATAAAAAAACACTATTTATTTAGACAATAGAATGTGATTTTCAGCATTAAATCATAGGTACTTTCTTTAATCTTTCTTTATGTGTGTAATCCCTCAGTGGTCCATGGGCGTATACTAGTCTATGTGCTCTTATACTTGTTCTGAACCAGCTCAAGATCATTCTAAAACTATTCAGAAAAGATTCATTCGTGTCTTTTGAATGTGATTACTGTTTTAGCATCGATATTTACGAAAAATGAGTATCTAGTTTTGATAGTAGTTTCTGATTTTTGATACTTTCGACAACCCAAGTGGAGAGTATAATTTCTTCTCCTCTTCTTCTCCTCGGCGCTGTTAGTGAAAATGTGATTATGTGGGCGTGTATTGTCCAGCACTTCACTCTATTGAACTGGTTAATGCGTTGACACTCGGAGCCCGAACCTTTCACCTTCTCCTCTTTGCACTGTTTGATGGAGTCCGAAATCTACCCGATCCCCCGGCCTTATCGCGCAAATGTACACAGAAGCGCGCGTATATCCATCTCCCGGGCCCCGCGCCGCTGAAATATTCGGCTCTATAGTCCCCTTCCGCCGGAGAGCCCGGGCCCCTGGGACGGACGGGAGGAGAGCGGGCGAGCGAGAAGCAATTTATCCAGCGTTTGTACTATTAGCTTCATTTAAGAAAGCAAACAGCCTGAGAGTGGAGAGGGGGAGGAGGAGGAGGAGGAGGAGAGAGAGAGATGGGGAGGGAGGGAACGAGAGAGAGAGACTTGGGAAGTAGGGAAGGAGAGGGAGAAAGAAAGGGAAGGAGGGGAAAATGGCAAGTAGGGAAGGAGAAAGAAAGAGAAGGGGGGAGAGATGGTGAGCAAGGAAAGAGAGAGGTGGAGGGAGGGAAGGAAGGAGGGAGAGATGGGGAGTAGGGAAGGAGAGAGAGAAAGAGAGAAAGGGAAGGAGGGGGAGGAGATCGGGTGTAGGGGAGGAGAGAGAGAGAGAGAGATAGAGGGAGGGAAAGAGGGAGAGATGGGGAGTAGGGAAGGAGAGAGAGAGAAAGGGAGGGAGGCAGAGATGGGTTGCAGGAAAAAAAGAGAAGGGAAGGGAGGGAAAGGTGGGGAGTAGGGAAGGAGAAAGAAAGAGAAGGAGAGAGAGAAATGGGGAGCAGGGATGAGAGAGAGGGAGGGAGGGAAGGCAGGAATGAGCGATTTGGAGTAGGGAAGGAGAGAGGGAAGGAAGGAGGAAGGAAGGAAGGAAGAAGAGATGGGGAGTAGT
This sequence comes from Boleophthalmus pectinirostris, assembly GCF_026225935.1. Taxonomy (NCBI): domain Eukaryota; kingdom Metazoa; phylum Chordata; class Actinopteri; order Gobiiformes; family Gobiidae; genus Boleophthalmus; species Boleophthalmus pectinirostris. The sequence goes on from NW_026571070.1 coordinate 29,719,330, forward strand.
GGAGGAAAGAGAGGAGGGAAGGAGAGATGGGGAGTAGTGGAGGAAAGAGAGGAGGGAAGGAAGGAGAGATGGGGAGTAGGGAAGGAGAGAGAGTGAGGGAGGGAAGGAAGGAGGAGAGATGGGGAGTAAGGAAGGAGAGAGAGAGAAAGAGGCAGGGAAGAAGGGAGATAGAGGTGGGTAGTAGGGAGGGAACAAAGGAGGGAGAGATGGGAAGGCGAGAGAGAAAGAGAGGGAGGGAAGGAGGGAAAGATGGGGAGTAGTGAGGGAGAAAAAGAAAGGAGGGGAGAGAGCGAGAGAGATGGGGAGGAGAGAAAGAGAGAGAGGGAGGCAGGGATGGAGGGAGGGAGAGATGGGAGTGTGGAAAGAGAGAGAGAGAGAGAGGGATTTAACAAGGGGAGTAGGAAGGGAAAGAGAGACAAAGGGAGGAGAGATGGGAGGGAGGAGAGAGAGGAGGCAGGGATGGAGGGGAGAGATGGGTGTGGAAGAGAGAGAGAGAGAGGGATAACAAGGGGAGTAGGAAAGGAGACAAAGGAGGGAGAGATGGGGAACAGGGAAGGGGAGAGGGGGAGGAGGGAGAGTTGGGGAGTAGGGAAGGACTGACGGAAAGAGAGGGAGGGAGGGATGGAAAGATGGGAGTAGGGAAGGGGAGAGAAAGAGATGGAAAGATGGGGAGTGGGGAAGGAGAGAGAGAAGGAGGGAAGAGAGGGAGGCAGGGATGGAGGGAGAAAAAGAGACAGGGGAGAAGTAAACAGGGCACCATTACCTGAGGAGAGAGGGAGAGGGAGGGGGAGAGAAAGAAATTGAGAGATGGGGAGAAGGAGGGAGGGAGAAAGAGAGAGGGGGAAAGAAAGGGGGATTACTATTATCTTCATTTAAGAAAGCAAACAGCCTTCAAGCAGAGAGAAAAAGACAGGAGACGGAGGAGGGTGAAGGGAGCGAGAGATGGAGAGATGGATAAAGAGAGGGTGAGAAGACAGGCAGAGTAAGAGAGAAAGAGGATGAGATGCAGAGAGAGAGAGATAAAGAGAAAGAGGGGGCGGAGGAGTAGTATCAGCGTCATTAAAGAAAGCAAACAGCCTGCGAGGAAGAAAGACAGAGAGAGAGAGAGAGAGAGAAAGGAGGGAGAAACAGCGGGGGAGGAGAGAGAGAGGGAGGGAAAGGGGTAAGAGAGGAAGGAAGAGAGAGACGTAGAGAGAACGAGCAATGGAGAGAGAGGGATGAAGAAAGAGAGTGAAGAAAGTAGAAGCAGAGAAAGAAAAAGAGACAAAGAAAACGAGCCAGAGAGAGACAGTGAGAGAGATGGCGGTTGGGCGGAGGGAGGGAGTGAGGGATCAGCCGAGCGAGGGTGGGAAAATGATATGGAGAGAGAAAAAGAGAAAGAGACAGAGAAAGAAAGAGGGAGAGAGAAAGACAGACTAACCCCTGATCCTAAATCAAGTGAATGAAGCTTATTAAAGGCTCCAGTACAGCGTGCACTCCGTCAACGTCCGTCCGCTCCGGGCCCCGAGCCTATGCACACGGGCCCCGGCCTAACGCATTTGAACCAGCACATGAAAGAGGGAAAAAAGAGGAGGAGGAAAAGGGGGATGAGAAGGATGTGGGGGTAGGAGGGGTTACAAAATGGCTGCCGGCGTTTGGTTCGAGGTTGGAGCTCAGTCGGTGGAGCGAACACCTCAGGGTACGTCTTTGTGTACGAGCAGTAAATACTACGACTACTAATACTCCAGTTAATCCTGGGTGATGTTGTATTCTTGACAACGTGATACGAATGAGAAAACGAAGTGATAGGAGAGATTTAATAGTGAAAAGAGGTTAGAAATAGAGCTGCTTTATTATGGAAAAAAATCATCACTATTGTTTTGGTCAATATTGAAATCATGATTTTTTTTTTTTTTTGTTACACTAAACACAGGCTGCAGATATGAACCTTAGAGCAGTTTTGCGATGTAAGAACATAAAATGAATAAAAAATACTTTGAACATGAAATATTCTAGCCTGATTCATCAGACGGTTTCACTTTATGGGAATTGTGTGACCTCGCAGCATTAGGATTCGTTCGCTCGATGGTTGGCAGGTACTTTTTTTATTTCACCAGTCGCTGCTGTTTGGTTGTGACGTATGTGAAGTGCCAAATCCCGTAGGAAGAAAAGCAATAATGTATTTCCTCTTGATAAAATTCACCAAACATTCTCTTTGTCTCAGATTTAAATCTCGATCTCAGGGAATCATTACCAACACAGAATGTCTGTCTTCATCTACATCCATCTCGACGCTTTGTTTACTGTTGTGCTGTTCCACAAAAGATATCCAGACAGATGCTTGAGTTTGACATCATGGCTTCACAGCTTTTCAACTTCTGTGGTTCTTGAAAAACCATCTAGTAAATACCGTCTAGTCACTGGAGAGAAATGGAATTGAGCGGAGGCACTAGGTGGCACCAGCCTGACTAGAAATAAGGCATAGAAAAAACATAAATGTATCCAAAATAAACGATATATCCAGCTGTTCTACAATCTCTGTATATTTAAAAAAAATATAAAATAAATATACTTGTTTATATTTTTTAAAAAAAAATCCCAAAATAAACTTTGTTAAGCTTTATCGTTTCAACTCGATTATATGAGTTTGGAGATCGTTTGACACACGAATCGAAATCACGATCAAAATTCCATTAATTCAGGGGTGTCCGAACTTTTTTCATCAAGGGCCTTATATCTAAACACAGATGAAGCAGAGGGTTGATCGAGGGCCATAGACTGGTGCTCAATACAGTGAATAATTGAAATATGTGCAAGTTTAACACATTAGAATGATCCATCACTCCTTTACTTATGCTAAGATCCTCAAAACCACACACTAAATATTAAATATTGTCTTTTTCAAGGTAGATTTTCAAAAAACTTGCAATAAAAAGTTAATTTTTCATTGATGCAAGGTAATTTGGGTCAATTCTCTGAGAAGCCTGAGGGCCAAGAAAAATTTGTCTGAGGGACATGCCTGCATTAATAGTACAGATTTAGTTAGAAAAGAGGTGCACAGTTTACAGTGTTACATTTAAAGTGAGTAAAAGTACGAATGACACATATTCTCAACCAATATGTCCATTGTTTCAAAATACGTTACAAGTTATAAGAAATCAATAAATAAAATTCATTCTTGTGATATTGCAGTGGCACAGTTATGTAAGTGTTTGTCCATTAACGAGTCAATCACTGGTTCAAACCCAGTGGAGAAAGAAGTACTACATTTAGTTACTTAAGTAAAAGTACAGATACCAGAGCAAAATAAATGCTCAAGTAAATGTAAAAGTATTACATGAAAAAAAAAATTTACTCAAGTGAAAGTATTAAAGTATCTGTGTAGAACTTAAATGAACTTAAATGTACTTAAAGAGTAAAAAGTTAAAGTATTTTCTAATAAAGCTTCAAATGTTGAGATTTTGAAACAGATTTTCGTTGAATATTGTTCATCAGAAACAATGAAATGGAATTAGCTGTTTTTCTTTTTTGTATATTTGTGTTTGCTCAAACTATGAATGTGTTAAAAATAAAACCTTGACCTTTTCAGCAGGTTCCCAACTATGATAAAAAATACTTTCACTTTTCAGAAATCAAGTGGAGTAGAAAGTACAGATACCTGCTGTTAAATGTAGTAAAGTAAAAGTATCCACATAAAATCTACTTAAATATAGCACAGATATCTGAAATGAATACTAAAGCACAGGGTAAGTAAGCAAACAATGTGTCCAGAAATGCAAGATATAAAAAAATGCTAACCACTCTGCCACCGCACAACTACTGCACCCATTTTGCGATATCTGAATTAAAACTTAAATTAAAAACTACAAAATTTTGACAGATCTTTTCCCTTTTTGTGCATTCACTAATAAAAGAAATCCGCAAAAATCATAATCATGCCAGTTAGACATGTTTAATGCTCTACTGTGGAACATTCCAGACCAATCAATAACATCTCCATGGAGACGAGATGTTAACAGACCTTCCGGCAGAATTCTAACAGAGCACTTTTAAACTAACATCCTCAAAACTATAGCACCTGGTGAATAAAAATAAGCCCAACTCAGTTTCTTCTCCTGGTTTTCCCCGTTCCAAATCGATTGTCCACACTCGCACATGTCCGCCTTGTTTATTTCAAGAAAACACATGCTTCAGATCACACGCCGACCAAATCAGAGCGGAGAGGTGCTAACGTAGCATCAGCGCCTTTTAGAATACTCCCTTCACACCGAGCTCCAGGAATAAACATGTGAGGAAAGAATGTCAGGTGACTCAATGTGGATGTGCGTCGAAGAAGTACAGCAGACGTGACAAAAACAAAAAGTCTGTTGTTGTTTTCACTTTTAAACGATTCTTGACACACATTTTGAAGTAGATGGTATATAGACACGGACTCTTGGTTGTATCTCTCGAAGCAAACTCTAGAAACTGAAATAGGACCTGTGTTTTGAAGTCCGTATCTTCTCTGGACCCATTTTAGTCCTTAAAGGTCGTGTATTATGATAAATTGATTCTGTTGGAGGTGTATGGAGCAGAGGTGGGACCAAGTTGTTGTTTTGCAAGTCTTAAGTCTTTGACGTCAAGTCCGAGTCAAGTTCCAAGTCAAATACAGGAAAGTCCAAGTCAAGACTTGAGTCACTGGTCCATAAGTCCAAGTCAAGTCCAAGTCGTCTGCTTTGAGCTTCAAGTCATTTCAAGTCTTTAAATGAGAGTACCAAATATAGCTCAGATTTTTGCAATTTATATGAAATTTAAGCTAAATTGTACTTAAAAAGTCATGTCATATTTATATAGGAGTTGTAGAAATGTTACTTTTTCCTTTTAAAATATTTTGACAAGATCTTAGTGTGAATCATTACGGTCAGAACAGGAAGAATTAAGACTTAAGATTGCTTAATAACAGTTATTTTGTCGTGTAGTCTGAAATGGAAGAATCATGTTCTATGTAGTTCCTTCTGTTGTACTGTATATTACTGTAGTACATTTGAGGATACCATGTCACAGTACTTCAGTTACATCAAAAGTAACAAATAAAAAAATGGGAGGGACATGGTCCAGTTTGTAAAATTAAACATTTACAGTATCAACTGTGAAGAGAAAAGTATTTTCTAAAAACATGTATTTTTAGGAGAATCATCAAGTCTTCTCAAGTCACAGGCCTCAAATCCGAGTCAAGCCCCAAGTCATTGACCTTCAAGTCCAAGTCAAGTCCCAAGTATTAGTCCATTTTATCAAGTCAAGTCTCAAGTCCTAAAAATAGTGACTCAAGTTTGACTCAAGTCCAAGTCACAACTTTGAAGTCCCCACCTCTGGTATAGAGTTTAAAAACACACAGAGGAGCAATTCTGGTATGAACATGACATCACAAGGCGGAACAGTGTGTTTTCAGTTTAAGAGAAGAACTCAGCCTAAATGTGCAGGGTTTGTGTGTTAAAAATCCAGCTCCAGGTCTGTTTGTGATGAGGAAACAACATTATAACATCGATCAGAAAATGGTGTAATATGGGCCCTTAAAATGTCCTGAATTGCTGTAACTTCAATGGCTAAAGCATCTGTCATTGCCATGTTAACACTATTATGCTAATTTGTTATTTCAAAATGTTTCACTATCCATTTTTGCCAGCAGAGGGCATCAGACCCATGTCATTCAAACTCTGGCATTAATTTATGAATTATTCAGGACATGATTAGTTCTTGAGGGGTTAAAGCGCCCAGATGATGCAATTTCTGATCTATGTTGTAATGTATTTTCATCACCATAAACATGTTGATCTGGAGTTTTGTTTTGTTTCATTCACACATGTTTAACACACAAACCCTGAATATTTAGGCTGAGTTCTTCTTAATACAGGAAGTGTTCCACTATGTCCTTAAATTCCATTCACTTATAATAATAATAATGGTCATGATTTCAGCCCTGGAACAGAGCATTTTGAGCTTTGGAGATGTAGACAGAATAATAAAGTCACGCAAACATCTGTGAATGAAACAAAGCAACTCGAATCACAACTCAAGGTCTGTTTTTGAAGAGGCTTAAAGCTCACAAGAGTCAATTTTGCGTAACATCTGATCTTTAATCTCTGTTATGAACATCTGATAATACTGATTTAGAAACTAGGTTTAATACAACAACATTTCTATACATATTTACAAAAGTAAAAGTATGTGGGCAAAGTGGATTATGCAAGATTTGTATTGTGATTGGCCTTTAAAAATGCTGAGTGTCTTTATATTAGCATTTCCTGTTTTAAAACTTTAAATAATGCTTATGTATAGAAAAGTTTAGAAAAATTGTTTAGCATCAACTGTGCTCTTTTTGCTTGCTCTGTTGTTGATGATTTATGGACTCAAAAACTGCACAAAAACTGTCTCTGGAATTCTACCTATGACGTCACAATCCGGGGAAAATTAAATCTGAGTGTTTTTTGTGGCTCAGAGGAAGACGACCTCATAAACGGGATTAAAGAAACAAGCGTGAATGAATCTAAATACAACTTCAGGTATGTTTACGATGAAAAAACAAAGTCAAAACATAGAAATACACTTCTTGTAATTAATGCTTCCGATTTGTGATGAAATTTAACTTGCAATCCTTATTTACTTTCTACCTTTGCCTCACATTGCAGTCGCTCCTAACGCAAAACCAATTGAATAAAACTGACTATCTTAAAACGCCTTAACTCCTCGCCATAACTCTTCCAGCACAAACAACTCGGTCCAATCACATCTCCCAATCCACAATCTTATCATCCCCATCCCTCAAGAGTGGACTTCAGACAGTGTCCTCAGACTGGCGGCTCCGTTTTGATCTATGGAGATTTCAGAGGCGCATTAAAACGAGCAAACAAGTGGACTGTACCGAGCTAAGAGCACATTTACAAGCGCACGGAGGTCTCGCGGACGTCTCCCAGGCTCCGTGAAGAAGTACCAGGGACAAACAAGTTCGGCTGGGGTGAATTAAGGCGATATTGGATGATATTGGTGCAGTTGTTGTGGCCGGAGGGGTGCCAATTCCCACTGCGATGGTTTAACGATGCCATGATACCGAGAGGAAGCCCGGGGCGACTGTGGTGCATTCGAGTTCTGTTAGCAAAATAGGAGGTCAGGAAAAGAGGTACAGGTTGATAACAGGTTATTTTTTTTGAAAGGTTGAGTTTGTAGAGTTAGTTTGGACGGTAGGTTCAAATATGATGTAAAATGTATGGGTATTTCTATTGTATACTGCTAGAAGTAGTGTTATTAACTCTTTTGAGCTTTTAAAAATATTTATTTTCAGTAGTTATTTATTCTGTGGTGTTGTGCAAGTTCCAAATGGCTATTTCATCCATAAATTCAGTATATTCTCTGCATAGTTGCATTCCTGTTTCTCATTCCTGTCTTGATCAATATATTAAGTAATCCATCTGACACACAATCTTAAAAAAAAAGAATAAAGCAATATGCATAAAAAATAGCGATGAGCATTGCCATGAATCTGGTGATATGATATGTACCATGATATGTTTGCCATGATTCAATATACCACGATATACAGGATGTCCCGATACTGAAACTAAGGATGATAATTATGTGTAATATTTTGGTGGAGTATGCCGTCATGAGAACAAAATCGAATGAAATACAATTTATTTCATTTTTAAATTGTGGGAACAGTAAATGGAAGTCATGGATTTGTTATGAAAAACATGACTATGCAAACTGTTTTGGACGTACGTTGAATCAATCTGCGAATTACGACGTATCACGATATATCACTTTTTTTTGTACACTCTGAATAGAAATTATAGCATTTTAATTTAAAAAAAAAATTATTATTATTTTTGTAAATAAAAGTTCTATTTGCTCTTTTTTGTCATAATTTGGTGCAATATAAAACACAAATGACTATTTATCCCCAATATACTGCCTCAGCGCTCATGGGTTAGCACCGGGTGTGGATAATAACATTTCACATGTCATGACCTGTGCCCCTCGAAACATTAGAAACCATCTTCTTGCTACTACCACAAATTTTATATGTTGCTAACCCTTCACATATCTTCTCAGAAACACGATTTTTCCCATAAAAAACTTCGGTTGGCAGTATTCCGAGACCCCACACGACTCAGTCTTCCATATTTAACGGTGGCTTAAGACAGATGAAATGTGTCTCTGCTGTTTCTGGTTGTATTTAGGAAGTATTTTGCATTTCATGTTCAAATAATGCTTATGTACAGAAAACACATAATTTTTTTGCATGAATGGTATTCTTTCTGCTAGGTTTTTCCATGAACAAGTTAAAAACTGCACAAGAGACCTCAAGATTTCTACGTATAACGTCACAATCCAGGGAAAATTTAAACAAGTAGTGTTTTTAAGAGTGTTAAAGAAGAGTGTTTTCTGAGTCTCAAATTAAGATAAACTTATAAACAAGCTTCAGGAAACAAGCATGAATGAAGTTAAATGCCGTTATTTTATATGTTTTTATATTGCTATTCCTTGACCTGTACTCAAAATACAGAAACACATTTTTTTTTACCATAAAAATTTCAGTTGGCTGTACTCTGGGCCCCACATGACTCAATCTTCCATATTGGATGAGGGCTTTAGACAGATGGAATGTGTCTTTGCATTTTCATTTCATATTCAAATAATGCTCCTGTATAGAAAACACATTCTTTTTAGCATTAACATTGTTCTTTCGGCTAGATTTTTGCAAGAACAAGTTAAAAACTGCACAGGAGCCATCTGGATTTCTACCTGTGACGTCACAATCCAGGGAAAATTGAAACTGAGTCTTTTCATAGGCTCAGATCAAGACAACCTTATAAACAAGCTTCAGGAAACAAGTATGAATGAAGCTAAATACAATTATTTTATATGTTTTTATCTTCCTTCCATATTCCTTGACCTAACTACAGGTCAAACACTCAAAATACAGAAACACTATTTTTACCATTAAAAACTTCGGTTGGCAGTACTCTGGGACCCCACATGACTCAATCTTCCATATTGGACGGGGGCTTAAGACAGATGGAATGTGTCTCTGCTGCTTCTGGTTGGATTTGGGAAGTGTTCACCCATTCAGCTCCCCGTAATTACAAAAGGCCCTCGCCGAAATCCACCGCGAGAATGGTATTGGGAAAGAAAAATGGAATATTCTCACACAAAGAATATAGATAGGTCTCTTTAAACATTTGTGTAGAGTGCACGCCGATGTGGGTATGGTTGATTTAATTACGTGGGCCGGGCACATTGGATGGGTTTCGATTAAGAGCAGCTATAATGCTCTGATACAGTTGGACTCCAGTGACCACTTAGAAAATACACTTTAAGCACTGACTAGAAAGGATAGTGCAGTGGTCAGGGTTTAGGTGCTGGGATGGTAAAGAAATATATATATAAGAACCGAGAAAGTACTTGGAACTATTGTATATATAGCAAAGGTGTAGTAAAACATCCAAATACCTTGACAATTGACAGTACTCCTACTAATAACGGTGACTAATTAACATTTGTATTGTACTTCTAGTGTACAATGTACTTCTAGTGTACAATGCCAAACTTCAATTCTAAGGACTAAACTCGATACTCAATACAGATAACAATACCACGATGTTAACAAAAAATATTCTTTCTTTAGACAATAAAATTTGGTTTTCAATATTAAATCATTGTACAGATTTTCAAAATAAAACAAAACTGGGACATTGGTTTAGTGGTTGGTAATAATAATATTGTGAAATTAGTGCCTAATTAAGGAAAATTGTTCTGCATTCGGTAATAATGGGAGTCAGTATAGTCACATTTTCTTTGTGTTTTTGTCATTTTTAAGCAGCTTTTCTGTATTTTACCTAAACAAGTGACAATTTATGCCTCTCTTTACTGTTGGGAGGAATCAAATTGGTCAAAAATTGGGATATCTGGGACATTTCTTGTGTAAAAAGAAAAATCTCCTGGGACAAAGGACACAGGGCTCAAAACTGGGACTGTTCCAGGTAAATAAGGATATTTGGTCACCCGTCTGGACCCCATAGTGGTCCATGGGCGTATACTAGTTTATGTGCTCTAATACTTGTTCTGATACAGCTTCAGATCATTCTAAAGCTATTCCAGAAAGCTTCATTTCTTCATTAGTATCCAGTCTGCTGACGATCGGATTGGTGGACATACGCTCTACACACTGAGCCACTGAAGCCTCAAATTGTACTAGTAACGCTACTGCTATTGTTCTACTACCAGTTACTAAGTTGGCAACTCTGTCACTTTTGGTCTAGGCACAGTCAGTATAGTTCCTGTTGGGTCACTGTTAGTGTCACTACTTCCTGTTCAGTTGTATCTCTGTGAGGTTTTTGCTTTTTTGATTCGTGCTAAAGCGAATCAATATTTAAAGATAAGTTAGTGAACAAGAAGCTGTGGCTGGATGTCACTGACAGCATGTTAAAAAGTAAACAAATAAAACAAATACTTGAGCCGAGGACACTTCTGTGTTTAAAAAGAGAGATGTTTGTGTCACCAGACGTCCCTGTTGACCCGGGACAATCCCAGTCCCGGCAGATTTATACAAAGCCACTGATTTGTCCCAGTTTTATACAAGAAATGCCTCAGGTGTTCTTATTTTTGACCAATCTGATACTCTCCAACAGTAAAGAGAGGCATAAATTGTCAGAAAATCTGCTTAAAAATGACAAAAACACAAAGAAAACGTGACTATCCTGACTCACATTAGTGCCGAGAGCATACAAATTTTCCTTAATTACACACTCGTTTCACAATTTTATTATATATACCACCAAAAAAAGTTAGTTTTTTTTTCCCCCCCAGTTTTTAATTTTGAAAATCTAGTCAACCTACTCTCAATGCTAACGCTAATGCTACTGTTGATGCATAATAAATATTCCAAAGCTACAACACCAACATAAGTGTTCTACATATAAAAATAATTGGTCAGTTTGAATACATGTTTATTTTATGTTTTCTAATTTTAATAGAGTGTTAGCTTTGGGACACAGTGTGCTCACTAGCATGCTACTATGCGCAGAAACTATAGCAGCATTGATTATCATATATAAATAACGTCACTATTTTACTACTGATAGTTTTTATAATCAAATCCACCAGTTACATTGTTCATTGTCGATCTGAATACAGTACATTCGTCCAAACAACAGTCTTTCCTCACGCACTAGCACTAGCACTAGCGTCCCCGTCCTCTGAGTGCACGTTCTGTATTATTGCTAGCCATTACCCGCTAACAGCACCTGTGCGCCCGGGCCCTCCCATCACATCCCCGCTCCCGCTTCTGATGGCCCGTAAGTGTCCCGCTGTGGGAGGGCATCCTGGAAACTCGTCTTCTTCTTCCCCGACTCGATTAAACCTAAAGAATATTCCCCGTACTGCACTTGTACGGCGGTCATTTAGGTCTCTCCATCAAAGCTCCGCCGCTGAGTTCACCGCCGTAATAGCAGAGTTTTAGTGTTACTCTGGGACTGCTATTAAAAAGAGTTTATGAGCTGCTGTTGTGTATGGAGTGAGTGCGCTGCTACGTCCGGAGGTGGGCTTTAAAACGATGTACACAAGTGTTTTTCACGTAATTTACTTCTATGGGGTATTACCTCCTAACTAGGGATGTAACAATAACCGAAATTTCGTGATATCATGTCGTCAAAAGACTCTGGGCTGTCAAAATATATATCGAATTACAAGTTTCTTTGCTTAAATGCATGGTTTTACAGTGGCAGCAGCTTATAATCATCGGGAACTACATATCCCATGATTCATTTCAACAAACAACATGAAGAAATATGTTTTTTACTTGAATTCTTGGGATTATGACGGAAATAACTCACACCAAAATCTTGTCAGTCTTGTCATTTTAAAAGCAGAAATGTGTCCTATCTACAATTATATCAGCCTCTCCAAAATATCGTAATAAATATCGTACTGTGAAATGCATATCATGGTAATATCGTACCGAGAGATTTGGATATCGTTACATCCCTACTGATAACACGTGTCATATTTAGATGGCCATGTTGCTTTTTATTGTTTTGAAAATGCTATAATTGGGGGAAAAAAATTACTATTAGTGATGTAATGATATCCAAATCTCACGGTACGATATTATCATGATTACTACACTTTACTATAAGATTATATAGGATTAGTACTTATAGGAGTAGTAGTTGTAGTACTTGTCATAGTGATTAGGCTAATATGGGTACTTGTTTTTACTGTGTATGTCTTTCTTATCTATAGGAGCAGTAGAAGTAATTTGAAACTTACAGGATTAAAGTGTAGTAAAAGTAACAGCAGTAGTAATAAGACCTTACAATTACTACTACTACCATTACTACTTTAAAGTATTTTCTTTCCACACATTCTCACAGTAGTTTAGTTGTATTTTACTGCTTTTATTTACAAAGGTTATAGTGTAGTAAAAGTAATAGCAGTAGTAATAAGACCTTACAGTTACTACTACTACTACTACTACTACTACTACTACTACTACTACTACTACTACTTCAACGTATTTTCCTTCCACACATTCTCACAGTATTTTAGTTGTATTTTACTGCTTTTATTTACAAAGGTAAAAATAATATTGCCCTAACAGTAGTAAAAGTAATAGTACTACAGTATGTGTTCTTGTTTTTATTGCGTATGTCTTTGTTTTCTCTAGTAGCAGTAGAAGTAATTTCAAACTTACAGTATTATAGTGTAGTAAAAGTAATAGCAGTAGTAATAAGACCTTACAATTACTACTACTTTAAAGCATTTTCTTTCCACACATTCTCGCAGTAGTTTAGTTGTATTTTACTGCTTTTATTTACAAAGGTAAAATAACATTGCTCTCCTAGTAGTAAAAGTAATAGTACTACAGTATGTGTTCTTGTTTTTATTGCGTATGTCTTTGTTTTCTCTAGTAGCAGTAGTAGCAATAGTAATTTGAAACTTACAGGATTATAGTGTAGTAAAAGTAATAGCAGTAGCAATAAGACCTTACAATTACTACTACTACCACTACTACTTTAAAGTATTTTCTTTCCACACATTCTCAAAGTAGTTTAGTTGTATTTTACTGCTTTTATTTACAAAGGTAAAATAACATTGCTCTAATAGTAGTAAAAGTAATAGTACTGCAGTATGTGTTCTTGTTTTTATTGTGTATGTCTTTGTTTTCTATAGTAGTGGTAGAAATAATTTGAAATTTACAGGATTAGAGTGTAGTAAAAGTAATAGCAGTAGCAGTAGCAGTAGCAATAAGACCTTACAATTACTACTACTACTACTACTACTACTACTAAAACATATTTTCCTTCCACACATTCTCAACGCAGTTTAGTAGTATTTTATTTTGTATCGTAGCGGTAGAAGTAATTTGAAACTAGTATAGTGTATTAAAAGTAATAGCAGTAGTAATAAGGCCTTACAATTACTACTACTACTACTACTACTTAAACATATTTTCCTTCCACACATTCTCACATTTTACTGCTTTTATTTACAAAGGTAAAAATAACATTGCCCTAATAGTAGTAAAAGTAATAGTACTACAGTATGTGTTCTTCTTTTTATTGTGTATATCTTTGTTTTCTATAGTAGCAGTAAAAGTAATAGCAGTAGTAATAAGACCTTACAGTTACTACTACTACTACTACTACTACTACAACTTAAATGTATTTTCCTTCCACACTTTCTCACAATAGTTTAGTTGTATTTTACTGCTTTTATTTACAATGGTAAAATAACATCACCCTAATAGTAGTAAAAGTAATAGTACTACTAGCAGCTGCGGCAGTCGTACCACTTTCAACTACCCCATTATGTTCCCATTACAGCACTTACACATGAGTACTGCTTCCCCCCTGCACATAAATCCTACATTCTCGCAGTAGTTTATAGTTCTTTTTTTTCTTTTTCTTTCTTTTTTTTTTACTGTCACCGCTGTATTCGTTCCACAATATGCCCCAGCGCGACTCTGCCTTCCCCGTTCTGCTTCTCCCGTCCGTAGTTATCCATTACTCATCCAAACAGCGTACGGCTTGATAGCAAACGGGGCTAAATGCGTTTCTCTCCGGCGTCTCCAGATATCAAATGAACGGTAAAAGATCTCTGTTGTATCACCGTGACGTCTTCATAAATTTGTGTAATGGGTGTACGAGTTAAAGGTTGGGCGCGTTTGAAATATGACGAACGGTAAATGCTACGGCGTAATATCGCGCGGACGAGCGGATAGTGTCGTCGTCTTTATGGACTCTTGTCTCTATCTGGTCTTATGCGAAAGGAGGTTGGGTTTGCTCGCACGCAGACAGAGCAGTGCATTCAAGGTAGCGCGGGTTTTACGGTGAAGATAGTGGCGGTGTTGACGTCGTAAACAGCGTTAAGTTCGTTCAGTGTGTGCAAAAGCTATCAATATTCTCTTGGAGTGTGATGTTAACTGGTTAACTATTTATTTTTAAAGGAACAGCACATATTAATGAACAAAAAACTAAATTAAATCTGCATATTTGATTGTATTGTTCCACTTAAAAAATTTGAATTTGTCAAATATTTTGCAATAGTCATAATTAGTGGGCTTTTTGTCTAATATCTTAATTTAAGAGTACCATATTTTTTGGACTATAAGGCGCACCAGATTATAAAGCGCAGTATCAATAATGTTGAATTCTCTCGTCTATTTTCATACTTAAGATGCACTGGATTATAAGGCACATTAAGTTAAACTGATCCTTAGCGCAGGCGTCCATGATCCATTGGCAGATCGTGGTGTAATTCGCCTGGCGTTGCCTCCCTGTCTTGGTGAATGTGTATTATGAATGTGAATGTGGGTGGATCATTTAAGTTTGTTTTTTATTTCCTATGAGGACGACTCAAATATACACTGAGTAATAAGCGCTGAAAAAACAGCTCATGTTTTGTACCACATAAAATCTGTTTGAGATCAGTAAGCACAACCAGAATTAATATATAAGACGCACTGTCAATTTTTGAGAAAATTAAAGGATTTTAAATGCGCTTTATATTCCAAAACATACAGTAGTTTTTGATAGTCCAGCTAGTAATGCAAAAATTTAGCTGGAGCAAAATCATTGAATTTAAATACATAATTGCAGAGTCTGAGTTTGAGACTTTGTTGTTATATTATTTCTTATATGACGAAAATTTGCTAAATTATTTGTTCTTCTTTTCACTGTTCTTTTGACATGTTTGAATACAGTAGTAGTTGTGGGTTCAGTGTTCTCGAGTTGGATCATTGGTGATCTCATGCTGCCAGATGGGAGGCAAACAACAAAATCTGCTTTTTAGCAACAGTCGTTTTGCTAGACTAATATAGACTGAAATTAAAAAGTATCCTCTTTAAACTATACTTTAAATATGTACAGAAACCTCAAATGTATACTTAAAGGTGTATTAACTGCAGCTTTTTGGTTGGGGGTCCATCACCTATGGATTTGCTGCTTCTCTGCCTGGAATGTTCCACAGTATGACATTAAACAGTTCTAACTTACATTTATTCATTTACAGGTGGTTTTATAGCTCAAAAATACCTAGAAACAGACATTCTGACTGTCAGCGGGGTCGCCTCTCCTCAGATCTGACCTGTAACTTGGTCCGGTTTGGTCTCCATGATGATAGAAAGGGTTAATGCCACACTGTGAAACATTCCAGACAAAGCAATAACATGTCCATGTTAGAGAAAAGCATTTGACGGACCCTCCACCAGAAATGTTACACAATGCATCTTTAAGTACTTTACTAGTTTTACTTCATGATGTTCCACCTCTGGTATTTGGTTACAGAAGTTAGTTCTACAAAGTTACAGAGTAACATAGTAGTACTGGAAGAGCAGATAGCATCAGTCACTTCATGGACTCTAGTCTTACAGAAGTCGTGGGGTTATCTTACGCTCTCTCAGGTCTGCGTGGGTTTTACGATGACGATGGTGCTGATAACGAAGTCGTAAACAGCGTTAACCTATTTCACTACATGAACAGGCTCAAACAAAGTCCACATGAAAAGGAAGTTATAGGCTGGGCTGCTGGAGTTTGATGGTTCAGGTAGTAGTAATAATAGTAGTAGTAATGAAACATAATAGGACTGAGGATTGTGAATTTGTTATCGCATTTCTTTTATACAACATAAGGTGGAGTGATACCCAAACATTGATATTTTGATACTGATTTTGATTCTCATGCAAAATATTTTCTTAATAAAATGTAGTTTTTCTCAATATGTTCTAATACACACTTTTAATTTTTTGATCAGTTAAATCTGAGATAGAGTCAAAATAATATTCTCTACGTCTGTGTAAAAGTCTTTAGTATTTAGTCTTAGGTATTGGTATCAGATCGATGACAACATTATTGATCTCATAATATTTTTAGGGTTAGGGTTAGGGTCAGATTTTTATACAGCACTTTTCCACCTTCAAGGAACTCAAACTGTTTTACATAAAGGAACCACCAGAGGCAGCACTAACACCTTAGGGCCCCCAAACCCCAGCCAGTTGCCCTCAATGCCACTAATGGCCGAGGCCTCAGAGCAATTAGATTTTCTCTCAATGTGACATTAAATGAGAGTATTTTACTTTTAAACAATAATCATAAGAAAAATAATAATAACCATATGTAATGGATGTAAACAAAAATATAACTGTACTAGCAAAAAAAATAAAACTACTTTCAGTTGTGGTTATCTAGTCAGCAACCTAACTAATAAAACAAGTTTCCAATCCACCATAATTCAAATAAATACAGATATGCATGTCTCAAGAACTATAGGGAAAAACAGAATAAATATATTAAAAAAACAAAACAAAACAGAAAAACGGTGCATTATAATGAGGACCCCAAACTCCTAGGGCCCCCAAAATGGCTAACTCTGCCACTGGGAACCACTCACCCATTCATACACACATTCATACACCAATGTACAGAGACACTGAGAGTGAGGTGGATTAAGTGTCTTGCTCAAGGACACAACGACAGCATTCAACTGAGAGTTGGAATCACACTGCTAACCATTGGTCATTGGATTTTACTGCTCAGCCAATGATGTTTATGTTGAGGGCAGGATTCACTCCTCACCTTCCACAGTGGTTGGTCTCTCTCCCTCATCCAGCTCAGGAGCTTGACACTTTTGTGCAGTATCTTTGCTGTTCCCAGTACTGCACTTTTCTGGACTGAGAGGTCTGTTGTTTTTCCTTGTATTTGCTGTAGCCACTCCTCCAGTTTGGGGGTTACAGCCCCGAGTTCTCCAATCACCACGGGCACCACTGATGTCTTCACCTTCCAGACCTTCTCCAGCTCCTGCCCCTGGTATTTCTCTAGTTTCTCTTGTTCCTTTGTCCTTTACAGTTGTTCATTCACATTCACATTCACATTCATTGGATTGACTGTGGTATTTTAAAGCACGCTCGCCTCTCCACAGAACAGACCTGTAACTTGACCTGGTGGTGTAACTTGCTTTCCATGGAGATAGATCGTTTTACTGTCAGTTACATAATATACCTTCAGTCAAATGATTATAAAGCAGAGGTGGGTACTACATACTACAGTATAACATTTACTTACACAAATTGCACTTTTTCTATACCATACTTTTACTCCTACTTGATCATATTTTGTTTGAAGTAACAGAATTCTTACTCGAGTAAATGTTGTGGTTACTCTGTGGTGACGTCACACTCACTCAGTCCACTTCTTTATACAGTCTACGCACCTTTTATTCACCCTGCAGCTCGACTTCCCCTCACTGCATCCTCCATTCACAGAACCGTCTCCTCTTCATGCATGCTCGCGTAGGCACTCACAAATGCTCTGTAAATCTCGCCATATGCTCGCTGACAAAGCTGGGCGCTCGCTAGGCTAAAGATGGCGCATGGGAAGACAAAATGCGAGCGCGTTTTCGTTCGGATCGTGGCTAATCTGCAGTTCTGCTTGTTGCCTGCCTGTGCCTTCCTCTAATCACAGTAAATCTCCGTACACATCTGTTACATGGATATGGTGGAGTGATAGTGTAACAGTGGGAGAACGGTTGTGGGACGTTTGGCAGTGCTACAAAAAACTGACAACATTGAGCTGTGGGTGTCCTACATGTATCTATGTTAGCGGTGTGAAAAAATACTTGATACTACATTTGGTGAGACAGTGTAGTAATCGTGAACTTCTGCGTCTATACATCTCCAAGACTATCTTTAAAGGACTATGCACTATGTAACTTTTTGGTTGGGGGTTCGTCACCTTCTTGTTGCTATGGAGATGTCATTGCCATGCCTGGAATGTTCCACAGTATGACATTAAACAGCTCTACTTTACATTTATTCTTTTACAGGTGGTTTTACAGCTCAAAAATACCTGGAAAAACTGTCATTCTGAATGTAAGTGGGGTCGCCTCTCCACAGATCTGACCTGTAACTTGATCTGGTTTGGTCTCCATGAAGAGAGAAAGGTTTAATGCCGTACTGTGAAACATTCCAGACAAAGCAATAACATGTCCACAATGCGTAACATTTCGATTGGAGAGTCTGCCACCTACTTGTCTCCATGGAAACGATATCACTTTGTCTACAGTATAAATTAAACCTGTCTATCGAACAGGGGAGACCAACAGGTTACAGCACTATGCTACATTATAGTTCAGATCTGTGGAGAGTCGCCCCTCTTCACAATTGGAATTATTATATTTGTGAACAAAAGAAGCACCAGTAATTCATAAATACTAGATAGATGTTCAGTCATACCATGGAACATTCCAGGCAATGCAATAACGTCTCCATGGAGACAATGTTTTGCTTATTTAATATAAGGAAACTTGTTTTTGCAGTTTATGCAGTACACTTGACTTATTCAGTGTTTTGATGATTAAAAAAGATGTTTATCTTATTAACCTGTAGTAGTGGCTGTTCACCAGAAAAGTTACACAATGCTTCTTTAAAGTGTAATATGACTTCTAACATCACTAAAATTTTACTAAAGACCATTTTTCTTGTTTTTGTGAAATGTATTGTTGACTTGGTTGGACACAGGCAGCAAATGTTACGCACTGTTCCTGTTATCTATATACCATATTTTTCAGATTATAAATCACTCCGGAGTATAAGTCGCATCAGCCAAAAAATGCATAATAAGAAGAAAAAAACACATATAAGTCGCACTGGACTATAAGTCACACTTTTTGGGGGAAATTTATTTTATAAAATCAGACCAGGAACCAACATTTCATCTTGAAAGTCAACAACTTTCAACAACAACAGAACAGAACAAGTTTACCAAACTCTCCATCTCACTCCAAATCTCTAAATCCATTAAATTCTTCATCCTCGGTGTCACTTCTGAGAAACTCCATGACCTCCAGAGGTAAACAGAGCGCCGCTTCCTCTTCTGTGTCACTGTCGTCAGACTCAGTATCAGTTCCAGTTAGAATTATTTCGGTCTTTCTGAATCCTGACAAGATGGTTTCGGTGTCACTGAAGTCCAGGCTTTTTCCATCCATCCAGTGATTCAGAAAAGTTTCATGGTGCATCCTCCTGGTGTCACAAGTTTCTTACCAGATACTGACACACAAGCCTAGAGCCTCTCGCAACCGTCAGTGTGAAAATTTGAATATATAACTCACACCGGAGTATAAGTCGCAGGACAACCCAAACCATGAAGAAAAGTGCTACTTATAGTCCAAAAAATATGGTACTAACCATAACAAGGGACAGGAATGTCTGAAATGGCACAGTCGTTAAGAGTAGACTCATAAAAAGAAATTACAGCTTTTTAGTAAATGAGGGTTTAACCTGTGAGAAAAATGCCTTCCTTGTGCATAAACTGTCTCTGCATTTTGGATGGAATTTTCTGTGTTGATGACATAGTTAGAGGTAACTTTAGAGCTCACGATACATCCTCTATTTTTGTACTTTTATTCTCAATTTCTTTCAACAAATATTTACAACAGGTATCCCATCAAACCACATAATAGCATGCAAATCTGCCAGATGCACTTTAAGTATTATTATATAATGTAAAAGCACAAAATGTGATTCAAAAAACTGGTTTTCATGTTTGTCACGTGTTACTAGAACCGCTGTATCTAAAACAGTTTATAATGACATGGAATGAGTTTTGAAGCACACATAATTGTAATGATTTGAAGCAGGAATCAAACCAGCGACCTGTGACTTACGAGTTAAGATAGCTACCAAATCAAAATACTTCTACGTTCAAAATGTGAAATTTTAGGACTGAATTTGGCTTGAGTTGAAAATCTTTTTTTAGTTTGAGGCCTTTTTGAACAAAACACCATTTTGTTTCTCATATAGAAGAGTATGAAAAGAAAAATGCACACTATTAGCTTGTGTGTGCGCGGGTTAAATCAGGCTAATAAATCACTTTAGCTTCAGGGTTGAGACTCTATCTTATGGAAATGGCGTTCCACTTCTCACAGCGACGCGTAAAAGCTTTCTCTTATTCTCTCTTTGTGAACAATGGAAATTATAGAGCACATTCATGAGCATTATTGAAAGTAACAATAATATCAATTTGTTGTTTTTTGTAAATGTCATGCTATTCAGGAGACGCTCTGAAATACAAAACATGAGGAAGGCAGAGTGGAAGTGCAATGTGTGCTAACGGCTACATGCTACAGAGCTAACCCAGCTGAACCAATGGTACAACCAACCAACAGGACGTGTAAACTCAGTGATCACTGAACTCCTGCAGCCAAATGGAGGCAAAATGAAGCAGACATTATAGGCCCAATCTTGCCCCTGATCTTAGCACTCATGCTAGCATTAAGGAGGAGGCATGTCCAGGTCAGGCTGTACTTCACTGCTGGAGGCTGGAGTGGAAAGGTACAAGTACATAAATGGTGACAGCATCTGAACATTCTCGTCTCTTGGGTGTCCACTGGATTTGCTCCCACACAGGTGGATGTCTTGTGGATAATGGAATACTTTTATTGTTATATAAATGTTTATGATGTTACGACTTTGTGCACAGATATGATACGTGCCTCTGCTCTGCTGTCACAGCCCAAAAATCAACATCGCAGCATTAGGACAAAGACAGAGTAAGAAAATTCACTTTAGGACATCGCTGTAAACGGCCTCATGTGAATGAGCAGCTTTTGTACAGATCCAGATCAAACCAAACTATAGAGCAGAACTGAGTCGATACAGGGAGTGGGCGAGGGGCTTTGCCCTGCATCTGGGGCATCTGGACGGGTCCCACACAGCATACAAACATGTTATAAATGTTATGCATTTATCATCCTAATATATTTTCAAATAAAAGAAGCCTTGTGCATGTTACATGTTTTTTTGTTTTTTTTTTTTTCAATAGACTAGTTTTTTGTTGTTATTTTTACGATTCAGGCAATTCACTGAACACGTCACACCACGCCCTCAGTCTGCTCCACTCCACTTGACCTTCAGCCACGGCACACCTCTGGTTTAGAGCTCCATGCCCCACACTTGTGCTGGTGCTAAACTGGGGGCAAGATCGGGCCCAATGTGTTTTCAATGATTAACTCACAACAGGTCAAAATGCCAATAGTTTTATGTCTTTAGAAAAAAATATAAACATCTTGTTTGAATGTCCAGCCTATAAATATCAGTTAGTTTGCTTCTCCACTAAAAAATAAATACATAAATATTTAGAAAATATTTTCAACCTTCAGAATTATATTTAAGCTCCAGAAGAAGCCTAATTTATGGTGAAATGTGTTATATATCTGAAGAGAACATGAAAAACTATTCCACATGTATCTGAGTGGTTTTCCTTTGCCAAATTTCTGATGTTCTAATGTTGTGAAATTCTCAGGTTCTTCCTGGTGACTGAGGCTACATTTACACTGGGAGGGAGATCGTGGATATTGTAGACCCAGATGAAAATCAGTGTAGAAACTCTGGCGAAAAGGCGGGTCACCAAAAAAAAAAAGAGGGGTCAGGCTGGAGAACGTAAAAGAAATCCCCTCGCTGTGTTCCTCACCGTAGTGGCTGGACTCCTTCAGGGAAACGTCCACCAATATGACGCCTACTCCAAGACAAACGGAGGTACAAAAGGTATTAATACTATAGTGAGCTAACAGGCCAATGTGAGATGTGTGTGAATGAAAGAGACGTTACAATAAACAAGATTATCAATTCATTAATATCGTAAATGTTTGTAATAACAACAGCACAACGGCAAATTTGTTCTTGTTCTTATCACCTCAAAAACAAGTTCTTATGTTCTGATGAAGAATGAATAGACCTTAAAACTTGCCTTGAACCAAAACCCAAAAGAAGTCTGAACCCATCCTAAAGATCTGAAAGCACCGGATTTTGAATTTCCATTTCAACTCCAAATATTCTTTCATTTTTACCTTCTTATATTTTAAATTCTTTCTCCAAGTACACAAACGAAACCTTCCAGACACGAACGTGCAGACCTTGTACTTGATAGGGTCATTACTGCTCCGGCTAAGAATCCCATAGTTCTAACTCCACTCTTCTTTCTCTCTATTACCGTTCACAATCCAGCCTTTCTCCCCATTCAAGCCAGCAATGCGCCCGGGCCCTCACACCGTAATGAGTTTGCTCGGACAAAAGGAAGAAGGATGGATGGCAAGGAGGTAGGAGCTAGGAGACAGGAGACTGGAGAGGATTCTTGAATGGCAATGGACTGTACCCACCCACCCTCCCTCCCTTTTGCCTCCTGTTTCTTTTCGCTAATAGCCACTTGGGTTATTTTTGGGTCTTTTTTGAAACGGGGTGAATAGAGGAGGGGAGGGATTGGCGGTGAATAAGCACTCGGATTCGCAGCAGGAAGGAGAAAGAGGGAGAGAGGGATAGAAAAGGAGAGGTAGAGGTGTGTGCGGGTGGGTTTTCTCGAATTTGTACACGCTCGATTTATGGGGACCTGCCAACGTTACGGGGATGGAAATCAGATCAACGTTATTTAAAGGTGGAATATGTCACTTTTTCGAGGCAGCATCTCGTCTGTATATGGTTCCATGGAAATAGAAAGTTAAAACCACACTTCGGAACATTCTGCATGAAGATAGCTAGGTTGCGTTTTTCTGGAAATGCAAGCCCACTTACAGTATAGACAGGTTTTTCAGTCCAATAAAGAAAAACATACTACGGCTTTAAAGAGCACATATTACGCTATTTGTTGTTTCCTTATCAAAAACATATCTGAAGTCGGCCTTTCCTGTGTTTTTAAACTCCATAAACCTTAACTAGAATCATTTTGATAATTTCACCACTGGAAATTCCAATCTGAACTAAACAAAAGGTAAAAAGGTCGATGTGAACTTGAAAACTACTGCGACTTCATGACATCACAAGGTGGAACAGAACATTTTGTGTGAAAAAAACAAAACAAATAAAAAAAAAAAAAAAAACAGAACTCCAGGTATGTTCACTTGTCTGGTGGAGGGTCTGCCACCTGATTGTCTCCATGGAACATTTTGTTACTTTGCTTTGAATGTTCCACTATATATAGTTTTAACATCTTTATCTATCTTCATGAAGACAAGCAGGTGGAACTATCAGGTCAAGTTACTGGTCAGATCTATGGAGAGGCGTATGCGACGTTTGGTTTGGTGTAGGTCTGTGCACGAGTGAAGTTTGCACAATTTGTGTGTGTTTACATTCTGCCACTACATGTGCAGCTACATGGAAGACTTCACTCTTTAATATTCAGGAGGGAACTTGTCCGTGATTGGGGTGGCAGTGTTTCCCACAGCGCTTTATAGTTAGGGCGGCTACCTTGATAACGATTGCATCGAATCTCCCCCATACCCTTGACCTCTGTCCCTAACGAAAGTGTATTTTCAAACGCTGGGGACGTTGTAACTGCAGCAGATCCGCACTTACTGCAGACAATGTGGAAGTTGTTTTTTCTGGCCAAAAATATGAAGACTGAGTAAAAGTTCATGCTGGAACTGTTAGTACTGCACTTTACTTTTTAAAGTTTTGTTTACTGTTTACAAGGAATTTATTTTTTATAGTATTTCATACATTTGTTGCTTATTTGAGAATATTTTATTTAACTTATTAGTATTACCAAGCAGCACTTTGCTTTTATTTTATTTTCCTGTTTGTATAATGTTAAAACACATTTTTGGTTTAATAAACACACAAATGGTTTTGCATTTTGTTCCCAAACTGTACTGAAAATTTACCAAACTCTGATCTCAAAACCGAGGAACGTACTGAACTGTGAATTTTATGTACCGTTACATACAAAATAGATTACGTTTAATGCCATATTGTTGAACATTATAGGCAAATCAATAACATCTCCATGGAGATAATTACCCCACTAGAAAAGTTACATAGCACATCTTTATTTAAGGTTGGACAAGTAGTAATGGTTAAGCTCAGGTTCAGGTTCAAGTAAATGAAAGCAAGCCAATGTAATGTCCCCTAGAAGCAAGGAAACCCAACATATGCAAGAGAGAGGTGTGCGTGCGGCGGGGGGGAGTGGGGGGCACATTGGCGGGGTAGCGGTTGCCGTGGAGACCGAAAAGGGAAGGGGGTTTGAGTAAAAAAAAAAAAAAAAACCCGTAACTGATTAGTCAAACTTGCGATTTTCCAATTTCGTAGCGCCGCCGACTCAAATCCGCCTCTTAATATTCATGCCCTCCTTGGTTGGCGTCGGCAACCACCATGGGGCCCGGAGTTGGCGAACGGGAGGGAGAGCGGGGAGGGGGGAGGTATGTCGGGTTATAATCAGCTTAGTAAAAGACAAAAGGAGGGAAAAAAGGAAAAAAAAATATATATATATAGTTTTGCAGGCGTGATGTAAGACCACACGGACAGACTTGGATGGACGGATGGATGGATAGAAGGTTTTGTGCAATCGATAAACGGTGTCCTGTCATTGGTTTGGCAATTACAAGAGATATACATGAGAAGTTTGCATGTTCTGCCTGTGTATGTGCTGGTGATTTGACTTGAAACAAATAACAGGCCAATCCAGTAAACATAGCAGTGCTCACCAAGATTCTGGATGAGATCTTTGGAGGACTGTTGTCACGATGCTATAATTTTGATACTAAGGAATAGACTTGATACTCAATACCGATACCACAGTGATAATAAAAAACAGTAGCTCTTATTTCGACAGTAGCTCAGTTGGTAGAGCGTTTGTCCACTGATCCACAGGTTGGTGGTGTGATTCCACCTTCCACAGATGAATGCTGTCATTGTGTCCTTGGGCAAGACACTTAACCCACCTTGCCCAAAGTGTTTGTGTGCACTGGTGTGTGAGTGTGTGAGTGGTTCCTTGTTATAAAGCACTTGAGATTTAGATTTTATTTGCTTATATTTTAAAAACAACATTTTAAACAGGTAAGAAAATGACTGTGCAGGACGGAATGAGAAGAACTTTTTGGTTTTATAAGGTCACCTCCACATGAGTTTAGCACAACAGTCATGAACAAGCAAGTTGACTTTCAGTAGTCCAAATAATAAATATCATTACAAATCAATGTTTGTTTTAATTGTCTTTTAAAATAGTCCAGTGAGGAAATTGATTTGAGAGACTGGGCTAAATTATTCCAGAGGGTTGGCCTCTGAACTTGATTGTTCTTTGATTTGTGGAAGTTCTGCACAAGAGAAGCTAAAAGTCTCTACAGTGTCTCATAGTACAGGTATGAACATCTGAAGAGAACATGAAAAAGTTGTCAGAAGATTTGGGTAAAACATTTGACAAATGCATATACTTATACATGAACAGACAAATACAATATATGTTTATATTAAATATTGTCAGATTATTTTGAGCGACTTGAAGATGTGAAAGCGCGATATAAAAATGTGACCATTGACCATTCACCACTTTTTGTTTTTTGTTTAGTTTATTTAGTAGAATGAGATTTTCGGCATTAAATGGTAGTATTTTCTTTTCTATTCCCATGTGGTTTGATATGTGTGTAATCCCTCAGTGGTGCAGGTAGGTTCATAGTGGTCCATAGGTGTATACTAGTCTATGTGCTCTTATACTTGTTCTGATACAGCTCAACATCATTCTAAAGACATTCAGGAAATGATCATTTCTGCCCTGTGACTTTTTAATATTGATACTTGCTCAAATTAGTATTTAGTTTCAGTGCTAGTTTTAGTATCAATTAAAGGGACAATTCAGAATTTTGGACCCGAAGAAACTCTATTATTACGTCAGACTATTGATGTGTCAATAGAATAGTGTTTGAAATAAAACTAACCTTGCGTCGCATGAATTGTTGCATGTTGAGGGACTATTTTCTCATATATCAGTTCGCCGCTGCCAAGTGTTCTATTAGGAAGTACAACTCACTGCTGCTCAGACGTAAATCCTTCAAATGCAAAGTTGGTTTTACTCCCAAAATCCTTCTATCAACACAGACATTTACATGGACAGTCTGGTGTAATAAAAGATTTTGTTTCGGGTGTTTTGTGGAGTGGGTAAGACTGTTTTTATTGGCAGGCTAACTATGGCCATTGACATGCACTAGCCTAGCACCAGCGACCTCTGCAAATACAAGGACTGGATGGATTATTTCAAAAAGTGTCTCCACACGTCTCCAACACTCTGGCTCACTAGGAAATGAGGTCCTATGTCCAAAATTCCAAACTGTCCCTTTAATATCTGATTTTCGAGACACTACTGACTACTTTCGAGAAACCACTACTTGAATGCAGTCTTATCTCCTCTCTCTCTATCCCCAAAATCTGTAATATTCACTGTTTTCTGATCTATCTCATAATGTTTTGTTTCATTCGCACATGTTTAATGCACAAATCCTCCATATTTAGGCTGAGTTCTTCTGCAAAACTCAACACTGGTCTCTGAAAGTTGTATAAAGTGCGTTTAAGCTCATCATCCTGAATAATTAGGATGCTCTGAACGCATAAAGCAAGTGAGGAATACCTTTGGACCTCTGCAAACTCTTCACAATGAACTACTTCTGTTTTCATTGTTTAGAAGACCATAAAAATCTGGCATATTAATATTCAAGTGTTAAAAATAAATTCAAATTTTGATTCGACGGCGAGTAATCCTGCAGCCTCACCCCGCGAAGACGATCTTGTGACAGGCCCGAGGAGGAACGAGGGAGCGCACACCAGAGCAGAGAGCAGAGAGAGAGCAGATGCAGGGGGAGATTGGAGGACAAACAGCGGTGATGGGGTCCAATGGGGCCATAAGTCTTTGAGGCGGGCCCCGTGATGTGCTCTTATTGGACTTATAAACCAACGCTGTCACTTTGGACACTTTTTTTTCTACTTCTTTTTTTTTTTTCCTTCAGTGCTCACGAAAATGGTACTCAAACTGATTATAAACACTAAATTTCAAGCAATATACATACATTTTAACTATATATCTAATTCTACTACGACGACTACTACTACTACTACTACTACTACTGCTACTACTACTACTACTACTACTACTACTACTACTAGACTTTAAAATTTGATGCTGGTTCAAAATGCAGTTGTATTCAAGAGTAATGTTAGTTAAATTTATTATCCACAGCTGGCAGGGGAGGTGCAGAAAGTAGCGGGTTCAACCACAAACCCGAGTGTTAGCGTGTCACTGAGCAATACACTTCACCCACAATGCTTACTTACGAAACAGGGCGGGTGTATGGAGTGACTATTTGGTTTAAAGAAGAGCTATTAACTGCTAACACGTAACATTTGACCTTTTATTGTTTGGAAAATGCTATACTCACTGAAAACAAAGTATGAATGTGTTTTATACTGTATACTTAACACCAACTTTTGCTCTCAGTGCTAAGTCTGAGTCACTCCACCTTCAGAGCGCTATCACAACACCGTCAGCGCAGATCCTGTTAATGAAACTACCGCACATCACATCAGGTTTGTGAAGTTGTAGTGTACGGTTTTGTGTCGTGTTTTTGTATATTTATGGAGAATTGTCGTGTGGGAGCATGGGTGATGTAGGCTTGTGGGCGGAGCCTTGTACAGAAACTTTTATCTTTTTGAGTTTGAATCGCTATATGACTCAAACATGCATGGATGACATCTACACCCACTTCAGGCATTTTTTTGATGAGGGAATAACATTATAACATGGCCGAAAGTAAAAAAAAAATAATATATATATATATATATTTGATATTATATTATATTTTATTATTATATTATTTTATTGTATTTTATCTATATTATTTTCTTTCCAATAATTCCAATAACTAAGTCCAATAATTCCGTCCAGACATAATTAGATTTTTATTTTATTTCATTATAATATCATTAAAGATGCATTGTGCAGGTTTTTGGTTGGAGGTCCAGCACCTTCTTGTTTCCATGGATATCATTGCTCTGCCTGGAATGTTCCGTGGTGTGACTGTAACCTCCTAAGACGTCGTGTACGTATATGTCCAACACATTTTGGATTGTTCAGGTAGTTAATAGTTTTTGCAAATCATTATTTAATTGTGACTTTATAATGTTCCAGCAAAATGATTAAAACATAATATTTATATATCATATGTAGACATAAATATATATATTTTTTATAAAACTATAATTCTTTGTTTTTGCACTCATCAGGTCCCAATCAGCCCAAATAACAAAGAGAAATCACTAAAGTATGTCATGCAAGAGTTTGGCTCAAAGGAAGATTTATTAAACAGATCTACCTTACATTTATTCAATTAAAGTTGGTTTTACTGCTCCAAAACCCAAGAAAAACAGACATCCTGACTGTGAGCGGAGTCGCCTCTCCACAGATCTCACCTGTAACTTGGTCTGATTTGGTCTCCATGAAGATAGAAAAGTTTAATACCATACTCTGGAACACTCCAGACAAAGCAGCAACTTCTTCTCCATGGAGGAAAACATTTGACGGACCCTCCACTAGAAAAGTTACACAGTGCACCTTTTAAAACATTACAACGAGTAATTTACTAATATTTTATTGTATATGTATGTATTTATAAATGTGCCTACAAAAAACTATAAAATAAATAATAGGGATGTAACAGTAACCAAAATATCCTGATATCGTATCATCAAAAGTCTCTCAATAGTATCGTGGGGCGTCACAATATATCGAATCACTACGTTCCTTTGCTTAAATGTATTTTTTATAGTAATAGTAGCTAATTCACACCAAGAACTACATATCCCATGATTCATTTCAGCACAGACAACATGAAGAGATATGTTTTTGACTTGAATTCTTGGGATTATGACTTAAATAATTCACACCAAAATTTTGTGAGGGTATTTTCAAAGCAAAAAAGCGTCGTATCTACAATTATTTCAGCCTCTTCAAAATATCGCAATAAATATCGTACGGTGAGATCCATATCCTGATAATATCGTACTGAGAGATTTGGATATTGCTACGTCCCTCATCAGTGTTGGGAAGATTACTTTTAAAATGTATTCCCCTACAGATTACAGATTACAGACCCCAAAATGTAGTTTGTAACGTAATCCATTAAATTACTTAAAGCAAGTAACGTAATCTGAATACTTTGGATTACTTGATTTACTGTAAAGAAGCAAAGATTAGGAAATCTTCACGTAAGATGTTTTGTCTGAGAAAAGAAAATAAAAAGACCAGACTTTACTGAACCAAATAAAAAATATTATTGATAGAAGAAGAGGAGACAGGGTCCGCGAGGTATGGTTTAGTCCTGTTAAATCCTGGTTTAGTCCTGGTTTAGTCCTGTTAAATCCTGGTTTAGTCCTGGTTTAGACCTGGTATTAGTCCTGGTGTAGTCCTGGTTTAGCTCTAGTTTAGACCTGGTTTTAGACCTGGTTTAGACCTGGTTTAGATCTAGTTTAGACCTGATTTTAGAACGGGTTTAGATCTTTTTTAGACCTGGTTTTAGACCAGCATTAGTCTGGTTTAGACTTGGTTTTAGTCCTGTTTAGTCCTAGTTTAGACCTTGTTTTAGACCTGGTTTAGTCCTGATTTAGACCTGGTTTTAGACCTGGTTTAGTCCTGAGTCCTGGTTTAGTCCTGGTTTAGTCCTGGTTACCTGGTTTTAGACCTGAGTCCTGGTTTAGTCCTGGTTTAGTCCTGGTTTAGTCCTGGTTTAGTCCTGGTTTACCTGGTTTAGACCTGGTTTTAGTCCTGGTAGACCTGGTTTAGTCCTGGTTTAGTCCTGGTTTAGTAGACCTAGACCTCCTGGTTTAAAATGGTTTAGAAAACAGGAAAATACCTGGTTTCCGGTTTAGTAATCCATTTTTATTTCAACAAAGTAACTGTAATCCTGGTTTAATTACCACTCACTCATTCAGTAACTGTAACTGAATACAGTTACTCAAAATTTGTACTCTGATTCCGTAACTCTGGTACATGTAATCTGTTACTCCCCAACACTGTCCCCAATAAAAAACTATAACAGCATAACTAAGCTGTGGGCCTGCCCTCTCTGTATGACTTCCTATTTTTTCTTTTCCTCCCTCCCTCCTTCTCTTCTTTATCTCCTCGGCGCCGGTACAGCTCCTGTTTGCCTTTCTTTGTCACTTTGCTTTGTTTTGGATCTGACTGGGAATAAAAACACACTCTTTTTGGCACATTAGCATAGCGCACATGCTAATTAAGCTGCTGCTAGCGTGCCATGTTGACAGCTAGTAAACAACAGCTTTTCATAGGCCCAATACGGACTCGCCGAATCCACAAAGAATTACATCACACGCGAGAAACTTTGCTTTTAGACGCTTTTATCCCCCAGTAAATCAAGTTTTATAAGACAGTGCTTTTTGTCAACACGTATAAGGTTAACAGATCCTACAGTGTCACAGTAAATAGTCCCTTTTTATTGTTTACTTCGATTTTGTCTCGTTAAAATGTAACAGAGAGTGTACAAGTTGCGTCGTTCTCGGATTTTTAAAAATAAATCCAAACTAATTGAAACGCCTCGCTGAAACAGAGAGTCAAGGTTACTCTTTAACACTTGTTTGCAGAATTTAATAACTTTCAATTTAAGGCTGTTTCGATGATTTCTGACAAAGTTTTTGGAATTAACTTGGAACTTTTCACGCCGAGTGCTAATAAGAAAAAAAAAACATTCTGAGTACCATAAGAGATGATAGGTGGTTTGTTTTTTCTATTAGAGATCCTCTTGTGTGTGGATGTAATTGTGTTTCAGGGTCAAGTGTTTTGCCCATGGACACGATGGCTGGATGCTTTTGGGCAAGAATCAAACTGACAATCTTTTGGTTTACAAACGTTTCCCCTGCAGACATGTTAAGTGCTCTAGCAACGCAAGAAAAGACACTGAGGGTGACGTGTCTTGTTCATGGACACAGTGTCTACGTTCATATGTTTTTTTTGTTTTGTTTTTTATTTTGGAGTTAAATAGTTCGGAATTAAAATATTCTGCTTTGAGGTTACGTCAGAATAATAATTCCGAATTGAGGGTTACATGAAAAACACGTTCAATTGTCAATGTCTGGGGGTGGGGAAGGGTTCTGATTGGACAGGGACATCAGCGTATTTACCAGAAGAAAACTCACACATCTTGGTTTGTCGTTACTCCACGGACACAAACACGATCCAAACTTTTTTCGCAGTGGTTTCGATGATAATTGTGCAGCAGCTGGAGAATTGTCTCATCACGCTTTACGTCTGTCAGCTGAGGAGGAGAAGGGAAGAGTGTCGGAAAAGGAGGAAGAAGACAAAGTGAGTGTGAGGCTGCTCTACCTCAGCCCACTCCCACATCCCGCTCACAAATCCAAAGAGACGTGGATGAAAGTCCGAAGCCAGGACTGGTGGAGCCGGATTGTCCGGATCACGTCAGAAGGGCGACACAACGAGCATAAACTGAACGACTGGAATAGGAAAGAATAAACGTTTACATGATCCAGGAATAAATTAATTTGGCTTTAAAATCAGAATAAACCACCCACTTACTTCAGAATTAAGTTTAATTCTGAATAATCATTTTTATTAGGAATTAAGTGTTTACATCGTCTTTTTAAAGCAGAATTAATTTTTAATCAGAATTAAAGCTCTCATCTAAACGTGGCAAATGGCAGTATGTCCAGTTTTGAAACCTTTTATGCCACAGCAAAGGATAAAAGCTTAAAGTGCATATGACAAGACAAGACTTTAAACTTCAAATTTTACTAAAGTATTTTCTTGGCAAATCCAGAATGATACCTTTCAGTATGTTTTCTGACAGAGGGATATCAGTCTGGTCCACATACCCTCTGTCACATCTCAAGCCCGGTCAAATGTGATCCGTCCAATCAGATTTGTTTTTTTCTTTTCAGATTTGTTTGTCTTGTGAAGCGAAGGAGCTCATTGGTCACATATCATTTACAAATACAAGCAACTTTCTCTCACATCAGATTAAAAACTATTCTGTTTTCTTTAATTGTTTTCTGAAAAGGACCATCTGTGTCCCTGATTGGCTAATGTACCTGTCAATCATGCCTATCTGAAAACAGGAAGATTTCACCAGCCCCCAGACTCACATCTTCATAAAGTATTGACAAAGTGTGTATTCAGGATCCCAGGGAACTCGGGCAAAGTTACATTCAAGATTTTAGTGAAAATCTCTTTTTAAAAATTCATAATTTTAAAAAGTTCATAATTGTACTTGGTTGGACAAGGGCAGCAGATAATTCCAGAACTGTTACCTAGTAATCATAATCTTTAATAAATTACACATTGGCTATGATTAGACAAAATAATTCTGTTCAATGAATGTTTAAACTGTTGAAAGAAAATCTTCCTTGTGCGTCAATTGTCACATTTTAGATGGAAGTTTCAGTGTTGATGACATAGTTAGAGGCTCTCTGTTTTAAAACTCGTCACTACTTCCTGT
Organism: Boleophthalmus pectinirostris; assembly: GCF_026225935.1. Lineage (NCBI taxonomy): Eukaryota > Metazoa > Chordata > Actinopteri > Gobiiformes > Gobiidae > Boleophthalmus > Boleophthalmus pectinirostris. The sequence continues at coordinate 29,752,111 of NW_026571070.1, forward strand.
ATTTTGGTACGTTTCTTTTCAGTTTTTTCCACAAACTTCCATTCAACTGATAAAACTATGATAAATATTGAACACAAGTATTATCCCACAAAACTAAGTCAGAATTACACTGCAAAAGCTTGAATTAAGAAAATTTTCTCCTGATTTGAGTACAATTTCACTTGGGAAGTAAAATTATCTACAAATGGAACAAGACTTTTTGTGCTTAAAACAGGAGTGTCCAAACTTTTTTCATCAAGGGCCTTATATTTAAACACAGATGAAGCAGAGGCTCGAGGGCCGTAGACTGGTGCTCAATACAGTGAATAATTGAAATATGTGCAAGTTTAACATGTTAGAATGAGCCATCACTCCTTTACTCATGCTAAGATCCTCAAAACCACACACTAAATATTAAATATTGTCTTTTTCAAGGTAGATTTTCAAAAAAAACTTGCAATAAAAAGTTAATTTTTCATTGATGCAAGGTAATTTGGGTCAATTCTCTTAGAAGCCTGAGGGCCAAGAAAAATTTGTCTGAGGGCCACACTTGGCCATAGTTTGGACACGCCTGACTTAAAATATGAAAATACATCTTGTTAATGTTAAGTTAAGAAAAACAACAACTCTTTGGGCTTAAAGTAATACACAAAATTTAATGTTGCTTGAATTTAAAAAAGCACAGTTATTCCATTGGTACTTGTCAAGTTGACAAGCTCCCGTATTTTTCAGACAATAAGTCGCACTTTTTTCATGATTTGGGTGTTTCCTGTGACTTATACTCTGGTGCGACTTATTTATGAAAATTTTCACAATGAAGCTGTGAGAGGCTCTAGTCTTGTGTGTGAGTATCTGCTGCTCCTGTTCCTCCTGTACCACTGTCACCTCACTCTACTGCACATGTCTCCTGCAGAAAGAGCCTCTGTCCTGCTGCAAGTAGTGAAATATTCAACTGAAAATGGTGAATCGAGCAGCAGAAAGAAAGTTTGGATTAAGCGAGAAACTTGTGAAGGGCTGGTGGAAAGCGGGGATGGAGAACACAGCTTCATGGTAACCGGGAGGGTGCATCACCCAACTTTCGTAGAAGTAGTCATTGGATGGATTGACAAAGCCTGGACTTCAGTGACACTGAAACCATCCTGTCAGGATTCAGAAAGACCAGAATAATTCTAACTGGAACTGATGCTGAGTCTGACGACAGCGACACAAAAGAGGAAGTGGTGCTCTGTTTACCTCCAGAGGTCACCGAGTCGCTCAGAAGTGACACCGAGGATGAAGAATTGAATGGATTTAGTGATTTGGAGTGAGATGGAGAGTTTGGTTAAACTTGTTCTGTTGTGTTGTTTATGTTATAGTTTATCTGAAGAACTGTTCATATGTGACGTTAACAGTCTGTTGTTCTCTCTTCTATTGTTATTACTAGAACTTGACTTTCAACATGAAATGTCTGGTGCGACTTATATATGTTTCTTTTCTTCTTCATTACACATTTTTTGGCTGGTGTAGTTTATACTCGGGAGCAACTCAAATAAAGTCAGATGTTGTTAATTCATTCACTTGCTTTTTGCAATGTACAAAAATCTAAAAACTCTGTCATATGCTTTTTATTACCCGCTCTGAAACCACCACTCCCGACACGTCCTCGTCTTATCAGCGCTGAAATAACTTACCATTTATATTTATCGTCCCCGTAGTAAAACATATCTTATCTTGTGTCTCCGGGCTGGAGGTTGGTGGTTTATGGGCTCGGGTCGGGCTGTAGCAGACACACAGATAAATAGAGGTGTTATGTGGTGTTTAGAGCTGGTCCGTGGTGATGTATGAGCTCCTGGTCGACTCCCACATAAACGTCTCCTCTGTCTCTTCTCTGTCTCCTCTCTGTCACTCGGTATGACAGCGCAGACACTACACTGCGCTGAGCTGGGCTGGTGCGTGAGCTCAGAGCCCGTGAGGAGGGGTTATGGAGAAGTTAGCAACGGGGTCACAAGTGTTAGTATAATAAAAGTGAGACGGGAGCCTTCTTTGTGTCTGAAAACTCAAGAATAAATACAAAATTGATTTAAAGAGCGCGTTTTCAGGAGCCTGTGATCTAACTTCTGACTGTAATTTGATGTGTGAGAGATTTGTTTAAAGGTGCACTGTGTAACTTTTTGGTTGGAGGTCCGTCACATTGCTTATTTCTATGGATATGACATTGGTCTGCCTGGAATGTTCCACAGTATGACATTATACGGCTCCAGAGACGGAACGATCTGGTGCCTCCAGCTCCCACGAATTCATCAGAGTATGGATCTGATCCGGCACTGTGTGGACGCCTGAAAACGCTGATGTAGGTCTATGAGCTGCGAAGTAATTCACCGCCAAAATGCTAAGAGGCTAGAATATATGTCCATTTATATAAAGGGTCTGTGTGTGTGACCTGCAGACGTATAATCTCTGAAAAGTTTAACATGAACCATCTCCAACGCGATAGAAACACAGAACAGACTCACCATCAGCAGAACACCCCTCTGTCACAGAAAGAACACTCATATTCCACTGAGTCGTGTCCTTTAGTCTGACAGAAGCTGAACCGCATCAGCGCACAATAGCGAGCTGTTTTTTTCAGCACTCAGTTTATGCAAATGATCCATGCGGTTTTAAGTTTTGTTTCTGTAAAACATAAACAAATCTGCTCAAAGCTGTGTGGACAGGGAAGGATTGTGGACATAGAAACGACGTGTCTGGACGCAAATCGGTTCTGATGTGGTGATACAGTGATACAGTGATTCGTTTCAGTGTAAACGTGGTCTTTGCTTCCTGGTTGGAAATCATGACATAATGTTAGGAAACCATGGCAACCATGGTATACAATGCTCTAAAACTCCTTTATGTATAGAAATGATTTTTTAACTAATACAAATAGAATGAAAATGTGTTTCTTTTGTGTAAATTGTGCCGAACTTTTGGATAGAATTCTCTCAGAGTGATGGCGTCAATATGGGACTCTCTAAAATAGAACTCCCAACTTCCTGTAATTTTAAACATATTTCTCAACTTTTCTTTTCAAATTGCTTCTTGATTTATGTACTAAACTAAAATTTTTATTTACTCCAAGTATTATCCCACAAAATTACAAAATTTGTTCCATTTAAATGAGTTCTTTCTGGTCAGATTGTGTTAAAATAAAGGTCAGATTAAAACTCAACTTGAGGAACAGAGCTTTAGACAGAACAGAGCCTCCACTTAGCATCCCACTCCCACGGAATGTTAATGACCTCAGCTACATATATGTATTTTCGGTGTCTGGGGTCACGTTTGCGCTGTATGGTAGTCTACGGTGGAATTGGAACTGATATTGTGTTACTGCTGAGTCTGCGAAACACTTCAGTCTGGTTGAAACTCTGCCTTCATTCATTCAAAATTACCCCAAATGACCTTTCCAGGGCCAGTCGAGCGTTTTCCGTCACTCTGCAAACCTCGGACCCAGCGACGGGCAACGCCACCTGATTTTTACGATCTTAAAAATGTGAAAAACAGAACGAGTTTGCAGTCGTCCAAAGTTCTTCCTCACTTACCTCATGCATTCCTAATTATTCACCACAATGAAGATTTATTTATTAGAGCTTTTCAAAACTCCAGAGACCAGAGTGGATTTTTGAGTGTAACAACTAGCATGCTAAGACACACTTACTTACATGCATTCATCTGTCGTATTTTGACCCAAATATCTACTTTTTCAGTCTATCTGTACTGGGTAGCGGCTTTTAAACATGACAGCCTTTACAAAAATGATCTCAAATGCACAAAATTCTTGTTTTCAAATTGGAGTTGTTCACAATTTTGTTTCGGATCTGAACAGAATCCAGATCATGACGTTATAAATTGCAATTTAACAGTTACAAAAGTTAATAAAACAAACAAGTGCACTGCAAATTTCTCTGATCTGGCCAAGATTTTAAAACGTATATCAGGTTATTTAACTTGTTTTCAGATTTATTATCGACTTACTAGTTCTGAGATCCTTAATTCTAGTCTGGAGGAAAATTATTTTAAGATAACTTGATCTTGCTGCACGGACAGATAATTTCACTATTTATAAATCATTTTCTGATAGATTTAAGTGTTTATATCGTAACATTTGGCCCAGCTTTTTGGCAGTGTGTGTAAGGGCTGTGAATCTGGTGATCTGATACATATCATGACATGCCTGTCACGATTCAGTATATCACGATATATCCCGATACTAAAACAAACGATATATTGTGATTCATCAATACTTGCATATATTATGATCCAGGACACATTCCCGAGAACAAAACTGGATGAAATACAATTTATGAAACTTTTAAACCATGAGAACAGTCAGAAGTGGTAGTAGAACTTAAAAAAATTGATTCGAAAGCATTTTGAATCGATACAAGAATTACGCAATGAAATATAACGATATATCTGCAGATCACAATAATGAGCAGCAGATTTTTTTCATTTGTAACAAAACGACTGCGCTGTTGAATCGTACGAGTATCAGTAATTAAGAAAATAAAATTGAAGAGTTGAATCGAATCAAGTTAAATACACTCACATAAAAAAAAAAAAAAAAAAACTAATTCTTAACTCCAAGAATTTCAAGTTAAACTGTTTTTTTTTTAATTTTGTTTTTGTTTTGTTTTTTTTCTTTTGTGATTGTAAATGTATCTATTTGCTTACTGTATGTTCGATTCTATTCCATTGTTACATTGCGATTCATTGAGTTTTATTAAACTGATTCACATCTTAAAAAACAAAACAAAAAAAAGTACAGAACAGTGAACAGTGAAAACGAGGGTTGATCTACAATATGGTGTCTTAAAAATAAACTATTAAAGATGACTCAAACATACTGAATCACTCTAAATACAAAATCAGAGAGTGAATGAGAAGGTGATACAACTATAACACGGTTTAACGCTCTGCAAAGTCCATTTTACGTCACAGATCTGCTTTAAACATATCGCAAACCTGATCATTTCCACTTTTTTAAAACAATATCTGGCCCATCTGACCACACAGAGAGACAGCTCCATGCCCCGAGGAGTCATGTCAATCACAAGCCTGCCCCCACCTTCCCCAGGTCAGCCCACAGTCACCCCTGGGTGCTGCTGGGTGTCAAGAGCCCTCATTACAGGCCAAAGGCTAAACCAAGCGAGTGAATGAAACCACCACAACCACCACCAAAACCCTCCTGCTGGTTACTTCCTGTCCGTCTGATTGCCCCCAGCAGTTTTGCAAGAAGCCTCTCTGACTATCACCAGGAACTACAGTGGAAAATACAGACAAAAATGCTAAAACATGTCTGGAAATGTGAAAATATACAAAAATGCAGAATTATTTTTGAAAGAGCTTTTATGACTCTATTTTCTGTTCTATGTTCTAATGTTTCCTCATCACAAACAGAGCTGGAGTTGTGTTTTGTTTCATTCACACATGTTTAACACACAAGCCCTTGAAAAGAAAACTATTTGTATTGTCCGAAAAGCAGGAAGCACGGTTAGCATGCTAGTTGTTGGTAGTTGTTCTGTTTTTCACGTTTAAAAATCATTTGGATAATTTCAGTATTGGAATTGCAAAAGTCTTTAAATTTTGCATAATATAGGACCCAAAGACACACAATCAAACATGTAAGATGGAGCGTCTTGCTCAAAAACACAGTGGCAGGTTCGTATATGACAAAATAGTACAAACCATCTGCTACTTTTTGCGCATGGCCTGGAATATATATATTATGATTAATTTATTGAAGAGAAAAACAAAACAAAAACTGAGCAGATCTAGTTCATCATACAACTTTTAAATTTCATTTCACATTATATAAACTATCCTCAATTTTAATATTAATATTACCCATTGCCTGGAATGTTCGGTAATAAGACATTAAAAGTATCTGTCAAATCATTTAAATACAGTTTTTTTCAGTTGTATGTTGTTGTTTTTTTTGTTGTTTTTTTACTGAAGACACAAATAAAACAAAAAACTGTGTGCGGGATCGCCTCTCCACAGATCTGAGGTAGTTGGTGTATCCTCCACCAGAAAAGTTCCATAACACACCTTCAGTTCCACATCTTTTCATCATGGTCAGGTTCATTGTGCAATTTTTAAAATTTAACTTCACATTATATAAGCTAAACTCAATTTTCAAAACCATTTTTTTTTTCTATATTATTCATTTTCCTTCCACCAAAGACACACAATCAAACATGTAAGCTGGAGTGTCTTGCTCAAGAACACAGTGGCAGGCCGGGTAATTAATGAAAAAAAAAAAAAAAACATCTGCAAGGTTTCATGTGTTGCATGGAATGTTTCGCGATAAGACATTAAAAGTATCTGTCTTGAAATCATTTAAATACAGTAAAAGTAATTGCCGTATCCTGTACCAGAAAAGTTACATAACACACCTTCATTTCCACATCTTTTTTCATCACAGTCAGGTTCATCGTTCGATTTCTCAACTTTAAAACGCCCTTTAAACTGCAAACTTCCAAAAACCCTCCCAGCCTTCTCCTGGCTTGTTTCGACTCAGATTTCCATAGCGCTCGATAAAAGCCGTACTGTCTGTTCTATTATTCTTAGTGTCTTGTGGGCGGACCTGCAGCCTGCAGCGTGTACGGCAGCAGCGGCACTCAGGTGGAATCGCATACTGTTGAATCATATCATCTCTTATTATTTATGTTCAGATCTATTAAGTGTCAGGGCGCCTTCTGTCTGATGAATGGGCCCTTATTAGGCCCCAGGTGCACCAGGCTGTTCCACTCTGTATCTCCACTGTACCAGCCCAACGAGGCAAACCAACTATTCATTATAGTGTTTGCTCCTCTTTGCTACTCATTTGTGTTTATCTACATTTACAGGTCCTATATTACACAAAACTGACTCTTGTGACATTTTAGTTATGTTAGAATGTTGTTACCGTATTTTTTGGAGTAGCCAGCCAAAAAATGCATAACGAAGAAGAAAAAAACATATGTAAGTCGCACTTTTTGGAGAAAATTTTGGTGAGATCAGGAACCGACATTTCATTTTGAAAGTCAAGTTCTAGTAATAACAATAGAAGAGAGAACAACAGACTGTTAACGTCACATATGAACAATTCTTCAGATAAACTATAGCATAAACTACGGACGCCGAGAGGAGTCGTAACAAACGCAAATGCCAAAACAAATACAAATGCGACAACACAACAAAAAGCCACAACAACCCAAAAAAACCCACAAAGGAAATGACCGCAGGACTCTATTTTAATGCAAACGGCGCAACAAATACAAATGCCGCAACGCATTAAAAAAACAAATGAAACAAATAATGATAAAACAATAAATTACTTTTACTTACATTTCCAACTTTCCGTTCCTTTACTTTTCACATTGTAATTCTTCTTCTTCACTTGCCGCTTGCTCAGTCTGTCCCGCAGTCACTTCCGTTGTGGTTTTTTGATGTGTTGTGACTTTTTAATGTGTTGCGGCATTTGCGTTTGTGTTGTGGCATTTATGTTTGTATTTGTTGCGGCGTTTGCATTAAAATAGAGTCCCACGGTCATTTCCGTTGTGGCTTTTTTTGGTGTGTTGTGGCTTTTTGTTGTGTTGTTGCATTTATATTTGTTGCGGCGCTTGCGTTTGTTGTGACCCCTCTCAGCTTCCGTAATAAACAACAGAACAGAACAAACTCTCTATCTCACTCCAAATCACTAAATCCATTCAATTCTTCATCCTTGGTGTCACTTCTGAGCAACTCCGCCACCTCCGGAGGTAAACAGAGCGCCGCTTCCTAACTGTGTAGCTGTTGCCAGACTCAGCATCAGTTCCAGTTAGGCAATTCCAGGCTTTGTCGATCCATCCGCTGACTTCCAGAAAAAGTTTCATGGTGCATCCTCCCGGTGTCACAAGTTTTGCTCATTCTAAATTTTCTTTCTGCTGCTCGATTACTGTTTTCAGCTGCAGATTTTACGATTTACATCTTGTAATCTGCAAAAGATTTTCTTTCTGGGTCCATCTGAGTTCAGTTTTTAAGTTTGTTTAAATATAAAATTTTCAGTGGGACAGAAGTAATGGTGCGATCGACTGACATGATACAGACAGGACAGAGGCTCTTTCTGCAGGAGACATGCGCAGTGACAGTGGTACAGGAGGAACAGGAGCAGCAGATACTCACACACAAGACTAGAGCCTCTCGCCGCTTCAGTGTGAACATTTTAATATATAAGTCGCAGGAAACACCCAAACCATGAAAAAAAGTGCAATGTATAGTCCGAAAAATACAGTAAGTGCAATCTCATACTGTGGAACATTCTAGGCAACATCTCCATGGAGAGAAGCTGGTGACTTTCTCTCCAAAAGAAAAGTTGCGCAGCGGAACCTTACATAACCTCATAAATGTATTTACTTTGAAATGCAAAATTATGATTTTGTGTAAATGCAGAAACAATAAAATAACAAAGTACACGCTAATTATCTTTGCTATGCCATTATCCTTTAGACCCGAGTTATACGTTTCATGAATTACACAGAGAAGAAAAGGAGAGAAAAACAGGATTATGGGTCGACCTTGATGCTGCGGTTGCTAACACAAAAGCTCTCCTGTTTTTTTTTTCTTTTTATCATCTGAGAGTGAATCATGCTCGGATGGCGTGCGCGCGTGTTGTCCTTGGTAGTGCGTTAGTTAGCTTACACAACATGTTCACTTGACCTGCCAGCGGACTCTTCGGTTTCTATGGAGATCAGAGAAAACAGGCAGGTACGGAGAATTAGAGATGATATTACGGGGAAGTGCTGCGTTCAAGTTGTTTTTGAGGCATTGTTCGGGCACAAAGCGACGCGATGACAATAGTAGAGGATGTAATCGGACTGAATGTTTGATCAAGTGTGATAATACGGATGGAGGGAGCGTTTTTAGTACTCAAAAAATGTGTGTATAAAGGAATTCAGACATGTCATGAAAAGGAAGAGTTCATCTGCAGTTTATTCCTTCTCCACAGATCTGGCCTGTAACTTGGCTAGCAACAATACAAAAAATCTCAAACTTAGTGACAAATTTTTGAAACTAAGATTACATTTGCAAATGAATTCTACAAGTGGCCATACCGACTTATCAAAGCCTGATCTCATCAGATCTCACAAGCTGAGCAGGTCTGAGCCTGAGTCTGACTTGTATGAGAGACCAGTGAGGACATCAGGTGCCACAGGGGGCGCCAGTGGAAAAAACCTTGTCTGTGTCTATAAGACACTTCACCCACATTGCTGAGTGTGAGTGCTGGTGGTGGTTGGAGGGGTCGATGGCACAGATTGACAGCCTCACATCTATCAGTCCCAGGACAGCTGTGGCCACACTTGTTGGGTTTCAGATGACATCACAACATTCTGTAGGCCAATTATATTTTATACAGCTAAAATGTATATTATTGTTGATTGTATATGTATAATATTGTGATTTGTGTTGTAATATGGTGAGTTCTTAGGTCTAGTTCAAGGGTGACCAATTCTTTCCATGGGGCCACATAAGGAACAGAAAATATTGCGGAGAGCTGGGCTAAAACAAACTTAATTCAGTTCTGCATAATATGAATCATATTTCTCCAGGTTTAGACCTGGTTTAGTCCTGATTTAAACCTGGTTTATTTCTGGTTAGACCTGGTTTAGTCCTGTTTTAGACCTGATTTAGTTCTGGTTTAGATCTGGTTTAGACCTGGTTTAGTTCTGGTTTAGATCTAGTTTAGTTCTGGTTTAGTGAGGTTGCCGTACAAAAAAGTCATTAAAAAAACACCTCTAAAATAAAAGCAATGTAGCTTTAGTCCAGGCATGAGGTAAACTGATAAAATATGTTTATTTTGTTATTCCAAATGAGCATAAGAGTCAGCTAAAGGACCGTATATGGCCTGGGAGCTGGACAATGCGCAGATCTGGTCTAGTCACTCTAGAAATAATCAGATTCCAAATTTATGACTGTACCTTTTAGATGTTTCATGACAAAGAACAGTGTAATCAATAGGAAAATCTGACCCCATCTGAGAGTATGACATCACCACATTCTAGAATCTGAAAACCACCAATAGTATCTTCACTGAGTGTGGAGTGTGTGAATAATGCTGTAAGGCATCTTGAAGTGTCCAAAAAAAAAAAAGTGCTATATAAATCTGATAATATATAAATAAGCTATTCAGTTAGTCGTTTCTGTTTTGTGTGCACATGAACCACGGCGAGCGTACTTTCCAGTTACATCTCTGTGGGTTTTTTCCCAGAGTCGCACAAAATAAATAAATAGTACAGCTTTGAGACAGCGCGCCAGCTAGTGCATAGCAGCGCGCAGATCCTACTGGAGCACTTCCTAATCCAGTGCCCTTGATTCACTTGTTACGTCTAATACCAACATGCCCAAATGTTTCTGTTGGCTACGACAGAGCTAACCGCTAATGTCATGAGCGTCAACAAGTCAAAACACGGACACCCTAGTCGGTTATTCCAGAAGCCCGCAGATCCCCTCTCACCCCACATCACCCGTCCGTCAGCGGGCCCTTAATCCTGCCGAGAGGGGGGCCACTTTCATTGTCTTGTCTAAAGCTCGAGCCTGGTGTTTTTAGTGACAGAAAACTTCAGCCGGTCTCTAATCCCCGGTTAGGCCTGAGAAAACACAGTCACAAGCTCTTCACTCACTCACTGTTATGCTATCTCCCCGCTTAGCCGCCGCCGCTAAAGCTAACACATGCTAGTTTCCATCTGTAGGCCTGTCTGTCACTGCGCCCGCTAGGTTAGCTCGTCTCTCAGCGCCTAGCTAGGGGAGCGGGGATTAGCGCCCTTCCCAAAATGGCCGACAGTAACTTTGTTTAGCTGCCACAGGATCGTTTGAGGTTATTCACGGATTGATTTATTCTTTTCATTTATTTAAACTGTTTGTTAAAGCAGATCTATTCAACCAAATGGACTTTTCAGACCTTGTAACCATGTTATAGTTGTTTACATTCTCATAGATATATTTGGAGTGATTCATGCGTTTTTGAGCAATCTTTAAGCACTTCAACACACTATGTTGCCAATAAACACGTCTTCACCAAAACATCATACACCCACTTCTCTCTGCTTACTTCATTTTCCAATTTTTGGACTCGGAGGTGCCGACTCTTTATTATAATGACGTTTATGACAACGTCAGCTCCCATTGGGCACTGCCGTTTTCTAACACAGAAGTCCGCGCACTTCTTTTATTCGTGTGTTTTCACATTAAAATATGCAAACATAATGATCCATAGGTATTGTAGATTATAACTATATACTCAAGCACAATATAGACCAGAGGTGGGCAATTCTTTTTTTTCCATAGGGCCACATGAGAAACTGAAAATATTGTGGAGGGCCAAAATGCTGAACTCAATTTTGCAGAATATTAATTGCATTTCTTTATAAAAAGCAGTAAATAGCATTGTTTAGATGAGCTACTCAGTTTATGTTATGACTAAGCAATGAAAAAGTGAGGTTGCCTTACAAAAAATGTCATTAAAAAACAGCGCTAAAATATAAACAATGCATGTCCATGAGGTAAAATTATAAAATATATTTTCTAATTCCAAATGAGCTTAAACAGCCGGTCAGAGTCAATCAAAGGGCCGTATGTGGCCCTGGAGCTGGACAATTCTCAGGCCTGATATACAGGGATTATCAGACGACGTCACTTATCTCTACTACGCATGTCTCCTGCAGAAAGAGCTGCTGTCCTGTCTGTATCCTGTCAGTGTCAGGGGTGAGAATAGTTGTATGGATCAGGTATGTCCCGCTACTGTAGTTTGAGACATTTCTTCTTGTTATTTACGCACTCACCTGCATTTAACGCAAATGTGTTGCCGCTGTGTTGATAAACAAATAATCCGTATATATTTCTTCCTTAATACTCAATTGAAATTAGTCAAGCCTATTACAACAAATTATACCAGTATACACATTTTGCAAATGGGACTGCAGTATTTAGTCATTTATTTACTTACTCATTATTATAGGATATTCTTTTTTTGACTTATAGAAAATGTATCAATGCAAAATTATATTATATTATAATATTATTTTATAGCAAATCAGGTACAAGGTTTGTATGTGTATAAGATACAACATAACATTTTAAGTATTTTTTAAAGTACATTTATTTATGTCACATTGTGTTAATACTTTACCCAACATTATTTATTATTATTTATTTAGTTTTTACCATTTCTTATAACATATAACGTAATGCTAGTTTAAGGTGACCGGATTTATTCAAGAAATGTCCCTGTTTTGGACCAATTTAATACTTCCCGATAGGAAAAAGAGTCATACATTGACCTTTGTTTAGGTAAAATACAGAAAATCTACTTAAAAATGACCAAAACACAAAGAAAATGTGACTATACTGACTCATATATTAGTCATGAATGGGCATAAGAGTGCAGACTATTTTCTTTAATTACGCACTCGATTCATTTTTTTTAAATTGCAAACCACCTAAAACCCGAGTGTCCCAATGTTTGATTTTGATTGAAATTCTGGTGGCCCTGTACTAGTTTCCATATGTCTCCCTGTCACGTCCTCTCCCTGGTTATCTCCTCACTCAGCACCTCGCAAAGGGGAGCGGGGATTAACGCCCTTCCCAAAATGTCCGACTCTCTCTCACACTTTGCGTCGCGTCGGTCCTGATTGAGCGGAGCCTTATCTGTTACACGGCTCTGCGGGGGAGGGCGGGTGCTGCCGGGCGCTGGTGGGTGTCGGTGAGGGGGCCCCGGGTGAAACCACTTGACATTCTCTCGCGCGCAGGGGCCGAGGCGAGGGCCAGAAACATGCGCGGGGCCCCAGAGCCTGTGATGGTGCCAGGAGAGCCGCACTTATCCACTACAAGATTAGGCTGGTGAAAGACGGGAGCAGTGTGGCAGGCGGGCCGGGCCACGCTGCACAAACACTACTGATCCAGGCTCGGGAACATTGTATCAGGACGGATGGTGAGAGAGCTTGAAATACTGTTAGAAATGTACTCTAAAGCTCCGTGGGGGTCAGAGATTATAAATATATAACTGACACAAACACAGTATGTCTTATTTAACTGTTTGGTTAAAACTTCCAGGGCAATTTTAGTACATTTGTCCCCTTTTACCCCCTTATGAAGTGAGATGCTATGTTCTGAAACCTTTTTTAGTCAACTAATCCATAAAGCAGGACTAAATGAGGACTAAACCAGAACTTAACCAGGACTAAACCAAAACAGAAATATAACTAAATCAGAACGAATCCAGGTCTAAACCAAAACTAAAGCAGGTCTAAACCAGGACTAAACCAGAACTAAACCAGTTCTATACCAGGACTAAACCAGGACTAAACCAAAAACTGAACTAAACCAGGACTAAACCAGAATTAAACCAGGACTAAACCAGTTCTATACCAGGACTAAACAAGGACTAAACCAGGACTAAACCAAAAACTGAACTAAACCAGGACTAAACCAGAACTAAACCAGAACTAAATCAGTTCTTTACCAGGTCTAAACCAGGACTAAACAAGGACTAAACAATGACTAAACCAGAATCAAACCAAAAGAAGTCTTAATGCACCAAAACTCTAACCTAGGACTAAACCAGGACTAAACCAGAATTAAACCAGGACTAAACAAGAACTAAACCAGAACTAAACCAGATCTATACCAGGTCTAAACCAGGACTAAACAAGGACTAAACAAGAACTAAACCAGGACTAAACAAGGTCTTAACCAGGACCAAACCAAAAACTGAACTAAACCAGGACTAAACCAGTTCTATACCAGGACTAAACCACTACTAAACCAGGACTAAACCAGGACTAAACCAAAACAATCCTGAATGCATCATAATACTTAACCAGGACAACACCAGACCTAAACCGGAATTTAACAAGGACTAAAGTAGGAATGACTAGGACTAAACCAGGTCTAAACCAAAACTAAACCAGAACTAAACCAGAACTAAACCAAACATGCTCCCCCACATTTGCGACCTGTCTCCTGGCTGTTGTTTACCGCTGCGGTGTGGAGCGTGTCTGTGTAAATTGCGTGGAGACGTCCGGCCTCTGAAGTGCAAATTGTATTCCGTCCTACATATATGTAAGCAGTGCATACGGGCTTGTGTGAATGTATGGACGCAGCGTGTGTGGAGTGGTATCACGTAACATCACAGAGGTCAGAGATAAGGGTTGCCATGACGATACCTAATGCATTTGTAAGGGAGAAGAGGTCTGGATAAGGAAAATAATAGATGTAGTGTAGCTATATGGGGTTATTTGATTGGCAATTTTTTTTCCCAAAACAAAACAAACAAAAAAAAAAAAACACTTGAGTTATGATTTGTGGTGTTTTGAAATAGCTAAAATATTGATGTCTTCCTACTTAATTTCCGTATTACTCTATTTTCTGGTCTGTTCTAATGTTGTTTCCTCATCACAAACAGACCTGGAGTTGTGTTTTGTTTCATTTTCCCATTTTAGTAACCATTTATTATTAGTGCGTCTCCATCTCCAAAGATCAAAACGCTCTATTCCACCTTGTGATGTCATGGAATGGTAGCCCAATCCAAGTCCTAGCAGATTTATCCAAAAAACACTGATTTGTCCCAGATTGATACAAGAAATGTCCCTATTTTGGACCATTGTAATACTTGCCAACAGTATAGAGAGGCATACATTGACATTTCTTGAGGGAAATACAGAAAATCTGCTTAAAAATGACCAAAACACAAAGAAAAAGGGCCTATATTTCACATGTTAGTCATGAATGAACTAAGTGTTTAATTATGCACTCAATTCACAATTGTATTAGTGCCAGCCACCCCAAACCGAGAGTGTGTATTGCTCTTAGGGACAATATTTTCATGGAGTGGCGGCGTGCGGAATGGTGCGGTTTGCATGGCATGGTTTAGTCCTGGTTTAGACCTGGTTTAGCCCTGGTTAAGTCCTGGTTTAGTCCTGGTTTTAGACCTGGTTTTAGACCTGGTTTTAGTCCTGGTTTTAGTCCTGGTTTTAGACCTGGTTAAGTCCTGGTTTAATCTTGGTTTTAGACCTGGTTTAGTCCTGGTTTTAGACCTGGTTTTAGACCTGGTTTTAGTCCTGGTTTTAGACCTGGTTTTAGACCTGGTTTTAGACCTGGTTTTAGTCCTGGTTAAGTTCTGGTTTAGTCCTGGTTTAGTCCTGGTTTTAGACCTGGTTTTAGATCTGGTTTTAGACCTGGTTTTAAACCTGGTTAAGTTCTGGTTTAGTCCTGGTTTAGTCCTGGTTTTAGACCTGGTTTTAGACCTGGTTAAGTTCTGGTTTAGTCCTGGTTTAGTCCTGGTTTAGTCCTGGTTTTAGACCTGGTTAAGTTCTGGTTTGGTTTAGTCTTGGTTTTAGACCTGGTTAAGTCCTGGTTTTGACCTGGTTTAGTCCTGGTTTTAGTTCTGGGTTAGAGGGACGTGTACGGGAGGAGGGACGGTCAACGCAGCCTGGTACTAAACAGCCCAGGGCCCGGGGGTTAGAGACCCCTGATCTACAGGACAGGGACAAAGTACAACAACAATCACACAAAAGTACATAACACCAGAACACTCACTATACATACAATTCACTATTTGTCTCCATGGACAAGTAGGCAGCATTATTATTATTATTATCTCCATGTCATTGCTTTGCCTGGAACGTTTCACAGTTTGACATTAGACTCATCCAGCTCGCCTTAATGTGATTATTTTCATGCCTCCGTTATATTTGTGCAAATAAAACGTGCCTTCTCAGTGTGAGTGGAGTCGCCTCTCCGCAGATCTGATATTCACATCACCAGTTTTTATATATCAGCTTTAAACGTTCTATATTACCAGCGGTGGTACTCAATTTTGTAAGTAAAAGTACAGACACCTGAGCAAAAGATAATCAAGTAAAAGTAAAAGTATCACATGGAAAACTTGACTTAAGTAAAAGTATTAAAGTTCCCTAAAAAATGTATTTAAAGAGTAAAAAGTAAAAGTATTATAGATTAGATTTGCAGATTTTGAGATAAAACAATAAAACAACAAATGTAAACATGTAGATAAAGATTTGTGTTGAATTTTGTTAAACAGAAACTATTGAATTGATAGCACTTTACTTTTTTTGCGTTTTGTTACTTTTTGTTATTTCCCACCACTGTATATTACACAAAATAAATTCTTCTAAGCTTTAAGCCTTGTTATAATGTTATTACCTCATAAAAATCCAGGTCTGTTTGTGATGAGGAAACAACACCGTAACATAAATCAGAGAAAAGCGTAATACGAGCCCTTTCTCGGTGCGGTTATCTGCAGTGAGTAGCCCTCGAGCTTACTCATATTGTGTGTAACGTCGGTGCAGGGGGCAGTGTGCTGAGGTTGCCGTGGAGATAAGAGGAACATCTGTTAGCAGGTCTTTATCTCCGGCCGAGCTCCTGGCACTGTTTCGTAAGTCGCCCCGGCTAATCAGAGCAGACACACGGTTTGGAGGTGGTGCGGATGATGCACACACACACACAAACACACACACACACTTTATTTTTATATTCAATACACAATACACAAGCGAAATCATCTTGCATAACATACGACATAAATAATAAATTCCAACTACAGACCAAGACACAGAAACAACTGTCTGGGTTCTGCAGTTGTTTCTGTATAGTTTTCAAATCTCTGCTACTATTTGCATTTTTGACTCTTGAGTCAGTTTCCCATGATTCTTAGATTGGACAAAAAAGGTCCATGTGACGCTATTTTCTGGACGAATGTTATAATGTTGTTTCCGCTTCAAAAAAAACTGACCTGGACTTGTTTTCTGCCCTACAAAGGCAAAAGAGCTTAACTCGAGTGTGAGAAAAATTACTTCAAAGTTTCTGTTTTGTCCAGACAAAAGTATAATACTGTAGGTAGGGATCCTAAAATTGAAAATTAAATTAAAAATTAATAAAACTAGTTCCTGTAATGAATAAATATTTGTATGTGGAAAATACTGAGGTCAAAATGGACCTTTGACCTTTATTTGGCAGTTCCTGTACTTTGCCTTTGAGTCGTGCAAAGGCAAAACCAGGAACTGAAATTCTCATAATTAGCTTGATTTTCTCCAGACTTCCATCCATGATTAAAAAAAAAAAAAAACACCTCACGAAGCTCTAGTCGTCATGATCAACTGCTTTTCTTCATGGAGACGTTATTGCTTTGTCTGGAATATTTCACAGTATGGTATTAAACCTTTCTATCTTTACAGAGACCGAAACAGACCAAGTTACAGGTCAGATCTGTTGAAAGGTGACCCCGCTCACAGTCAGAACGTCTGTTTTTCTTGGTATTTTTGAGCCATAAATCCATAAAAGTGTAACTGAATAAATGTAAAGTAGAAATGTTTAATGTCATATTGACCCACGTTTACATGATGTTTTTTAAATCTGAATTAATTATTGTGAATTATATAGTTCGGAATTAAAATATTGTCCTTCGAGTTTACATGGAGATAATAATTACGAATCAAGGTTTACATGGAAAACACGTTGAATTGCACACTTCAGCTGCTACTGGCTTTTTTGTCATCTTGGTTTGTCATTATGGCCTGGACACAAACATGATACAAACTTTTTTCGCAGTTGTTCCGATTATACTTCAGCAGCAGCTGGAGAATTCTCTCATCACACTTTACGCTTTACGCATCCAGTTCGCAAATCCAAAAGGCAGCGGATGAAAGTCCGACGCGACTTATTAAAAAATTGTTTCAACTCGAGACCAACGTTTGCTCCAGGCCGCCATCTTGCAGAGCGTCATTGCGTCAGAAGGGCGAACGAGCATGCACTGAACATCCGCAATTCTTTTTAAGACTAAACGTTTACATGATCGAGGAATAAGTTAATTTGGCTTTAAAATCTGAATAAATCACCCACTTAATTCAGAATTAAGTTTAATTCCAAATAATCATTAGGAATGAAGTGTTTACATGGTCGTTTTAAATCAGAATTAATTCTTATTCCGAATAAAATTATTTTTAATCAGAATTAAAGCTCTCATGTAAATGTGGCAAATGTGGAACATTCCAGTCAAAGCAATGACATCTCCATAGAAACAAGCAGGTGACAGACCCCCAACAAAAAATTTACACAGTGAACCTAGAATTCTACTATACTGTCGAGTAAATCAGTTCAAATGATGTTTAAAATAGCTGTTATCTTAAATTACCACTTGATGACATCACAAGGTGGAACAGAGCAGCCTGAGTTTTGGAGATGTGGACACACTAATAATAAAGTGTTACTCAAACATGTGTGAATAAAACAAAACACAACTGCGCGTCTTCTTTGATGACACGACTATCTCGAGAGGCAGTTTTGCGTAATATCGGACCTTTAAGAGGATTGAAGATGGCCGGCGTACTTATCTCTAATTTGTTTTGATGATTTTGATTCTAAGAACCAAAATATTTCCACAAAGCTCGAAGATGTCTGCGTCTTAGGCCCGGCTTCTTTGTAGAATTGCGCGAGAATTACATTTTCATCCTGTAATTTCGATCTCTTGAATGAAAATCCTTGAAAAATGTTGTAGTCTCCTAGTTCGGCATTATCCTCCTCACTCCAAATCCGGCGCAGCAAAAGTCGATCATTTACGACAGAACTTTATAATCCAGTTTGATTGAAACGCAGCGTGGTGCTCGCGTGTCCCTGGATGACTCCTCTCTTTAGCCTTACCCCGAGCGCCGGAGGTTGGGGGTCTCTTCGCCTGCATAAACCCGTCCGCCGTCATGACCGCTGGGGTAGAACTGTGACAGGGCCCACCTAAATTCATTAGCCCACCTGCCGGCCGGATCCATACGACTCCGCGGCCAAGTGTCACTGACGCTTAGCCTGACGCGCGCTAACACACCGCTAACCATGCTAACGCGCACGACGAGCGGCCGACGGAACGGGGGGGGCCGGAATCAATGGCGGGACGTCGTGGGACCGCCGCGGAAGTCAATAGCAGGTGATCCGTATCGGCGCCGAGTCTTGTATTGTGTTTGATTTCTCCGATTCGGTCGCGCTTGATGTTGTCAGGAGTGGTAAAAGTTGATGGGAAAACAGAGCGATGAGACAAGCCGTGAAAAAGAGAGGAGGGTGACAGCTGCGCTACAAAACAGGATTTGACTTTGGGAATGAAATCGTTGTGCGAAATTCAAGAGAGGTTTGTTAGTGAGGAGACTATGGGCGTAGTGAATCTTGATTAAAATAGGACACTTTTAAAGGTCCTATATTACGGATAATAGACTCTTGTGAGGTTTAAGTCATGTTAGAATGTTGTTAGCTCCTCAATAACAGACCTGGACTTGTGTTTTGTTTCATTCACACATTTGACTACTGTATTTTTTTATAATATAAGTCAAACTTTTTTGATGGTTTGGGTGGTCCTGCGACTTATACTCCGGTGCGACTTGTATATTAACATTTTCACACTGAAGCCGCAAGAGGCTTTAGGCTTGTGTGTCAGTATCTGCTGCTCCTCCTGCAGAAAGAGCCTCTGTTCTGTCTGTACTATGTCAGTCAGTCAAACCAGGACTTCTGTACCACTGAAAATTTTTAATTTAAACAAACTTATAAAGACGACTGAGAAGACTGAATAGAAATGCCCCCCAAAAAGTTTGGATGGAAAAGAAAGAAAGTTTGGAGTGAGCAAGAAACTTGTGACACTGGGGGGGGGTGCAACATGCAACTTTCCTGAAGTCACTGGATGGATGGACAAATCCTGGACTTCAGTGACACCGAAACCATCCTGTCAGGATTCAGAAAGACTCGAATAATTCTAACTGGAACTGATACTGAGTCTGACGACAGCGACACAGAAGAGGAAGTGGTGCTCCCTTTACCTCCGGAGGTCAGGTAAACTTGTTCTGTTCTGTTGTTTATGTTATAGTTTATCTGAAGAACTGTTCATATGTGACGTTAACAGTCTGTTGTTCTCTGTTCTATTGTTATTACTCGAACTTGACTTTCAACATGAAATGTCGGTTCCTGGTCTCTGATTTTGTAAAATAAATTGACCCCAAAAAGTGCAACTTATAGTCCGGTGCGACTTATAGTCCAAAAAATACGCTAACACTTTATTATTAGACTGTCAGCATCTCCAAAGCTCCCACTGTTCTCTTCCACCTTGTGATGTCATGTAGTGGTAGTTCTCATGTTCACAGCTACCTTTTAGTTTTAGTTCAGTAAAGATAGGAAATCCAGGGCTAAAAGTATCCAAATGATTCTAGTGAAGGTGTATGAAGTTTAAAAACATTGTGGAACAGTGTGTTTTCAGACTGAAAAACATGTCCCCTTTAACCCCTTAATGCTTGAAATTATAGAGATGTATATATAAAAAAAAGTTTTTGCCTTCAAGTAGATGGTAAATTAAGTTGAGATCATTAATTTGACTATGGCAAAAATATATATAAATACAAATGTGGGTATGTTGCAAATTTGCGACAACTAAAAACAAGTGCTTGCCAAAAGTTCCTTGGAAACTCCGGCATATATACTAACCAGCACTGGGGGAATGCAGCCGCTCTCTCGGCTTAAATCTTGATTCAAACATCCAAACAGTTTGTTGCATATTTGTTAAGGGGCTATGTGAATGTGCCCAGATTTGAGTCCCTGGAATGTGTTAAATACCTCCTCGCACAAGTTGGACGAAGTGTCTCAGCCAAAGGCACAATACCACGCATTCTGATCTAACCACCAACCTTAAAACAAAGGGTCAATATTATGGCATTTTCTGATGTATGTCAGACTGTTGTTGCTTCATCGCAAACATACCAAGAGTTTTGTTTCATTTACACATGTTTAACACACAAATCCTGCATATTTACGCTGAGTTCTTCTCTCAAACTGAAAACACTCAACCCTGGAATTGACAGTCTACTGAACAAAAGGTAAAAAAAGGAGCTCTTAACTTGAAAACTATTGCTTCATGACATCACAAAGTGGAAAAGACCATTCCTCCAGGTCTGTTTTTAAGGAGGTGACAACATTCTAACATGACTTCAACCTCACAAGAGTACATTTTGCATAATACGGGCCTTTTAACTCTCTCCAGGCAGGCGTTGCAGATTTGCAACAGCTAAATTCCAAGTACCTACTTACTCCACATCCATATTATATGAGCTTTTTTTACTCAGGGGCCTTTTCTCCCATCCATGCTGATAAACGTGGGCGATACAGACTGTGCAAGACTGGCTACACGCGAACGGCCTGCCAGAGTTTTTTTTTTACAAAGGATAAAAAAGTCAGAATTGTATATTACTACCCCATATTATAATTTTCCCCAAATATCAGATTTTTCCTGATACTAAAAATTAATTTGAGCCTGAGAGGGTTAATTACCATACCATACCATACCAACTTTATTTATAAAGCACTTTAAAAAACTTTCCAGTAGGCCAAAGTGCTGAACACAAACACAGGACAGACAGACAATCACAGTAGAAGAAAATATATGGTACACAATACAGCTACTAAAAACATAGAAAAACAGTAATATACTCAACAAGAAATATACATGTCACTTATTAAAAGCCAGTGAAAAAAGGTACGTTTTTAGGAGTGATTTAAAAACAGGTACAGACTCGGCCTGTCTAATCTCTAATGGCGACTGGTTCCACAGCCGAGGGGCAGAAACAGAAAACGCACGGTCCCCAAGAAGCTTACATTTAGTTTTTTGGGACGGTGAGCTGGAGTTGGTCTGCAGACCTGAGAGAGCGAGACGAGAGGGGGCGTAAGGGTGGATCAAGTCAGCGAGGTAGGAGGGCTCTAAGCCGTGCAAACACTTAAAAATTAATAAAAGAATTTTAAAATCAACTCTAAGGCTACGTTCAGACTGCAGGGCTTAACGCTCAATTCCGATTTTGTTGTGAAATCCGATGTTTTTGCGAGGTCGTTCACATTTCCAATTAAATGTGACTTGTATGTGACTCCAGTGTGAACATTAAACGGCCCGAAAGTGTCCCACATGTGCACTGGAGACACGATGACGTCAACCGCAGCGAGCGTGTCTCTGTGTTTACGAAGTTGTCCAAACATGGATGTGAGCATTGAGCACCTGGAGATTTTAAAGTTCCTCTCGTACCGGAGCCAGAACATGAACAACTTGTTTTAAAGAGGAGATTGAGAAGGAGAAGGACGAGGTTTTTGGCGTCAGTGACGTCCGTTGAAAGGAACATGTGGATGTGGATGTGTAGCCAAGAGTGGTGAGTGGAGATGTGCTTCGCTTCAGTGACACGGAGTTCATTAACAATTTTCGCCTACTTCAGCGCAGAATAGTGACGTTTGTGGCTTGTTGATAACGTGTAGGTCGGATGAATGCGCTTTGGCCGTTCAGACTGAAGTCACATGTCAAAAGATCGGATATGTATCGGTTTCAGGAGCACATATCGAAGTGTCCTGGGTCGCATTTGAACAAAATCTGATCTGTGTCGTTTAGACTGTCATTAAAAGATCAGATACAGGTCACATAGAGGCCAAAAAATCAGATTTGGGTCACTTCAGGCTGCAGTCTGAACGCAGCCTAAAGACACTGGGAGCCAATGGAGAGAAGCTAAAATAGGTGAGATGCTCTCGTGTTTCTGGGTTCCAGTTAAAAGTCGAGCCGCTGAGTTTTGGACCCGTTGCAACCGGGAAAGTGCATTTTGGCACCAACATACAGTGCATTACAATAATCCAACCTAGTTGTCACAAATGCATGTATGACAGTTTCAAAGTGTTGTATTGACAAAATAGGCTTAATTTTGGCCAGTTGTCTTAGCTGGAAAAAAATAGATTTGACAACAGCACTAATTTGCTGATCAGGTTTTAGATCTGGGTTCCATTTTGACACTTAAGTTTGTAACAACTGGCTTCACTGAATGATTTAATGTAGTAGTTGATTGAATGACTTAATTTAAAGTAGTTTGTTTTAACACACATTAGCCCCAAACTTTGTCACCTTTTATGTTCCGAGGTGTACGATAATGTGCGTATAAGAGCCCAAGTTAATCTCTATTCACGGCGGTTCTCGAGTTGAAGGTCGTTCGTTTGCGCAGATCGGGTCAAATCTGAAAAGCGCCACAGAAATGAATAACACAATTGCCTTTTGTTTCTCCCATTATCATTTCCTGCCGCGGCGTTCAGAAGACAATCTCTCAGAAAACGCTCGCTTATATTGACTTAGCCACCAATCGACGCTTTGTATTCCGAACCGTTCCCCCGTTCATTTTCATATTCATAACTCAGTAGAAAGAAAAGGGGAAAAATATAGATAAATAAACATTGGCAGTTGGAGATAGCATCTTTCATTTAGCATAGCACTGAGTCAAAGATGATTATTTTCCCTCTCATCTCGGTAGGTTAATGAAAATTTATTCTAACTAGAGGGCCTTGTATTTACGGGAATTAGCTGGTGCGCCAATAGGTGACACAAGGAGACATTTAAATTACAAAGCCCAGGCGCGACGCATGAATCAAATGTCAGCGTTTGTTATTGCAATGCGCGGGAGGGGAGGCGCGGGCTTCAAGGGGGAGAGTGGAAAATAGGTTCATTTTGATACACTGCATAAATATAAGAAGGGCAGATAGCAAGTTGTTTTGGAAGAAGTTAAAGCTGTATGAAGTAACTTTTCTGACGGAGGGTTTGTCGTCTGCTTGACTCCAATGTTCCACAGTACGGCATTAAATAGATGAATGGTTCAGGCTTAGTAACAACTTAATTAAGACTGTAATATTTAGTACGGTAATTATTTATTTAAAAAAAAAGAAATGTTTATAAAAAAGCAGTATGGTCTACTCCATTGTTTCCCAAAGACTGGGTTGTGAACCTCAGGTGGGTCGCAAGAGATTTTTTTTTGGGTCGCCTTGTCACGATCTGCATGTAGGTCTGTGATATACCGTTCTGACACATGTTGAACTGTTAGGACATGTTTTGTATAATCTCTAATCTTTTTTCTAATTATTTTATTGACTATTTTGTTCCAATATTGCTGGTTCAATTTAAAGTTGAAAAGAAAAAGAAACGGGTTAATGTCCAATTTAATGTCAAAATAGGTGACTTATAGATCCTTTTGTTGCTGCTTCAGTGACTGTTTTTTATTGTTTAAAACTTGAGTTAATAATTGTTCGGAGATACGATTACTCAGTCAACAACAAAATATCCTCATTATAATGTTCAATAATGGTCAAATCCACCTTTCCCCTTTCACCACCAAATCACCTTTGTGGTTTATGAATAATGTCTCTTGACTTGGGACGCCAAGGTTTGTGACTTTTAAAATATGGGTCCCCAGAAAAAAAAAAAAAAAAGTTTGGGAAACACTGGTCTACTCCGTTCAGTGTAGTGAAGACTGCAGTGAGTGCTACATTCGAGAAATGAAACAGCCACTTCACAATAAGATGTACCAACATAGATGAGAGAGCAACATGGGACCTCAGTCTGCTGTCCGTCTCTTTTGAGGATAGTGAGGTCCAGATCTGAGCCAGAGAAAAGAATTGGTTTGAGAAGGGAGTTAAAGAAACAATTTTTGTTAGGAAAGACAATCCATCTTTGAACAGAAATAGAATCCTCAGAAACCATCTATCTCCTATGTACAACTCCATCCTTAAAACTAAATCAAAACAAACAAAGAAAACAATAGGAATACCCAGGACAGGCCCAGAGGTGTGAAAGCTCCATTATGGCCCTGAATGATTCTGCTAATATGACCCCACACTCAGTCGGCCGAGTTAACTAACAGAAACTGTAAACAAGTGTGTGTGTTAGTTTCAGAATAGTTTCATTGTAGTTAGCTCATCCCTTCATTCAGATATAAGGAAGTGTCCACCAGCGTCTGACCAAAACTGAAGAAGCAGCTTGGATGAGCTATGAAACATATTCGACCAAATAAACGTTTGTCCAGTTAACAAATTTAATTTCTATAACGTTCTAATAAGGTTGACCCATCCCATAGACTGTATATATAAGTGTACTTAGTTAAGAAGCCATCCGCCGGGTTCCAAATTGAAGTGAAATCTGCCTTAGAATGGCCTTTGAATGCTCCTACACACTCCTGAAGTGAGCATGGATGCGCTTTCGTCTCCATTTTCTCTGGGTCCAATTCACTTTCCGTTAAAACAAACTCTTGTCTTTCTCTGTAACTGCTGCTGTCAGACTCATTCATTCCTTAAAATAATATCAGTATTAACCAACTTTAAATGATCCTGCTGTTTTCATTTTGCTATTATGTTCATAACTCAAGATAACAAATCAACAAATCAATCAAAAGTGCCTTCTTTTCCCGAGGTCAGTCCTGATAGCGTTAGCAACAGGTTTAATTGACAGCGTTGCTAAGCGTCTGCTCCTTGCTAAATCATCGTTGTGGTCGGGAAGGGGCGTTTCATTCAACAGCCTCACTACGGATTGGCTCTTTGATTGCTACTCGCTGTTGGAATTCCAAATATTGTTGTTCCAAATTCTCCTATGTCAAATTCTCTCTATAACTGTCTGCTTCAATGAGCTTCATTTGACTGGAGTCCACTTCTTTATACAGCCTGTGGTTTGGTCGTGACATTTTTAAGCTTTTACATAGTTTTAAAAGGCGAATTAGTTAACACTTCAAGAGAATATTTTTGTTATTTGTGGCCTAAATTGTCTTGAGTCGAACTGGGAGAGTAAAAGACAAACTTGTGCTAACTTGTCAAACCCGTGCGACTGCAAAGCATGTCACGTCCCAAAGTGAATCCCAACTTCTTTGTTTTCATTTACATTTTCGCTCTGTTGCTCTGTACATGCAGTAAGAGTCTCAGCTTTCCCTCATTTTCCCAAATTCCCAAATGTTTGTTCTGCGGAGGACTGGCTGTCACGTAAAGCCGCTTTAACTGACATGTGTGTAAACATGGACACTTCTGCTTTCACTCCAGCTCCGCGTCCGACCCCGTGATTCCTCCTGACACCCGCCACTTTAAATGGTCTTTTATCTAAACATGAGCTGGATACAAGGCAGAGGGACACATGTTCAGAGTCGAGCCAACAATGACAGACCCCCCCCCCCTTCCCCTGCCCTCACCCCACCACCCGCACCCCCCACTGTGAGAACTGACATGCCGAGGATTACGTGGGAAAATGACATTAATTAAGTCATTACGGGGGGTAGGACCGGTGACCTTTGACTCCACATCTGAGTTCAGCCGCCACGTCAATGGCAGCAACAACTAGCATGCTAACGGCACACTAGCTGGACTTTGTGATTCACAGCCAACAAAAAATAAAAAAGCATTCTGGTTCTAGGTCAATAAAAACAATGCTTTATAATAAGATACACTTCAGATCTTAATTTAGCCATCACGTCAATGGCAAGAACAACTAGCATGCTAACAACACACTAGCTGGACTTTGTGATTTGCGACCACCAAAAAAACCCCCCCAAAAAAATTTATAATTCTTGGTTTTAAGTCAATAAAAACAATTGCTTTCTAAAAAGATACACTCCAGATCCTAATTTGACCGTCATGTTAATGCCAACATCAACTAGCATGCTAACAGCACACTAACTGCACTTCCTGGTTCAAGGTCAGTAAAAACAATTCTTTATAATAACATATACTCCAGATCTGAATTTAGCCGTCTGGTTCATTGAGGAAAAAAACAAAACAAAACAATAAACTTTAGAAAAATTAGATGCACTCCAGATCTGAGTCCATCACATTAATGCCAACAACAACTAGCATGCTAATATCACACTAACAGTACTTCCTGAGGCCAATAAAATAAGCATTAGAATTAAATATACTCAAGATCTGAGTTTAGCTGTCACTTTAATGCCAACAACAACTAGCATGCTAATATCACATTAGACTTAGACTTACACTTTCACGCAAACTTTATTCATCCACAAGGGAAATGATTTGCCCACAGTAGAGTTGTTGTACAGTTGTAGGGAGTATTATCTGTTACATAAGGGTGAGTTGTTGTACAGTTGTAGGGAGTATTATCTGTTACATAAAGGTTAGTTGTTGTACAGTTGTAGGGAGTATTATCTGTTACATAAGGGTGAGTTGTTGTACAGTTGTAGGGAGTATTATCTGTTACATAAGGGAGAGTTGTTGTACAGTTGTAGGGAGTATTATCTGTTCCATAAGGGCGAGTTGTTGTGCAGTTGTAGGGAGTATTATCTGTTACATAAAGGTTAGTTGTTGTACAGTTGTAGGGAGTATTATCTGTTACATAAAGGTTAGTTGTTGTACAGTTGTAGGGAGTATTATTTGTTACATAAGGGAGAGTTGTTGTACAGTTGTAGGGAGTATTATCTGTTCCATAAGGGCGAGTTGTTGTGCAGTTGTAGGGAGTATTATCTGTTACATAAAGGTTAGTTGTTGTACAGTTGTAGGGAGTATTATCTGTTACATAAAGGTTAGTTGTTGTACAGTTGTAGGGAGTATTATCTGTTACATAAAGGTTAGTTGTTGTACAATTGTAGGGAGTATTATCTGTTACATAAGGGTAAATTGTTGTACAGTTGTAGGGAAACTAGCATGCCAACAGCACACCAGCAGTATGTCCCAGGTTAGGGCTGAAAAAAAAAAAAAAAAAACACTCCAGAACGGTTTAATTGTATAGATTTATATATATATATATATATATATATATATATATATATATATATATACTGTACTGGAGCGTGACATTTTTTTTAAGGAATTGGCAAAGCTTTTAAAAAATGAACCAAAAAAATAATAGTTAACCAAAAATGTTAAACATCAGACGTCGTTGTTTCTCCTGACACCGCTGACGTTTGAATGAGCTCTGGATACAAAGCAGAAGGACACATGTTAAGACTCAACTCAACAATGACGGACCCCCACCCCCACCCCCCACTGTGAGAACTGACATGCCGAGGATTACACGGGGAAAATTGCATTAATTAAGTCATTACGGGGGCAGGCTGGTGACTTTTGACTCCACATCTGAGCGAGCTGTGGGTGGATGTTATGTGCAACAGGTGGCAGCCATCTTGTGGTGGGGCTGTCATGTTCGGAGATCACAGATGATATGTTCCAGGACAGAAAGAAACTCCGAAAACACGGTGTCAAAGAATTAACAAGGAAGCTGACATGTGTTTTTACAGGATTTGAAACATTTTGTAAAAATAATTGTTAATTCAGAATATACATTTAAGACAGCATTATCATACAAGTTACTATTACTCTAAATATTTATGAATGTATTTTATTTTAGATTTTTACAGGTGTGTTTTTATTTTAAAGTTGTTGTTTTTATGTGAATTGTATTGATCTTTCTAATACTGCCTCTTGTCCATCCACTGACAAAAATATCTAATGACACCAGATGATAAAAAATGTGTGGTAATAATGGAAGAGCTCCACTGTGTTTTTAAACTCCATGCTCCTTCACTAGAATCATTTGGATGATTACAGCCCTGGAAGTGCCAATCTTTACTGAACTAACATGAAAAGGTATTGACATCACAAGGTGGAAGAGAGCATTTTGAGCTTTAGAGATGTAGACAGACTAATAATAAAGATTTAAATGAAACAAAACATAACTCCAGGTCTGTTTTTGATGAGGTAGCAACATCTAACTTGCCTTAAAGGTCATTTAAACGGATAATTGCCTTTGTTTTGTCATAATTCTGAACCTACCAATTCTAGGTTCAGCAACACAACTTTAACTGTTATCTTATACGAGACCACAGTGACCGCCTGGAATCACAGGGTTCCCACAGTTATGGAAATCCTGGGAAAGAAATGGAATTTTGTAACTTCAATGAAAGTTTTGGAAAATCTCTTTGACACAACTCCAGTGTTCTGTTAAGTTCTCATTAGACTATTATGATTATTTCCGAACATATGCACCTGTTGGAGCCAGTTTATATTTATTTAGGAAGTTATTGATTTGATAAATGCAGTTTTACTGTTATATACATTTTTTCTTTATTATAGAATTTTTTTATTATAGGTCATCCTGATCTCCTCTCCCCTCCTCCTGCAATCAGGTATATCTTACCACCTGTAGGAGCAGGGCGGGGGAAGGCAGTGCCCGTGGAGAGTGGAAAGGAGAAGATACTATTTTGTGACCACACACGTTATATCAAAAGGAAAGTCAACCACGGAGAATATGATCTTTTTTGTTCTTTAAAATAAATAGATAAACGGATCTGGATCTCCGCAAGTGCTTTTTAAAAAAAATTTATGTGAGTTACAAACCTCCTCAAACAAAAAGGGCACAGCAGCACCTTTTAATTAAAAGAGACGACAATAAATGCACTGACAGTATTTAGAATGTGTGTCAAATCTCTCAGTCGTCCAGGTAGAATCCATGGCAAAGGAGAAATTCAGTTTATCAACTGGACAAAAGTTTATTTGGTCGAATACGTTTGGCAGCTCATCCAAGCTGCTTCTTCAGTTCTGGTCAAATTACTGTTGGATACTTCCTTATATTTGTCTGAAGGGAGGAGTTAACTACACTGAAACTACTCTGAAACTAACACATACACTTGTTCACAGTAACTGTAAAGTATTCTGACCAGAACTGAAGAAGCAGCTTAATGAGCTGCGAAATGTATTTAGCCAAATAAACTCCACTTGACAAACTGAGTATCCTGAATGTTAAAAAACTATAATCCCAAACCATAAAGTGAGTGGAAAGGGTTAACATTTCATATTTAGCCCTAAAAGTCTGATCAATTCTACACATGTAGGAGCCGTAAAGTCATGGAAAAGTCATGGAAAAGTTCTGAAATTTTGTCAGTGAAAAAGAGTGGGAACCCTGGAATCAACTCACCGTCAAAAGTTATAATTTATTCCATACTCCTTCACAACTTGCTCCCCTTTGGTCTCCTTTCCCCATATGACCACGCACCTGCCTTAGATTTCCCTTTGAATGCCGCCTTTATGTCCACAACAAACAGTATTTTGACGGACAGGCGGGCTCCAAAGCCGGCCTTAGAACTGGCCTCACATGTGGGTACAGAGACGACGGGGCCCGGGTCTGGGTTTGGCTCAGACCGGCTGGAACCAGAGCGGGTCCCGGACTTTGAGAGCATCCAAAGAGGTCTCTGGAGAAGGGCAGGCGCATGCAGATAAGGCTAAGCTGTTGTAGCGTGTTTTCAGCGCTCGTCTTTGGTAACCTGATGTGTGATGTTGGCCGTGCAAACAAGCGCAGAGACAGGTGGAGTTTCACTGCATCATAAACGGAAGAAAATGTGGAAAATTTCTTAAGATTTCAGTTTATGTATTAAGTATTGTCATGTGCAAAAAAATAAGACTTGGCATTTTTAATTCACTCCTGTGTAACATTTCTTTGGCCTTGAAGGTAAAGGCACTATACATGATTTCAACAGTCTTAAAAACATGAAAAATATGCAATTATTATTCCTTAATTACCTTATGTATTCTGAGCATCCTAATAATAATACATTTATTCGGATATTTCATGAATGATAAATTGCACTATATTCCAACAATAATCAACAGATACATAAAGGCAATTATTTTACATAAATAAACACAAATATGATCTCCAAAAAAAAAAAAAAATCTATCATTCTCAAAAGGAGTGGGGAGAAGGAAACACTTATTTGCCCCCACACTTTTACGAAACCATTAAAGCCATAGTGTACTTGTGCCAGACTCTTGAAATAGTACATCACATTAATCCAGATACAAAATAAATAACTGCATTTCAGAATGTTTTACATGTTGTATATCCGAATGACAAATTACCGTAATTTCCGGGCTACAAGCTGCTACTTTTTTCTCACAGTTTGAACCCCTGCAGCTTATACAACAATGCGGATTCTTTGTTTGGCACATTGTCCGTTCATACATACGGTTTGGCAACACAACAGATGCGCGCGGAGTCTGAGTGCAGAAAGAAAATTTTGATATATAAGTCGCAGGATCACTCAAATCATGAAAAAAAAAAGTGCGATGTATAGTGCGAAAAACACGGGAATTATTCACCACGATGAGTTTACAAGCTTCAAAACTTCCAGAGGCCAGAGTGGAGTTTTGTCGTCATGTTAGTGTGAACAACGCCTAGCATGCTAGCTGCACACTTCCTGATTAACGGACTATAAAATGCATTTGGATACAGACAGTACACAGCGGGCGTAGGCTGCTGTCAAGAGCTTCTTATACAGTAGATCTGTACTGCAGCAAGAAAAAAAATGCTTAAATACATGGTTATTCTGTATACATACATACATATATATTGGTTATTTTGTGTACATCTTCAAAACTCAGAATGCTCTGTTTCACCTTGTGATGTCATGGAGTTTTCAAGTTAACAGCAACTTCTAGGGCAATTCCAGAATTGAAATCATCCAAGTGATTCTAGTGACATTATATATGGAGTATTGTCTGTATTACCAAGTGACATCATAAGGTGGAACAGAGGGTTTTCAGTTTGATAGAAGAATCTGCAGGATTTGTGTGTTAAACATGTGAATGAAACAAAACACAACTCCAGGTCTGTTTGTGATGAGGAAACAACATTAAAACAGATCAGAAAATTGCATAATATGGGCCTTTTAATCTTCTATTTCTGGAGAGTCAGATTAACAACTAGCATGCTAACATTGTTTTAAGATCAGAATGAATGTAAAAATGAAGTTACATTTCATTGAAGAAGGTTATATTCATGTTTGCCTCCTTATAAAGCACCCACGGGCGTGTGTGTGACTGTTTGCCTTCCTCCGCTGAGCACCCATGTGGCACCTCTCAGCCCCGATATGTCACCCATCAGCGGGGAGCAGTGGGCGCAGCGGTCCGGCGGGAAGCGCTCTCCACAATGCGACCACCCGTAGGAGCCGCCCGCCCTCCTCCAGCCCAGCCGAGGAGCTCCTGGCCTGGGCAGAGCGGAGGGGGGCCTGGCCTTTGCTCTGCTGGAGGCCGCATGCTCAGAGCGGGGGCACGTCAGCATGAGAGCCTGGCATTAACAGGAGCTTATACAGGCTGTGGCATACGTCAGGAGGGTTTAGGAGAAGATAGAAACTTAAAATGAATTGATTCAATGTGTAATACTGTATAAAGAACAATATTATGCTCTTTTCTGATCTGTGTTATAATGTTGTTTTCTCATCACAAATATACCGTTTAGGAAAAGTGCTTTTGGACAGCTCTCTCATGGTCAAACATGGAACACAGTGCAGCTCATACATGAGAGCTTTCAACAAACAGTCGTTCATTTATCAAATATGTAACTATGTTTAAATCACCATGTTCAAAATTACAGTTTTTATTAGGCAGGGATCCAGTCAGGATGTTTTTTTGCTACCTTTTTTTCATTATTATTTCCAGGTATCTTATATCTTGGGGCATCACAAGTTGATAGGAACCACCCCCAACTTGCCCCGTTTGGTCTCAGGGCCCAAAAAAACTGCCTATTTAGGAAAAGCTACTAGCAAAATTAAAAACTATTAAAGTACTGCAACTGCATAAATGGCCAAATAACCCTAACATTTTACATAGTGTATCCTGACACATGGGTTAAACTAGCAGAAAATGATTCTGGAGCTTGCTGCCTTTCCACTATCAAATATCATCCTCAGCATACCCCTAAAAAATGTCTGTCTGCCTGACAAATTTTCATTAAAAGTGATCATTTTCAAACATTTTATTACTTATATCACATGAAAAACTCCCCAAGTTTATAAGCTTCAATATAAGTCCGTGATTACTTTTCTGTCTAGAGGAAAACAGCTGGTACGTTCAAGATCAAAGTATATACTGAGGGTTTAAACAATCTTATATTTTATGCAGTAAAAAATTAAACCATGCTATAATTATGTTTCCTCATCAAAAACAGACCTGGAGTTGTGTTTTGTTTCATTCACACATGTTTGAATAATCCTTTTTTATTAATCTGTCTGCATCTCCAAATTTCAAAATGCTCTGTTCCACCTTGTGATGTCATGAAGTGGTAGTTTGCAAGTTAACAGCTCCTTTTACCTTTAGTTCTGCAGAGATTACAGTTCCAGAGCTGAAATCATCCATATGGTTTTTGTGACGGCGTATGGTTTAAAAACACAATGGAGCACTTCCTGTATTACCCCATGACATCACGAGGTGGAACAGAGTGTTTTCAGTTTCAGATATGCCAGCTATGTTAGATCTGTGGAGAGGCGATACCACTCAGTTCTTTTTTAATTTAGTTTTTTCCTTCAATAAAAAAAAAAAAATGTAAATGATTTGAAGACAGATACGTTTAATGTCTTTTTGTGGAACATTCCAGGCAACGCATGAAAACTAGCAGATGTTTTTTTTATTAATTACCGGGCCTGTTGCTGTGTTTTTGAGCAAGGCACTTCATCTTACATGTTTGGTTGTGTGCCTCTGGTGAAAGGAAAATGGATAAAAAATGTCCTATGTTACACAAAATTGACTGAATTGACGGAAATAGAGATTTGAAGTTCCAATACTAGTCAAGGTGTATGGAGTTTAAGAGCACAGTGGAGCACTTCCTGTATTACAACATGACATCACAATGTGGAACAGCGAAGGACTCAGCCTATATATGCAGAGTTTGTGCGTTTCAACATGTGTGAATAAAACAAAACACAACTCCAGGTCTGTTTGTGATGAGGAAATTACATGAGAACACACTGCAGATCAGAAAACAGCGTAATATCGGCCCTTGGAAGTTTGAACCCTGTCCCCTTTATGAAAGAACATGTTTTGTATTCAGTATTTCTACCGTCGGAGTCTAACTTGTTGCAGTCGTAGCAGCGCATACAGAATTAGCTTCCGCTCCTCCCTCCGTCTCCCCTCTGCTCTCCAGCTCAAGTGGAACGTCTGGGCGCATTTGAAGAGGTGTCTGCGCCCGCATTGTTCTCAACACGCTCGGCTGATTTTATTATCTCCTCCTTTTCCATGCACCGCGGCAACAGCAGGAAAAAAAGAGAAAAAAAGCAAATGCAAAAGCTGCTACAAAAGTCTGACTAAATCCGGAGACATCTTGGTAGATAGAGGAAAAAAAAACAAACTAAAAACATCTATGGACCCAAATCTAGCCCCTGCAGGGTTCCAAAGGGGGTCGGCATGTCAGGAATAACGAGTGCACCCAAACATATCCAGCCTCATTAATTTCAACTATCAAAGCCACCTTTCTCGCGGCGTGCTCCGTCTCCTGTCTGCAACGGGGAGAGGAAAAAAAAAGAAAAGAAAAAGATCTTCGCTCGTCACCCCAGATCAAAAAGCCAAGCCGAGGAGTGCCAGCGTAGCGAAAAATAGTTCAAGATACAAGTCAGATTGAGAAAGTGAGTGGTTTAACATCAATATTAATGAAGGGCATGTCCTTGAGTGGGTAATAAGTAAGTTGGGGAGGGAACGCGAGGCTACGCTATATAAGAGTTAGCGCAGACGAGTCAATATGCCAATTACGGAGCAAGGTTAGCATCAAAGCGCTAACTGCGAATTGGAGGAAGTTGGAATAATGGATTAAAAGCAAAGGGAAAAGAGACTGAGAGGTGGAGTAATCTGGAAAATGAACGGGTTTATAATAATGTAGGAAAAGCGCACTTAAAGGCAACTCTGTGTGTTACTTCGTGATGTCATGTGGTGATACAGGAAGTGCTCCACTGTGTTTTTAAGCTCCGTATACCTTCACTGGAATCTAGAATCTTGGATACTTTCAGTCCTGGAATTGCCAATCTCCACTGAACAAAAGATAAAATGAGCTGTTGACTTAAAAT
Organism: Boleophthalmus pectinirostris; assembly: GCF_026225935.1. Classification (NCBI taxonomy): domain Eukaryota; kingdom Metazoa; phylum Chordata; class Actinopteri; order Gobiiformes; family Gobiidae; genus Boleophthalmus; species Boleophthalmus pectinirostris. Next base: position 29,786,760 of record NW_026571070.1, read on the forward strand.
CTATCGTTTCATGATGTCACAAGGTGGAACAAAGCATTTTGAGTTTTGGAGATTTAAACAGACAGGCGGGATCACTTAAAAACACAACTCTTAGAACGTTTTTGATGAGGCTTTTTTTTTTTTCACAATTTTGCGTAATAGTAGTAGTATTAGTAGTAGTAATAGTTTTTAGTACCGTATTTTTTGGAGTATAAATTGCACCGCATTATAAGGCGTAATATCAATTATCAGTTGAATTCTCGTGTCTATTTTCATACATAAGTCGCATTGGATTGTAAGGCACATTAAGCGAAACAAACGGCCGACACTTGAGACTGATCCTTAGTCCAGGCGTCCACGATCCATTAACAGGTGGTGGTGTAATTTGCCCGGTGTTGCCTCCCTGTCTTGGTGAATGTGGATTATGAATGTGAATGTGGGTGGATCATTTAAGTAAATTTTTATGAGGACGACGCAAATATACATTGAGTAATAATGTGTTTAATGCAGCTTTGTACACATTTGTTTTACATTTTATTTATTCATTATTTTATTTATTTATTTGAGACAGGTACAGCGGACAATTTTTACGTTAACCTTAACAGGAGAGATGCTTGTACCAGGTTGTTGCATCAGGGCTAATTTCCACCTGTCGTCCCTGGGCAGATTCATTGATTGATTGTATTTAACTGAACTTAACTATGAACTGTTCCTGGAGACCTGTAGCATGTTTTGGGTTGATGGGGGAGACCGGAGCACCCGAAGGAAACCCATCCAGACACGAGGAGAAACTTGTAAACTCCAAACAGAAAGGCTCAGGATCGAACCCAGAACCTTCTTGCTGTGAGGCATGAGTGCAGCCACTCAGCTGCCTTAAAACTTAAAACCACATGGCTAAATTGCATAAACTATAAGCGCTGTAAAAAAAAAAAAAACGGTTCACTCCTCGTGCACTGATGTCGTCAGCTTCTGTCGGACTAAGGACCGTAAATTGAGCAACAGTGGCTGTAATGCTCCAACAATCCATCTTGCAGCGCAGCTTCGTGGCTTACTAAAATCATACAAAAACATTTTGACAGATTTTTGAGCATCATGTACCACAAAAAAAGGGTTCAAGGTCAGTAAGCACAACCAGAATAAATACATAAGGTGCACCGGATTATAAAGCGCACTGTTGCTTTTTGAGAAAATTAAAGGATTTTAAGTGTGCCTCATATCAGAAAAATACAGTATTTATCGTACTTTTGATATTGAATGTGAGACATGCATTCCTGCTATGCTTCCTCATACTGCTACTTACTGAACACTTATTGACAAAACACTATTTTTGACATATATTGTGTATAAAAAATACAATTATGTGCAACCTTCCAGTATAAAGTTGCTGATTTGTTTCCCACTGTCAGGCAAGACACTTCACCCTCAATAACTTTTCTTTCCAAATGCAACTTAAAAGCTCTGAAAAGATGTTTGCAAAATAGGTTTGCTTTGAAGGAGTTATTTATGTATTTATTTATTTTTTTACATTCCAAATTCATGCCCAAACAAAATACTTTTATCTCTCTCGCTTAATTTTTATTCATAAGATACGACACATGATTCAATTTTTGAGACACTTTGCCCATCACTGGTTATAATGAAGTTATCCAGTTGGCACACACGATTTCTTTCATTCTTCTCCTTCTCGATTTCGAAAACAGAGCTGCTAACATCTTTCACGTGCTTGCATCAGAATGTTTTCCCATCTCTCCTTATTACAGGATTTCAAAAAGACAAGTCCATTTCCACAACTGCCCTGTTTTATCTGTTTGTGAACACTGGCGGGTGCGCTGCTCGACGACGGCCCGTTCTCTCGGCTTCAATTTTCATATTTCGCTTCCCACGTCAGTCAGACAAACCTCGTATTGTCCGCTGACCTATATCATATCTAAAGATGAGCCTCGGGATACACTTCACCAATCCAAAAATACACAAAAATCCTCGGAATCTGAGGCGTTTTCCAGCCCGGAGTCGTTCAGTAACAAAGACGGTCCTTGATGAGGCGAAGATGGGTTCCGGTGATCAGATATTACCGGATTTTTTGCGTGTCCGGAGAAGTCAGATGTTTGGGCAGTTGTGGGTACAATGCTGGCTTTTGTGGTAGAAAGTTAAACAAATATTTTCCCAAAAGCATCAACTTATAAATGGGAATGACTATTTAAGGGTTTTCTTTGTATCTGTGGTGTTGCTGTGTTTTGCCAGTGACGATGAAATGACCCTTTGTTCAAGAACACACACTTTTTTAGTACTTTACGAAGATTTGATTCTGGTCGTTGGTGATGGTTTGTGATTGACGGGTCGATCAGCCAATCAGGAACAGTCATGGTATGTCTGTCAAAAACAAATATAGCTGCTTATGAGGAAAACGGAAACAAAAAAAGACATTTCACACGGGATTGAATTCTGTTCTAAATGATGGGTGACCAATGAGCTCCTTTGCTTCACATGCGTCACTGGAATAAACAAATCTGATTGGACGGCCGTGTTTGAGCTTGGCCGAGGTGCGACGTAAGGCCAGACCAGAGACCAGACTGATATCCCTCTGTATAAAAAATATTGAAATTATAATTCTATGTTTTCCCGACAACAATAAACCTGCTTAAATAGATCATACTGTCATGCTCCTTATGCGGATCTATATAAAGCAGATCTATTGTGAATGGACTTTTCAGAACTTTTAACCATGTTATAGTTGTTTTCGTCTCATTTATTCTCTCTAAGTTGTATTTGGAATGAGCAATCTTTAAAAAACATTTCTCATTGGAGAGTCTCCCATCTGCTTGTCTACATGGAAATGTTATTGCTTTGTCTGAAATGTTCCACAGTATAGATTAAACCTATCTATCATGAGGGAGACAAGCAGGTTGCAACACTACGCTACATTACAATTTAGATCTGTGGAGAGTCGCCTCTATTCACAGAAGGATTTGTTGTATTTTCAAGCCATAGAAACACCTGTTATGAATAAATGCTGGATGGAAATGTTTAATGTAACAAGCAAGAGCATCTCCATGGACACAAGCAGGTAGCAGACCCTCCACAGGAAAGGTCGTGAAGTGCATCTTTAATTAATCACTTATTTTCTTGTTTGCTTGTACTTACTGCTCTGTACTGACTTTGTTCTCAGAAATTCAGTTTGTCAACTGGACAAAAGTTTATTTTGGTCAAATATGTTTCACAGTTCGTCCAAGCTGCTTCTTCACTTCTGGTCAGAATGCTGATGGATACTGCCACTCAGAGCAGAACTGAAGAAGCAGCTTGGATGAGCTGGGAAACGTAGTTGACAAATTGAGTTTTTCCTTTGCCATAGATTCTACCTGGACGACTGACTGAAGGATTTTACACACTTCTCAGATTTTAGTTTCTTAATAAGTGAAAAAAAATAAAAATAAAAAGAATCTGTAGATCTTCAGCTATCCATCAAAGTTGCCGTCTTTTTGTTATGATGACATTTACGATGACGTCAGCTTTCAATGGGCATGACATTTTTCTAACACATTGTAGATAATATTGTGATTTAAAATGTGCAAATTCTAACATAAAGATCCATAGGTGTCATCGATTATAACTGTAGAGCAGACTCAAGCACGATGTGTCTTCTTTAACTTCTAAAGTTTAAGTACATAAGAAGACAAAATGAACGTCTTTGGCTTAATCGCAGGGGTGTCCAAACTTTTTTCATCAAGGGCCACATATCTAAACACAGATGAAACAGAGGGCCGATCGAGGGACGTAGACTGGTGCTAAATACAGTGAATAATTGAAATATGTACATGTTTAACACGTTAGAATGATCCATGAGTCTTTATTCATTCTAAGATCATTAAACCCACACACTAAATATTCAATATGAGCTTCATCAAGGTAGATTTTCAAAAAACTTGCAGTAAAAAATATGTTTTTAATTGACGCAAGGTGATTTGGGCCAATTCACCTGGAAGCCTGAGGGCCAAGAAAAATTTGTCTGAGGGCCGCATTTGGCCCCCGGGCCATATTTTGGACATGCCTGACTTAATGTCTTCTTTGAGGGTCCATAAGTCAACTTTTCGAACGATGTTTCCTGACCAACAGTGCATCTAAAATTTTATGCTGTAAAATTGTAAAGTATCAAAAATTGTAATGTAATTTTTTCACCCAAAAATGACAAATCTATTCCAAACTCAAGTCTGTTTTTACCTCAACATTTTCCTCTACTTCATTCATCATTTTAAATTCAGACAAGCCGTAATTTGACTTCCTGAAAATACTATGACATCTGCGATAACTAGATTTCCAATTGCCTTCTCCCCCTATCATTACTTCCAATTGAACCTGAGCTGTTTTGTTATATTTTGCTGGAACTATTCTGTCTCTCCATCTACTTCACGCTCCGGGTTGAGAAATAGAAAAGAAAACCTCGTGGTACGGGGGTACATTCGGTGTCGGGTAACGGGCTGACTTTTTTGACATTTCTTATCTGGCTGTTTTACGGTTCTGTCCCCTCCCTGGCTCTCCCTTCGCTGAATAAACGCTCCTCTGGTGAATTCAAAATAATCTCGCCATCTTGCTTTATGGCGGTGCGTTTTGCGGCGTTTAACCTGCGTTTTACCTTTGGAGAGAGCAGTTTTTCATTCAACAGCCCTCCTCGGAAACCTAACGCTGAAAATGGACTCTAAAATGGTTCCATATTGCGGTTGCTGTTTTAGCAGGAGGAGATTGACAAGGCTGACGAAATGGAAGCTAAACAAAAGATAAGAGGTCAAAGTTGGGTTAGAGGTGAGCGCAGGAACGTCCTGTAATACGCTATTAGACGATCTATGTTATAATGTAGTTTCCTCATCACAAACAGACCTGGAGTTGTGTTTTGTTTCATTCACACAAACCCAATCAACACACACAAATCCTGCATATTGTGGCATCGCGTCTTCACTTTTTATTTCGCGTTTAGACGAGTTTTTGTGAGGAAATCTGTGACGCAAAAGTGTGTGCAATCCCAGGACTCACCTGTGACCAACTGGTGCATCCAGAATTTGACAGAGGTGATTGATTGCAGATCCTTTTCTGTTCAGTAATACCGTATTTTTTGGACTATAAGTTGTGCTTTTTTCATGGTTTGGGTGTTTCCTGCGACTTATACTGCGGTGCGACTTCTATATTGAAATTTTCAGACTAACAGCTGCGAAAGGCTCTAGGCTTGTGTGTCAGTATCTAGCACTACTGTTACTCCTGTACCACGGTCACTTCGCTCTACTGGGCGTGTCTCCTGTAGAAAAAAGCCTCTGTCTTGCCGCAAATAGTGAAATATTCAGCCGAAAACGGTAATCGAGCAGTAGAAAAAAAGTTTGGAGTGAAAGAAAGTTGTGAGGGACTGGAGGAAAGCGGAGATGGAGAAAACAGCTTCACGGCAACTGGGAGGTGCACTATGCAACTTTCCTGAAATCACTGGATGAATTGGCAAAGCCTGAACTTCAATAACACCATCCAATGAAACCATCCTGTCCGGGATTCAGAAAGGCCGGAATAATTCTAACTGGAACTGATGCTGAGGTCGCGCAGAAGTGACACCGAGGATGAAGAATTCAATGGATTTAATGATTTGGAGTGAGATGTTGTTCATGCTATAATTATCTGAATAACTGTTAATATTGTGACGTTAACATATTAACACCTATTCAGTCTGTTGTTCTCTGTTCTATTGTTATTACTAGAACTTGCCTTTCAAGATGAAATGTTGGTTCCTGGTCTCTGATTTTAGAAAATGCATTTCCCCAAAAACTGCGACTTATAGTCCAGTCAGACTTATCTATGTTCTGTTCTTCTTCATTGCACATTTTTTGGCTGGTGCAGCTTATACTCCGGAGCAACTTATAGCTCAGAAAATACGGTAGTATCTCTGCATATTCTATACATTTGTTGGGATGCCGCCTGTAAGTTTATTAGCTTAAAGATTCGACGAAATGGAAATGATCCAACATGTGTGTTTCTGTGTTCTCTATGTATGTGATGTAAACACGCGTACACGACCTGAGCAGATCTGAGCAGAGTTTTGCGTCTTGGACAGTGAAGACAGAAACGCTACGGTGGAGTGTATTTAACTTTTCCACTCTGGAGGATGGTTTCAGATTTTTGCGTTTTTAAACTCCAAAAACGCTGTCACCGTCTTAAACGAGAGGCACTTCCGATAAAATATTTAGTTGTTTTTACCCGTCAGCATTCTCATGTAAACAGGGCCTTAGGCTGAATTGTTCTCTCAATCAGAAAACACCCTGTTCCACCTTGTGATGTCATGTTGTAGTGCAGAAAGTGATCCACTGTGTTTCAAAACTCCACACTCTTTTATTAGAAACATTTGGATGATTTCAGCCTCGGAAATCATCCAAATGGTTCAAAATCTCTACTTCCAAATCTAATGTGTCTATAGGCTCTATTCACATTTATGTCTCAAACCAGGAAGACGTCTGGAAGGTAACATGCAATGACAACTTCCGGTAGTTCCCGACACTGGGTTCACTTACACTGGGTCCGGTACCAGTGTAAAAAAAAACAAACATTGAAGTAAATTAAAAGTATGTGCTGTTTGGAATCATCTTGAATTTGGCGCCTCGTCTCTTCTAATCACATGTACCCAGTGCACTCGGAAAAATGATGAAAGGTGTGGTTGGAATTGTTGATTAGCTGAACATAACGGAACACTACAATGACATGGAGATGAAGAAAACTGGGACATTTTCTCAGAAGTTGTCATTGCATGTTTCCAGACGTCTTCCTGGTTTGTGACATAAGCATGAATAGAGCCTGTGTCTACTGAACAAAAGGTAAAAGGTAGCTGTTAACTTGAAAACTAACATGACAAAGCTTACATGAGTCAGTTTTGGATAATATAGGACCTTTAAATATGACAGGAAAGACAGAGGATCCAACTTAAATATGCCCCCAAAATAGAAATTTGGCTTGGATTTGTACCGCTTGTCCATGGTTAACTTTTTTCATTAGAAAGAGTGAATACACGGGGTTGTCGTAACAAAAAAGTTGAGGCTATCAGCTACTCTATTTGGAACAAAATTATCTGCTCTTTTGAAACATAAAAATACACGCATACTTGTAATTAGTTATGTTACATTTGTGAACAAGTCGGCTCTTTTGAACGGTTCTTAAGTGTGAACGGTTGGATCCGGATCTAATTTTTTTCTGAGAACCAAATCTTTTTCTTTGTAGTTTTCATGCATTTTTACAGTGACTAACACGGAATCACGGAAACATTTGTAACATTTTATTTAGAATTTCAGAAGTTAAACACATTCCCACTCTCAGTTTGAACTAAACAGATCAAAGCCTTTTAGGTCAGATCAAATTTATTCTCACATTCGCTTCAGTCATATAAATAAATCTAAAAAGAGTCAGTCTTTGGAATAACTTTTTGACATGAACAGATTAAAAAGATTCGGATCTCATAAAGGAGCTCGCAATATCATAATGTGTCTAAACATTTACCCAACGCAGTGGCTCTTAAAATAATAGCGAACACATTACACACTGGGAATCAAAATCAAATCTGAGCACTTTCTGCAGTGTGGTAAAATAAAAACTTGAATTAAATCGCCTTCAGACTCTTAAATTAATGTAATGACTGAGAGAAATATAATTACAGTCCTGACCTTGATCTTGGCTTACATCGCAACAGGTATAATACTCCCTACAAAAGCAGATGCATAACCAGTCTGGCTTGTACTAGAGTAGAATAGAGGCTTTGCACCGTCACATGTCCCCCATGGCAACGGTACCTACACCGCCATGACACCGGGCACGCTATGTCATTGGTTTCAGCAGCATCGGAGAAACATGGGCAGGTTTTGTTGTGTATTTGGTTGTTCTAGACGCTCTGAACGGGATAAAATGAATCTTTTCTTCACTATTCGTCAGGAGCTCAAACAAGGGAGTTATCGAAAAAAAGACGGGAATTATGGCTGGAGAACATAAACAGCGAAGAGATTTCCTATGGTACCATCAAGACACCTATAGTTTTATCAAGGTATTTGCTATTTAAATTGTTTCATAGTTTATTTAATGAAAGAAGCACATTTACTGAAACTAAAAATTTCATAAATTTATCCAGGAAAACCCGCACTAGTTTGGGTTCAACGAACCCACACTGGGCTCCTGTGATCAACATGACGCACTAGTCGAAGAGTCTGTGAGCCGAACCTCGAAAGAATCGGCCATGAAAAGATCCTCGTGAACGTTAGAAAGATCCACTCGCAAAAAGCGAATAATTCTAGAAGACACAGTTGTGGATAAACAAGGCAATAAAGAAAACATGGGTCCTACGACGAGTGACATGTTTATATGTGCGCTGGAAGATACAGTTTCTACTGCCACTCACACTGCAAATGTTTTTTTACATTTTAGTTCAGTAAATGTGCTTCTCTCATTAAATAAACTATGAAACAATTTAAATAACAAATACCTTGATGAAAGTGACGTGAGTGTGTCGATGGAAATCTTTTCGTGGTTTATGTTCTCTAGCCATAATTCCCGTCTTTTTTTTGATAATTCCCTTGTTTGAGCTCCTGATGAGTCATTTCCAGAGGAACAGTGAAGAAACGAATTGTTTTATCCCTTTCAGAGCGTCTAGAACAACCAAATACACAACTAAACCTGCCCATGTTTCTCCGATGCTGCTGAAGCCAATGACATAGCGTGTCCGGTGTCATGGCGGTATAGTTACTGTTGCCATGGGGGACACGTGACGGTGCAAAGCCTCTATGGACAACACTGGGTCCCGTACTGATGTAAATAAACTCCATCCTTGTGCCTCTTCTCTTCACCTCTCAGTACCTCAGTCCATATTTCTTCCTTAAACATATGAATTTGCCGAAAAGTAGCTTCAGTTTCTATTTCTTATAGCACGAACCTAGAAATTGTCAGTAAAACACACACTTCTTCTAGGTTTTTGGTGCAGCAACAAAAAGGAGCCCAAACTTTTCCCTCCCAAAAGTGAAAGTGACGCGTTCAGGTAAGACAACAGAGGCGGAGGCGCAGATCTGGGTCAGGCGTGTGCGTAATCGGATGAAAAGATCTCGCGCAACTTTTGGTCTTTTCTAGGCAAGACGTTCCTCTCCTCTTTTTAGAAAGGCAGAATCCTGAGTTCTTCGACATCAACTGTCCTTTTTATGTAGGTTTGAATCAGAAAACCCACAACGGGACGTGCCGGTGCTGAGAATGCTGATGTGTGGATGTGTGGATGTGTGGATGTGTGGATGTGTGGATGTGTGGATGTGTGGGCGCAGAGGGAACTTTGCTGAAAACTTGTAAATTATGACTAATATTTAAAGTGAAATCAGAGAGCAGAATGAAGCCTCTCTCCATTTGGGTTGCCAGTTGCGAAAATATAGTTGGTGTATTTATGTATTTATTTATTTATCTTTTAGTAGATCATTTTTTCAGACCAGTTCAGTTTGTCTTCCTCAGAGTGGACAAGTGATTTGGCGGTGATGGTCAGCTGGATTTAAACGAAAAAACGTCACCCCTCTCTCTGCAATTACTGCTGCCAGATTCATAATTTTAGTCTTAAAATGTAGGTATTAACCCGCTCTACATGATCTTTGTGTTTTTATTTCGAAATTTTGTCCATAAATCAATTCCTATTCCGAATATGGAACTATGCCCCTGTAAGTGCTTGCCTCAGTGAGATTCATTTGACTGGCAAGCGCTATGATTGAAGTCACACTCCTTAGTTCACTTCTTTATACAGTCTCTGGGTGGAAGGTAGTGAGAAGGTATGAAAATAAACTAAACTTTGGTCTGAAAAAATAATCTATTAAAATAAATGTTAGGAAATTAGGAAAACCTTGTTGGATCAGTGAGTTTAAACCTAAAATGTGTTCTCTCTGATCTGAGTGGTCACTCCCTAAACCTCAGCAACTATACCAACCATGAGTCAGTGCTAGTGCAGCCTCTGCAGCTCAGGGAGGGGAGTTCTGGAGGTTCTGAGCTTCACATGACTGAGACAAACTTGTATGTGTTCTCTATCTGCAGATTGAATGTCCCGTATTAGGCTGTTTTCTGGTGTATGTTGTGATGTAGTTTCTTCATCACAAACAGACCTGGAGTTGTATTTTGTTTCATTCACATGTTTAACACACAAACCCTGCAGATTTAGGCTTCTGAGTTCTTCTCTCAGAAAACACTTTGTTCCACCTTGTGACATCATGTGGTAAAACAGGAAGTGTCCCACTGTGTTTTTAAACTCCAGACACCTTCACTAGAATCGTTTGGATATTTCCAGCCCTGGAATTGCCAATCTCTACTGAAGTAAAAGTAAATGGTAGCTGTTAACATGAAAAGTACCACTTCATGACATCACAAGGTGGAAGAGAGCACAGACAGACTAATAATAAAAGATTACTCTAACATGTGTGAATGGAAAAAACTAAACAAAACACAGCTCCAGGTTCGTTTTTGAGGAGGTAACTACATTCTAACATGACTTAAAGCTCACAAGAGTGAGTTGAATACTGGAAACAAGTGTGTGTATTAGTTTCAGAGTAGTTTCAGTGTAGTTAGCTCCTCCCTTCAGGCAGATATAAGGCAGTGTCGACCAGCATTCTGACCAGAACTGAAAAGTAAGCTGGGAAACGTTTTCAACTTGAATAAACGTTTGTCCAGTTGACCTAAATAAACGTTGTCGACAATTTCAAATTGAATTTTTCAAATTGAATTTCTCCTTTTGCCATGGATTCTACCTGGACGACAGAGTGATTCTACACACTCACGAGAGTCAGTTTTTCATAATATAGGACCTTTAAGGCACTGACAACTAGAATGTAACTATATTCAAATCTCTCGGTATGATATTATCACGATATGCATCTCACGGTATGATATTTACTGCGATATTTTGAAGAGGCTGATGTAATTGTAGTTAGAACACTTTTTTGCTTTTATAATAACATGACAAGATTTTGGTGTGAATTATTTCCATCATAATCCCAAGAATTCAAGTAAAAACCTTTTTTTTTCATGTTGTCTGCACTGAAATGAATCATGGGATATGTAGTTCCTGACGTTTATAAGATGTTGCACCATGCATTTAAACAAAGAAACTTGTGATTGTGACAGCCCACGATATTATTCTGAGACTTTTGACGATAGGATATCACAATATTTCGGTTATTGTTACATCCCTACTGATAAACCAAGTTCAGCTATGAATTTAACATGTTTTTTAGTATGATTGGAGTAACTCTGGTTTAGCCCTCACCATCACATGAAACAGAAAAACACCTCTTCTCCTCACACATCTTCATCGCTTATGATTTAACAGCCATTTTTCCTGCTCCGATCCTCCTTTTCCTCCTGCCCACCGCTCGCAAAACCAGCTCCGGGCCCATCCTCGCTCCCCGTGGGACCGCAGCACTTGAATCATGGCTACAATTTAAGCTATCAAAACATAATAGCCGGACCAGATTGCCCGGCAGTGTAGCTGGAGACAACAGGTACGCGTCCGGCCAGCTAAGCAGTTTTATGTTTCTCGTACCCGCGGGCTTTGCTAAATGCGGTTAGCTGTAGCGCAATTGTTCCGCGCGCTAAGCTAACCGTGAGCGCGTTGGTGTTTATTTATGGTTTTGCCGTTTTTTGATTTCATTTTAAGCGGGTGTAATTAGCTTCCAGCAGGTTTTAAAATGAGGGAGAGAGCAGAGAGATTCCATTTGTGTGTCTCGTAGCAACCGAAAGTTTATTGTTTCATGTGTCTTCCAGTGTTTTTTAATCTTCGTAAAGGTCAAGTAAAGGTGAGCTGATTCTTTTGTAATTATCTGGTAGCATGTAGTGGCAGAGTGGTTAGCATATACTCACAGTAACTGGGTTAAAGCGGCAGTATACCTGCATTTGTTTTCATGTAAAATAAAATTTGACTTACCCCAGTACAAATACACCACAGATATATTTACCTGGGACTAGGACGACCAGAATTTCAAAATAAAAAACTGAGAAGTCCCTGGTTTTTTTGGTGGTTGGTAATAAAATTGGGCGTAATTAAGGCAAATTGGGTCACTATAGTCGCAGTTTCTTTGTGTTTTGGTAAATTTTAAGCAGCTTTTTTGCATTTTACCAAAACAAATGATAATTTATGCCTTTGTTTACTGCTGGCCATGATCAAATTGGGACATTTATTGTATGAAACTGGGACAAATCACTGGTTTTGTATAAATCTGCTGGGACAGGGGACACAGGGCTCAAAACTGAGTCTGTCCCGGGGTAAATAGGGACATCTGGTCACCCAACGTGGGACAGTCCCTGTTTTCAGACCTGTGTCTCAGATTTGTCCAAAACACGCGATTTGCAAGAAATGCAACAAGAAATATCCCAGATGTTTCTATTGTTGACCAATCTGATCTAAACCAGGGCTAAACCAGGGCTAAACCAGGAGGTCTAAACAATGTCTAAATCAGATTTAAACCAGATCTAAACAATGTCTAAACCAGGACTAAACCAGGTCTAAACCAGGGTGTTTCTGAGCAGTTTCATACCCGGCAACAATAAAGGGGACTCTATATTGTAATTTGTTTAGCTAAAATAAACAAAACCGTGCTTGAAAAAAAAATTCACCAACTGAAGTCCCTCAGATTTTATACTGATCCATGAGTGAGTGGAGAATGGACAATGTTACGCGCTCTTTTCACAGTTTTATTTGTACCAGCCATCCCAACCTGGGTGTGTCCCGGGTGGGTTGAACCTGTCAGGAGCAGTGGGTGACCTCAACCCAGCATCTGGGTCCTCTTTTCAGGGTCTATTGAGTTAATGTTCAGAAGCATTCAGAAGCGAAAAATGGCAATTTGACATGTATAACCCAGAGTTAGGACATTTTGAAGAACTCTATGTACAGAGAAGTGGGCGGAGATATTGGGTAGTTGAAAAGCAGACTTTTTCAGAGCTTTCTAGGGTCAGCATCAAGACAATACAGGATTACTCAATCGTAAATGAGTCACTCGACACAGAACTTTGAGTAAAATAGTGAGGGTTCAATCATGCATTAACCCTAACACTGTAATGATCATCCTGCTCCTTTTGAGCACCAGGTCCTAAATATGTTCATGTACATATCACTATTTTTGTTATTGTTTTTGAATTTTGTTGTACATGGCTCAAACAAATAAATGAATGAAATGAAATGTGATGGTACACAATAGTTATCTTTTTCACATTTTTGAAGGTAATTGGTTGTTGAGAGGAGAAAATTGTCTTCTGCATTTGACCCATCCTTCAATAAACTCTTTCCAGGTTTATTGAGTTAATGTTGAGAAGTTTCTTGAAAAATGTGACATTTTTGAACCCTATATTTATGACTCAGAGCGTGACACTTTTTGAAGAACTGGAAGTAAGTACAGAGAAGTGGGCGGAGATAGAGGGCAGGTGAAAAAATACATTTTCTGAGCACTCAAATCTCAAAGGCCAGAGATTACAGGATTACTCAAACATGCATGAATCAATTAAAATACAACTCTGATTACGTTAAAGATGGGAGAGCAGTTATAACATAAATCAGTCTACAATAACATGACCCCTTTAACCCCTACTGTAATTATGCTAACCACTCTGCCACTAGATAAAACGAGGATTAAACTCCCACAGAATTGCATGTGGTCACCGATCTGCTTTATAAAAACACGTCTTGTAGTCCAGCCAATTCTACGATATCTGGCTCTATTTGACTTTTAATACCAGGAAGATGACATCATTATGCAGGGCCACGCTCGCCCGGCCAGGTCTAGACTCGGCTGTTTACACAAGGCGGCCATCTTAGCGCAAAATAATCAACAATAATGACTCCCTATAACCCCCGGCAATCAAAACAACCAATGCTTTTCCAATGACGACAGACCTTCACTTCAGACACCTGTCTTGCGGGTCCAGGATGGCGTGATATAGGAGAAAAAAGAGAATGAAAAAAGAGGAGAGGAAAGGAGAGCGTTGGTGTTTGCCCTGTGAAATACACTGTTATTACATGGCAGAGGGGAGCAGGAGGTCAGCCGTGCTCGTGTGAATAGGAGCAATTTGCAGTGGGTTTTGTAAAGAGCAAAGCCAGTCTGTATTGGATCTAATGGTTCTAATGGAATATGATTTTGTATAGTGGCACAAAATGGGGAAAAGGGCATTTTTACATTATTTAAAATAAATTTAGATTAGGTTGTTCAGGTCATTTAAAGGATTTTGATTTCATAAACCTCCCCAGACATAAAGTAAACATGTTCAAATCAAATATAGCTTTTACTGATAATACTAATGGTACTAATTACAAAAACACTGGACATGATGGCTGAGATGCTTATGAGTCTCTGATTTGGGTTGGGTTTCAATGCTGAAATCTAGTAGTTTTAGACTTAAAATGGCCGCCAGTCATGAGTCGGTGCTAGTGCAGCCTCTGCAGCTCAGGGAGGGAAATCTGGAGGTTCTGAGCTTCACATGAGACATGGTCTGTCCATATACTGAGAATGAGACAAACTTGTATCTTCACTGCCAATCCAGGATCAGTTGTCATTATAATACTTAAAAATAAAATAAATAAATAAATAAAATTAAGAGCACATATCTACATAATTTACTGTAAATTAGTTATATATTTGTAAATTTAAATATTCAATGACCAAGAAAATTGCACTGAAATAAGATGCACATTTTTAAGATATCTTGAAAGCAATAATCTTTGTAGTAGTAGTAGTAGTAGTAGTAGTAGTGGTAGTAGTAGTAGTAGTAGTAGTAGTAGTGGTAGTAGTAGTAGTGGTAGTAGTAGTAGTAGTGGTAGTAGTAGTAGTGGTAGTAGTAGTGTAGTAGTAGTAGTAGTAGTAGTGGTAGTAGTAGTAGTGGTAGTAGTAGTAGTAGTGGTAGTGGTAGTAGGTAGTAGTAGTAGTAGTAGTAGTAGTAGTAGTGGTAGTAGTAGTAGTGTAGTAGTAGTAGTAGTAGTAGTGGTAGTAGTGGTAGTTGCAGTAGGAGTTGAAGTATTAGCCATAGTAGTTGTAGTTGTAGTAGCAGTAATGGTAGTAGTAGTATTAGCAGTAGTAGTTGTAGTATTAGCAGTAGCAGCTGTCATAGTAGTAGTTGTAGTATTAGCAATAGTAGTAGTAGTAGTAGTAGTTGTTGTTGTTGCAGTAATAGTGGTAGTAGCAGTAGTAGTAGTAGTTGTACTGTTAGCAGTAGTAGTTGTTGTAATATTAGCAGCTGTAGTAGTAATGGTTGTAGTATTACCAGTAGTAGTAGTAGTAGTTGTAGTAGTTGTTGTAGTCTTAGCAGCAATAGTTGTAGTAGTTGTTGTAGTATTAGCAGTAGCAGTAGCAGTAGCAGTAGTAGTAGTAGTAGTAGTAGTAGTAGTATTTTCTTGTGTGATCATGTGAACCTTCCAAAAGTTCGACCTAACTTCTTCTCATGTAGTCGAGTAGAACATAAACGGGTGAGTTACGATTACACCCACCCTCCAGATCAATATTGAAATGATTATTGTCATTATTAATCGATCATGAACACCACCGTGCCTGTCCCTCCGTGCGTGCATTGATCGCGGGCCTATTTTCTCTCTGTAATGGATGCCTGGCCCCTCCCTCGCTCCTGTTAGTACAAATAATCACAGATCAATACGCCCCAAGGCCCCTCATACCAGAATATCATTTTAACACATGATTTATCTCCATGTATTACTACACCGCTACGTCTGCTCCACTCTGCTCCGCTTAATGGAAGAATCTAGTCCCTCACCGCACAATACGATCAATTAAAGTCATCAGTTTGGGATTCACGCATTTGTCACACGTATTTACCCAGATTTGTATAATATTTTGAAATTTTGCATGCAAGGGAGCACTTTGTTTTTCAATCAATCGCGTTCACCTTGACCATTTTTCAGCCAGTTTTCAACTATTTTTTCAGGTACTTTATTAAATTTGACATAACCACGGTACTCTGCTGGACTTAAGCACATAACGTAGGGAGTGTGAGGAGAAAAAGCAGTGTGGGATCGGAACGTGGGACTCTTTTGTTATGTGGCAAGAGTACTAACCGCTATGCCACCCTGCCGTCTGCGAAGTATGAAAAACATATTAAAAAACTTGAACAGTTTCCTCTCAGGACCTGAAGACGTGAATCATTGCAGTCCTGTTTAGTCATAACTCTGTTCTAGTCACTGTCTAGGTATGTTTGCATTGTAGGGAGTATTATACAGCTGAGATAACTGAGGACTGAGCCTCAATACAGTCGGTACTAGAGGTGGGATGAGATACGATTTCCACGATACGAGATGAGACACGAGATTCGATCTACGAGAACGAGTCAAGACGAGATTTTAACAATATTTATAATGCATAAATTGTGTAATCCAGTTCTCAGTTTCGGCCTCACCATGTTTGTTTTAAGCCTACTTTATTTAATATTTTTGCTGTTATTGTAGCAGCGCTTTTTATAAAAATGTAACTCGCCAGTATTTAACTACATTTTTTAATCTAATCCAAACGTAAAAACATGGGGACAAAATTTCACGACATCATTTTCAGCCTTTGTGTACAATCTTGAGGCAATTTTGGCTGCATTCAGACTGCTGGGTTCAATGCTCAATTCAGATTTTTTTGTGAAATTCGATTTTTTTGCGAAGTCGTTCACATTTCCAATTAAATGCAACTTCTATGTGATCTCCAGTGTGAACTTTAAACGCCTCAAAAGTGTCCCACATGAGCATTGGAGGACACGACGACGTCACACAGCAAGCATGCTCAGTGTTTATAGAAGTCGCCTAAAGGTTGGGCTTGTATCCCAAAATACGGTCCAGTTTTTCGTAAAAAGGACAGGTTACATGTCCACGACCGGTTTGTTTGTTTGAGACTTTAGCCTCCTTGTATTTGACTCGCAGGCTCTTTATTTTTCTTTGACATTGGAGCCAGGACCATTTCCAAATCTGCCCAGTTTGGATAAGACTCCTCCAGTTTGTCCTGAATACAGCAATCCCCCCAAATATTAATTAACTCGCTAACCTCACATTCCCTCCATTGACGAGACTCTGAGCCTGACATGTAGGTGGGATGAATGTGACCTGGCCGTTCAGACTGAAGTCGCATGTCAAAAGATCGGATATGTATCAGTTTTAGGAGCGCACGTCCCAGCGTCCTGGCTCACATTTGAAAAAAAATCGTTCAGACTGTCATTAAAAGATCAGATACAGGTCGCATAGGGGCGAAAATTTTGATTTGGGTCACTTCAGGCTGCAGTCTGACCGTAGAATTGTTTCGCGAAATCGTGGCACGAGATCTTGTCCCATCCCTAGTCAATACATGCAGAAGGTAAGTGTTTTGTGCATTTGTGGACAGGGAAGATGTCTGTGCTTTTCTCTCAGTGGGATGTGAGAAAAGTTAGATTTTTTTCGTCTTGTTCTGCTGTTGTGACACTTCAACCAACCAAATTTAAACAGCCGTCATGACGCACGAGTTTTCTGATCATCTTCCCAAAATCGAAATCGTCCCAAGTCGAAAATGTGTAGAACTCATTTCCGAGTGTCACACAAAGCTCAAGATTTCGAGATGAGCATGGTATTAAAGGATGGGTCAAATGCAGAGGACACACATTATGAAGACGATAAACAGAACCTTAAGTTTAACCTTAAAATAGTAGTCTGGGATTGTACTCTTGGGCAGGACAAAAGACCAAACCTGCCTTATTAGTTGTCAAAAAACCGGACTGTCACAGCATCTGACTTCCTTCACAATGCCCCAGAGCAGATATGACTTAAACAATAGCTCCGGAATATAGGAAAGACAAAATCAAAAAAATTCTAAAAGCAAAAAAGAGTGAAAGAATGATTCATACGACTTTGAACAACTCGGAAAGCACTATAGATAATTATTATTATTATACACATTCTCCGAGTAGCCGATAATTGCACCGCACAAATTACTAGTCCTTTTGTCTTCTCTACTTGAACAAAAGTCTTTACTCACCTTGGAAAAAAAAAAAAAACTCAAAACTGCAGCACTCAGGTTGAAAATTGGTCTCTTAAGCCTTCCAAGTCCAAACACGACTTTAGCCCGGTTCATATGAGAATCCTGCTTTAGCCTGATCCGTGCTAGTTAATCTCCCAACTCCTTACCCTTACAGCGAGTGTGTGTGTGTACGGGCGCGTGTGTGTGTGTGTACGGGCGCGTGTGTGTGCGGTGGACATTTTGGCAGATAGATGGAGAATCCGGATCGCTTTTGAATCCGAGCGGGAGCACCTGTCTGGAAGCGGGGCTCATCAGTTTGACAGTGAAACATCAGTGTCATACATACACATATATATATATATATATATATATATAAACTACTATAGAGACGAGTAAGAGTAGTGCTGCTGCTTTCAGGAGCAGTGTGCAGAGGAGGTCAAATATGGATTCTGGTGCGTTTTAGGTGCGTTGAAGAAATCTGTCACGGAAAGTTCTCGTTTTGTGACAGATTTGTACTGCCAACAGCGCCTGTCTAGACAATGGAATCCTTTTAGAGTCTATATTATGTTAAAGGAGCATTAACCTTTCTGGAGAAGGATTCAACCCAGACAACAACAAATGATTTCAATTTTAACAATGAACAAAATATATAAAGAATTTTAAGTATCAAAGGGGTAGTAGTGAAAGTAGTAGTAATAGTGGTGGTGGTAGTGGTAGTAGTAGTAGTGGTGGTAGAAGTAGTAATAATACTAGTGGTAGTAGTAGTAGTGGTCATGGTAGTAGTAGTGTGTGTGGTAGTAGCAGTAATAGTGGAAGTAGTAGTGGCAATAGTAGTAGTAGTAGTAGTAGTAGTAGTAGTAATATTAGTAGTAGCAGCAGTAATATTAGTAGTAATAATAATGGTATTGTTACTTGCAGTAGTAGTAGTAGTGTACGTGGTAGTGGAAGTAGTAGTAGTGACAGTAGTAGTTGTAGCAGCAGCAATAGTAGTAGTAGTAGTAATAGTAAGGGTGTGTGTGGTAGTGTAGTAGTAGTAGTAGTAGCAATAATATTAGTAGTAATAATAATGGTATCGTTACTAGCAGTAGTAGTGTACGTGGTAGTGGAAGTAGTAGTAGTGACAGTAGTAGTAGTAGTAGTAGTAGTAGTGTGTGGTAGTAGTAGTAGTGTGGTAGTGGTAGTAGTAGCAGTAATTGTGGAAATAGTAGTAGTGACAGTAGTAGTAGTAGTAGCAGCAGTACTATTAGTAGTAGTAGTAGCAGTAGTGTGGGTGGTAGTGGTAGTAGTAGTAGTAGTGATAGTAGTAGCAGTAGTTGCACTAGGCTAGTACTAGTAGTGATAGTAGCATGGCAGTAGTAGAAATAATGGTAATGGTAGTAGTTTATTATAGTAGTAGTAGTAGGGGTGATAATACTTGATATGATGAGATAATGTTGATACTGGTGGTTATAGTGGTAGTAGTAGTGGTAGCAATTGTAGAAGTAATAGTAGAAGTAGTAGTTGCAGTAGACTTTTACAAACCTCTATTCCATCTCAACCATTATGTACAAAACCTAACACCGTACAGAAACTAAAATGAACAAAGTACTTTTTACCACATCAAGAGTCTTCCAGTCTATTGTATTTGAATGTAAAAATATCTTGAAGTAGCGCTCCCCCCCGTGACGCCGCGCTCTTCGTTAGTCTGGAGAAAGTGCTCCAGGCCCATAGGGGGAGCCACTCTTAATTAGGCCCGTCGCAGTGAGAGGTGAGCCACTAATGAAAAGGTGCAGAGATCACAGCTGTACACCGGTGTCACCTTGAAGGAAACACTACCTGCTCTGGATTGTTTAAAATAGGACATGCAGAGAGGAAGGAGAGGGGGAAGGAGAGAGGGAGGAGGGGTAGAAAGAGAGAGAAAGGAAAAGAAGAAAGAAGGAAAAAGAGGGAGGGAGAGAGAGAAGCCTGTTGATTCATTTATGCTGCCAAGGCTGGATTGGAAAAGATTGGATACTTAAAAGTGCACTAACTTTCTATGGAGATGTCACTGCTCTGCCTGAAATATTCCACAGTATGATTTTAAACACCTCTACCTCACATTTATTCAATTATAGTTGGTTTTATCCAAATCCAAATCCACTTTATTTTACATTTTCAAATTAAGCAGTTTCCAAGTGCTGTACAGAGATCATAAACTTAAGACAACAAAAAATGCGAAAATTTGGTCATACCAGTAAAAGCAAAACCATAAAAATCATAAAATAGCAGTAAATACGTAAAATCAATAAAATAAATAAAAGATAAAACACAGAAAACCACTCAACTCACGCAGTGTTAAAAACCAGAGAATCAAAGTGGGTTTTAAGACGAGATTTAAAACTTTACACTGTGGGGGCTGTTAGGATGTGGCGTTCCAGAGTGTTCCAGAGTGTTCCAGAGTTTGGGGCCAGCTACAGAGAAGGCCTTGTCCCCAATGGTTTTAAGTCTCTTTTTATAGCTAAAAAAAAACATTAATTAAAATACGTAGAAAAACAGGCATTCTGACTGAATGGATCTGACCTGTAACTTGGTCTTGGTTTGGTCTCCAGACCTGGAATTGTGTGTTGTTTATTAATTTATTAATTATTCATTCATTCACACATGTCTGAGTAACCCTTTATAACACCTTGTGATATCATTAAGCTGCAGTTTTAAAGTTGAGAGCATTTAGCTTCAAAAACTGTGTTCCACCTTGTGATGTCATGTAGTAATGCAGGAGGTGCTCCACTATGTTTTTAAACTCCATACACCTTCACTAGAATAATTTGGCTACTTTCCACTGTGGAATTACCAATCTCTGCTAACTGTAAACTTAAAAACAGAGCATTTTGACCTTTGGAAATGTAAACAAACTAATGCTAAAGTATTACTCAAATGTGTGAATGAAACAAAACAGACTCCAGTACGTTTTTGAGGAGGTAACAACATTCTAACATTGTATAGCCTCCTAGGACCTGCACTGTGTCCAACACATTTTGTGTTGTTCAGGCAGTTAATAGTTTTTGCAAATCATTATTCAATTGTGACTTTATTATGTTCCATCAAAATGATTAAAACATAAACTGAATGTTTTATATATCATATGTGGATGTAATTTTTTCAGAAACTACATCATTTAAAAATATAGTTCTTTGTTTTTGTGCTCATCAGGTCCCAATCAGCCCAAATAACAAAGAGAAATCAATAAAGCCATGAAAGACTTTGGCTCCTAGGAGGTTAAAGCTCACAAGAGTCCATTTTGCACAAATATAGGACCTTTAAGCTGCTATTCCTTGCATTTAAACTGCTTTAAGATTACTGAAGTGTGTTACTATTTCATTTGTTCGTCTGTCGCGGTAAAACATCTTTATCTTGGTTCAAAATCGAATACAAACACGTTACTATCTAAACCAGCATGTACGTTATCACCAAAGACTTCCTAGCACGGCAATCTAATATAACTCCGTAGTATGTACTCCAATATCCCACAACAGTAGTGAAAGACGAGAATCTGCCTACACGCTGGGACCGAATCATTTCACAAGACAATTCCGTAAAGCTCTGGAACCGCCGTAAATACCCCACACCGCCGTAACTACCCCCCCAACGCAATAACATCCCACCACGATATAAACAGAAGACGGCCATTAGTGCCACAAACACTCCCTTCTCCCCATCATCTCATCCTCGCTCTTATTACTTCCCTATACTGCTGTTTTTTCCCCCTCTAAGAAGATTTTTATCCAGTTGGAATGTCACAACAGCTACAGGCTCTTGGAAAATCGTTTTTATGATACGCCGCGGTGCCGGAGGACGCCAAATATCAAATCTACGTCAAAGAAAAGCCTTATCAACCTGGAATCCTCGCATGGTTTCTTAGCGGATGGATAAATAATAGCGTAAATGCTGAGATTGGAAGAAGAAAGTCAGGAGATTACGATGTAGGCGAAGGTATATCGGGTTGTTATCGACTGCTGGGTGTCAGGGCTGGTGGAGTATTTGGAGCAAACGAGGGCTGGATGCTGTGGAGCTGTAGGTGTTCCATGAAGCAATTTCGGGTGTGCAAGCCAGACCAAATTGCACACGGTGTTGAAGAAATGTGAGGAACCAGAGCTGGCCGGGAATGACCTGAAGGAAAATAGAGAGAAAGCAGAGGTGGAGTTGGAAAGATTAGCCTGCTAGCTGTTGGAATGACACATTGAACTGCACATTTTACTAAAAGACAGTTAAGATCATGACATTTAAGAATTTACTGAACATTTTATTCTTTGGACATTTTTAAGGTTTCAAATTTGACTTCCTGGTTGGAAATCATGACATTACACGAGGGAATTCCAACTGTTACCTAGCAACCATGATGTAGAGTAGGCCAAAAGTCCACAAATGTACACAGAGATTATTATTTGACCAAAAAAAAGTGTTTTGTAAGTAGATATTGTACCAAAACTGTATAGATAAAAGACAGACTTCTCCCGAGGGTGATGTCTCTCTATGTCATTTTCAACATATTTTTCAATATTTTCAATACAATTTGTGTAAAACTATAATTTATATTTACAACAGGTATTACAAAACTAAATTAAGTAGAAATTAGAGAATCTTCAAAACCTGCCTTATGTACTTTAAGGAGTATTTTAGTGTGATAAATATGCCATATTTTTAAGCCGCACCTGCAAAAAATATGTAAGAAAGAAAAAAAAAAACATGTAGAAGTTTCACTGGCCTACAAGTCACACTTTTTGAGGGAAATTTGTGTTATAAAATCAGAGACAAGGAACTGATATTTCATGTTGAAAGTCAAATTCTAGTAATAACAATAGAAGAGAGAACAACAGACTGTTAACATCACATATAAACAGTTCTTCAGATAAACTATAACATAAACAACAGAACTCACTCCAAATCACTCAATCCATTCAATTCTTCATCCTCGGTGTCACTTTTTTTCATCATGTCATAGTTGTTTCTGAGTAATGAGTAATGTTAAGTTTATTTCGGATGTTTCCATAAATAATAAATTGCATTATCATACAGTAAATTATCAATTGTCTATGCAATAATCAACAGATATATAAAGACTATTATATTACATTGCTACTATAATATCCACAAATAGAAATAAAAAGAAAAAGAGAGAAAAAAAAAAACATCTATTGTTCCGAAAAGGAGTGGGAAGAAGCAATGTTTATCTACCTCCACCTCCTTTTACAATCCCACTAAAGCAATAATGTGTTTCTGCCAGACTCTTCTAGTACGTCAATATTACTCCCAATACAAAATAAATATAGCGTTTGCATTCAGATATCAATACAATTTTATTCCTTCTTGAGTAGCTATAATCATTTCTTTATATTTATGTTTAAACTTTTTCATATTTGCAAATTTTTTGAGCTCATCACTCATAGATTTCCAGATTTTGAACCCACAAGCTCAAATACAAAAACTTTTTCTTGTTGTATGGACTCTGGCCATTTTAAAGAGATGAATTCCCCTTAAATAATAAGTTGTCTCCCTTTCCCTAAAAAGTTTCTGAATATTTTTCCTTTTCATGTACTCTCTTGAAGTTGTATTTGAAGTGATTTGTGCATGTTTTGAGTCATCTTTTTAATTGCTTATTTTCAAGACGCCATTTTACCCATCAACTCCCGTTTTCATCGCGACCGGCAAATGCCCATTGTGACGTACTAACTAGGGAAGGTGAAAAATTTGCAGGATGGGATATTGGCTTCCAAATATCGGTTCAGTCGGTTCAGTTTCCTGGTTGGATGTATGAAAGTGGTGTGTGTGTGTGTGTGTGTGTGTGTGAGTGATGGTGATGATTGAAGGGACTGATGGCGCATATTGGCAGGATCACTTCCGTCAGTCTGCCCCCTTACAGTAGTAGTTTACCACCACCAGTTATGGCATGAATGTAAAGCGTCTTTGTGACATATGTCTGTGAAAAGCGCTATATAAATAAAAACTTATAAATTGATGTGATAAGACAATTTACCGGTGATAGTTGGCCCAGAAAGTCTCATAATATTTGAATTTCTATTTATACAGAAGTTGTTCAGTCGCTATTTGTCGAGCTTCATAACACATTTGGATCTTATTTTATTTTTGTTTAAAGGAAGTAAATGCTGTTTTCAGTCTCTGCGCTGGTATCTGTTGACATTGGTTACCGGCAGATACTTAAATCAATAGTATTGGAACTGATATTGGAACTGAAAAAGCTCAATCAGTGCATTCCTCGTACTAACTTCATTCTCCAATTTTATTTTTTTAAATCAGTGATACACGTAGGAGTCATCCTTGTCACATACTCATTTTGGTACAATCTGTAGAGTGATCTGCAGCTGTCCATCGAAGGTACCCACAACTTCACAGCTCTTTGTTATGATAACATTTACAGCGACATCAGCTCCCATTAGACACCACAGTTTACTAATATTTCTTTTATTAAGTTGTTTTAGATGAATATTGAGATTGAAAATGTGCAAATGATGTGAACATGGTTGTCAGAGATTATAACTACATAAAAGACACAAGCTCAATAGGTCTTTTTCTTCTTCTCTTGTAAATGGATATATTTTATTTCCCCTTTTACACCATTTTACCCACTGGAAACCCATAACGACGAGTCCGATTCTGCGCGGTGTTATGTTTTGGGGTGAGAGCCTGTGAGGGTTGGTTGTGAGGGGGCTTCTGAAAGAGCTTTTCTAAAACCTTAAGTGCACATGCCTGAAATGTCATGCATGAGAATACTAGCGGCGTACTAAAAGGTTTGTGACAGTTACAGTGGCTAGCTATTTCCTCCTTTCACGGTTTGAAAATCAGGTACCCTTAACAAGAGTACCTAGCTCGCAGCGTACTGTGCGGGTTGTGGCTTGATCGACGAGACCCACCCAGTCTGTTGGAGAACATAAGAAAGGTCATTTAGCTCAGGAATTGGAATTGGAAAGTTCTTGCCGTCATTCATATTGTGCCATTTGTGTCTCTGTAATACAATGCTTGACTGGTATGATGTATAACAGGTGCTGGTTCAATTCCTGACCTACCAAATGTTGCTAGTTTGTCCCTGGGCAAGACACTCCACCTTCATGACCTTTTACAATGACTAGTCGAGTTTTGTACAGGAATGCACAGATACAGTATTGGTAATATTATTAAACTTTTATTTGTAGTTAGAAAACAGCTTTGTAATTTGGATATTCAGTGCTGTCGTTGTGTTCTTGGGCAAGGCACTTAACCCACCTTCTCCTAGTGTCTGCGTACCAGAGTCCTGCAAAGAGTCGGGTACCCACAGATACTTGCGGAAATGTGCAGGTTTTAACGTTCTGGAAGGTTATGGGTGGGCATGCAGGCGGGTAGTGAATCAAATGAACGACGAATGGGAGAAAAATACTTGATGTGCGTCCAGGGTGTCCATTGCCCTGGAAACAAGTGACATTTCTCGGTCTTTTCCTGGAACGAAAGCAGACCAGGCTGAGAGAGTGACTTTAGTGTGTTTATTTAAAAAAAAAAAAAACATTAGTGGAGGTGATCGGCAGAGCTACTGGTTTAGTCCTGGTTTAGTCCTGGTTTAGTCCTGGTTAAGTCCTGGTTCAATCCTGGTTTAGTCCTGGTCCAGTCCTGGTTCAATCCTGGTTTAGTTCTGGTTCAGTCCTGGTTCAGTTCTGGTTCAGTCCTGGTTTAGTCCTGGTTCAGTCCTGGTTCATTTCTGGTTCAGTCCTGGTTTAGTCCTGGTTTAGTCCTAGTTTAGACCTGGTTTAGTTCTGGTTTAGACCTGGTCCAGTCCTGGTGTAGTCCTGGCGTTCAGTTCGGTGGTTGTGGTGTGTATATATTTATGCTAATGACACTAGTTCAGTCCTGGTTCAGTCCTGGTTCAGTCCTGGTGTAGTCCTGGTGTAGTCCTGGTCCAGTCCTGGTGTAGTCCTGGTCCAGTCCTGCTGTAGTCCTAGTCCAGTCCTGGTCCAGTCCTGGTCCAGTCCTGGTGTAGTCCTTGCGATCAGCTCTGCGGCTGCAGTGTGTATGTATTCATAATCCGCTAATGACATGGTATAGGTCCGGTCCTGGTTCAGTCCAGGCCTAAACCAGGACTAAGTGGCTGATCGTGATTTATCCCGGGCACAGGCAGGTGCGGATTTAACTTTGATATAATCACAGGTTAAAGGACGGGAGCGGGTCTCCAAAAATGGACTCATGCAGGACTCTGATGACCGCTATATAAAAATGTGACTATTTACCGTATCAGGTATCGGCATATTTTGTACTTAAAGCCAAAGTATCGACATTGGTATTGGAACAGAAAAAAACAGGGTTGGTGCGTCCCTACTTTTCTATAACAAAAACAAAACAAAAGCAGTTGAAAATAAAAACTACCTTCAGTAAAACCTCCATTATTTCAGTGATTTTCTCGAGTGTTCTTCTGCCGTCGTCACAGGCTGGATGTTAATAGAGCACAGACCGGCTGCACACATGAAATCTTAGCTCGGATCCAGCAGAGTGACTGTGTTAAAGAGGGGCCTTTCCTCTGGCTCCAGTTCACATGCACTGGGAGCACAGCACTGGCACTACTACAAAGAACTACAGCCGCCCCCCTGCGCCCCATCCGCCCCCTGCACTCCCAAAACGCACATACATCACATTTGTTGGCGAGTTACTGTCATGGTATCACTTGGAATAAACGGTGAATCGTGTTCCAACTTACGATGCCCTGAATGCCCTGTTCCAACTTGTGATGTCATTAGGTGATTATCTATTAAGTGCTCCTTCATGTTTTTAAAGACGATATGCATTTTATCAGCAGTTAGTGTTAAAGGGATTCAGAATTACGCTAATATGGACGTTTAAAAAAAATAAAAAAATAAATAAATAAAAGTCTGGTGGTCGAAAGAAAGAAAGAATTAATCTGATAAAACATACAAAAATAAACATAACACATCATTTTAATTAACATTTAAAAACACAAAACAAAAATTTAGAACATCAGCCTCCAGAGTGTGCAAGGCAGTTTTTTTTTTTCCTTTTTTTCCCTTTTTTTTTTTTGAACCACTTTTAAAATTGGTGAATTCATGTTTTTATTTTTTGTATTTTATTTAATTTAATTTATTTTTTTACTAGAGTAAATGATGATGGTCAGTTTTTTCACTTTGGTCTCACGTGATAATTCTAAGTCTGATTTTGATCAAAGTTTTCTAAATATGCGGTGGAATTTGAATTTTTAGGCTCGTTTTCAAATGCTAAATAAGATTTCCAAATTCCTCTCTGTGTATTTTTAGTGTCTAATATGTCAACAAATTAAAATTTCTCACTTTTTTTAATTAAACCTGACTTTATTTAATTAAACTTGCTCTTTTCGTGTTTCTGTTTTGAATGTCCTAAAAATCATTAGTTTTGGCAGTTTTTGCGCATAAAAAAACTTGTAATACATTTATTTTCTTACATTTATGTGAGTAAACTACAGGAGACGTTTCATCATCATATCTGAAAATGTAAGATTGTAGTGCCTTTAGCATACATGTTTACTGACATAATTCACCGTTAACTGGAGACACAGTAGTTACATGTTTACTTATGCATTGTTTTTCCTTTGTATCGTTCCACTCAGGTATTGATTAAACACTTTATGTTCAGTGTTCACAGTTTTCAGGTTTGTGCTCTATGTACAGTATAGTCGCGGTGACGTTTGAGACACTCTGTTCTGTTTACGGTTATCAGGTATTTTTTCTAGAGTTTTCTGGTCAGTTAATAAAGCGACACACCGCTTTCTGTGTCTGAAATGTGGGAAGTTGTCGGCTCCTTTTCATTACGCACAACTTCCACAAGATTTTATTTCCTGTTCACCTGCAGTGTCTTTAGTCAGGCTGTGCCACCTCGTGCCTCTGCTCAATTTAATTTCTCTCCAGTGACTAGGTCAGGATGTCTTGCACATCTTGAATTGCAATAAATAACGGGAAAAATGAGGGTGCTCTAAAAAACTTTTGACCAGTAGTGTATAAATGATAGTTTTACACCAATTGAGAAGCAGTTTGTGAAGAAAAGTTGAAAAATATGTTGAAAATTATTAGCCAGGCTGGTACCACCTAGTGCCTCTGTTCAATTTCATTTTCTTCCAGGGAATAGGTCAGGAATCAGAATACACTAGACAGTTTGCAAGAACCCCGGAAGTGCGAGTTCGGGCACCAGCCAATCAACGAAAAGCCAGACATTCCGTGTTCGCAACAATATCAAGGATTTAAACCCAGAACAAAGAGAATGTTTGTTGAATTTTATCAAGGGGAAAGACGTTATTGTCCTTCTTCCTACGGGATTTGGTGCATTACATACGTCACGACCAAATACCAGCAATTGCTTAAATAAAAAAGTACCCACATACCGTTGAGCGAACGAATTCTAACGCTGCGAGGTCAGACGGTTTCTACGAAGTGAAACCGGCTGACGAATCAGGCTACAGTGTCTTACCCATAGACTATAAATGGAACAGGAAGTGAGCACGGGCACACTTCCGGCTCCTTCTGACCCTGGCTCCGATTGATTTTACATTGAGAAATCATCACACCTCTCTCTCTTTATAACTGCTACCTCATCATGAGCCTTATCGTTTTGGTCTTAAATGTTCATTTTAACCCGCTCTACGTGATCCTGGTGCTTTTATTTAATCATATCATTTTATCCATAAATAATTTCCTCTTCCTAATATGGAACTGGCTCCAAATTCACCCCTATAACTCCCAGCCTCAGTGAGCTTCATTTGACTGGAGTCGATGTCACTCCCTTAGTCTACTTCTTTATACAGTCTACGGTCTCGCCTTAATAAATAATGAGTTTTTCTTGCGCGCCTCTCTGTTATCTTTTCTATACCATAAACAGTCATATCACATTCCGTTTGAACCATATCTATCTGGGATCATAAATTACTTCCAGTTATTCCAACAGATCCCATTACCTTTTATGTCCCTCCCGTCTGCGTCTTTTATTCTATCGAGCGTTATTACTTATACCATTGTCTGAACCCAGCCCATAACATTCCTGAACCCCATCTGTTTTTCATGGAATTCTCCTCTTCACTGTGCAATGTTTTAGCGCTTTTCCGAGCCTTGTTTAGTCTCGCGAACTCCTCGGGGACCGGCGCTGACTTTTTCAACTTCCCCCCAAACGCATCCCTTGTAAAAAAAGCACCTACATTCACCCAGTTCTTGAGTTGTCTTCCATGCTTTAAACTTTACGTCGCTTCGCCCATATGTCTTACAGCTACAGAGTTCAAAGTACACATGCGGCGGACATCTGCGGCGCGTTCAGGGTACATCCGAAAAGAGAGGATTTAAAAAAGGTTGAGGAGGTGAGACACGGTGGTTTTATGGCCATTGTCTTTCTCTTGTATAAGCTTATTTATAGCCGGAAGGACGGGTTCAATTACGGAGCGTTAAAAGAACAAGAGATCCGGTTTCATCAAGTTTGAAGGGTCTTTACATGTTCTGAAGATGTCAGTGATGCAATTAAATGCAGGTGAAGAGTTGAAAGAGATAAAGTACAGGGTCAAAGTACTTAGAAAACTAGTACTTTTGTTCCCTAGTATGTAAAAACGGAATTTATACACAATACCATAAATACACAGAAAATTGCTGTTGGTCAATCACTGTATCACCGGTGGAAATGATTTGCGTCCAGACATGACTTTTCTGTGTCCGCAAGTCTTTCCTATCCACACAGCTTTGAGCATATTTGTTTACGTATTGCAAAATAAAACTTAAATCCGCATGGCTAATTTGCATAAACTGAGCGCTCAAAAAAACAGCTCGATATCGTGCGCTGATGCGGTTTAGATTATGTCAGACTAAAGGACACGACTCAGTGGAATATGCGTGTTCTTTCTGTGACAGAGGGGTGTTCTGCTGATGGTGAGTCTGTTCTGTGCTTCTGTCGTGTTAGAGATGGTTCATGTTAAACTTTTCAGACATTATACATCTGCAGGTCTTACACACAGACCGTATATATGAATGGACATATATTCTCTGTAGCATTTCATTCATGTCATAAATGCTGACGCAGAACTATACTTCACCCTTTACTCTGTGAGGCTCCTGACTACAGAAGCCGTAATGCTCTTAGGCTTCGCAGCTTACCAAAAGTCATACTAAAACATTTTGACAGATTTTTGAGCACCGTGTACCACATAAAATCGGTTCGATGTCAGTAAACATCAACATTATGCGTGTGCAGGTTGTACACATAGACCGTATCTATGAATGGACATATATTCTAGCCTCTTAGCGTTTTGAATTCGAATTTCTTTGCGGCGCATAGACCTACGTCTGCTGGATCAGATCCGTACTCAGATGAATTCGTGGGAGCTGGCGGCACCAGATCGTTCCGTCTCTGGAGCAGTTTTCCATGGAATTAGTGTGAACGAACACTGCATCCACAACGAAACGACTCGAATACGAACTAGTGTGGATGAGGCCTTAGACTTAGACAAACTTTATTGATTGAAAATGACTCGGACACAGTAGCTCACACGTCACATTATATTACAATAACACAGAGTTTAAAAAAATATCAAAATGGTAAGAAACTTCTTACTAAGTAGCAAAAAATTGGTATCAATAAGACATACAGTAAATGCACAGAGATGACAAACTAATAAACTAAAATAGGAAGTTCGTTCTTCTGGCTCCTTATGACTCTGGCTCCCATTGACTTACATTAGAATACTGAGGCCCCTCTCTCTGTATCTGCTGCTGTGAGCATTTCCATTTTGGTCTTAAAATCATATTAACCTGCTCTACATGATCCTGGAGTTTTTATTTCGCTGTTCTGTGTTTTAAAAAATATCCTATTCCCACTCACAAGCTTCATTTGACTACGCTATGGATGATGTTACACTCTCTTAGTCCAGTCTATGGGTGGGTGTAATGAACTACTATTTTGAGAAGGATGTGGCTGCAGACCTCCACCACGAAGACCTTCACATGATACATCTCCATCTGCACATCCTTATAAGTAAGTGGCCATGCCAAAAGACCGTCAAAGTCCACTTGAACTCTGTTTTCTACCTAATGTTGCGAAAGTTGACATTGTTTTTAACTAAAGACAAGTTCAAACCCTTTCCCTCACCTTAACCATTACAGATTTGTGCCTGATCTTAGCCAGACACAGGGCCTACGGCAACACACACGGACAAACTGCATCTAATACGTTCTATCTGTTTTTTGTTTGTGCCATGATCTAAAGTGCAAACCTACGCAAACAGAGTAGAGCAAAGACAACACGAATCCAATCCACTTCAATCCAATCCACTTTATTTCCATATAGCACATTTTATAAACATGACATTTTCCAAAGTGCTGCACAAACAAATTAACACAATAAAAGAGAGTAAAATAACAAGTGTTAAAATGCTTAAAGCTAAAAATGATAAAAATAAACACAGAGAGGACCACACAACTCAAGCGGTGTTTAAAAGCCAGAGACTAAAAGTGGGTCTTAAGACAAGAATTAAAACACTCCACTGTGAGGCCTGTTGGAAGTTAGAGTCAAATTTGAAAGTAAAATTTGAAAGTTAAATTAAGATTTTAAATTAAAAATGAAATCTAATGGTGATTAAATGTCTTTGCCTGGAATGAATTTTACACTCTGAATTTTGACTGTTGAATTTGAGAGCTTGAAAATAGTACGTACAGAATATTTAAAGGGATATATATATATACATATATATATATATATATATATATATATTATATATATATATACACACATTTATTTATTTTTTGAAACATATCGAAAAACTACAGTTAATTCAAAAATCTTTATTCACAGTTAAAAAATTCAAAGTGAGAAATTCAGTGTTATGCAAAATTCAAAATCTAATGGAACAAATTATCTGATGATTAAATGTCTTTGGTATAAACTATTTAAAATTAGAGATTTGTCATCTTTTACAGACAATGAACTAAGGCAACAACTGCAGCATCCTTCTTTTCTTTACTTCGTTCATAAAGTAAACTAATGAAAAATGGTAAGGGGCATGTGGATGGAGGTCTTTGGTTAAGGTCTGTAGCCACCTAGTCATTGCTTTCCCTGGAATGTTTCTCAGTATGGCGTTAAACTTATGTATCTAGCTTGGCCACGTTACTGGTAAGATCAATGACGAGGCGAGCCATACTGCGAGACACTCCAGGCAATTCAATAACATCTCTATAAGGACATACCGGCCTTGAACCCCCCACCGCAAACGTGACACGGCGGCTTTTAACTCAACATCTACGATTACAACCATTTTGGGTGGAAGACATTTTCTAACCACTTTTCTTTTCAATAATCAGGATCAGAAATTTGGCCCCGAGCGAACTGTACGGTGTGTGCGATCACCCTCTCCATTACCCCCCACTCCCTCCCTCACCTCCTTTTGTGCCTTTTGTACCCCCTCTCCCCACTCCTCCGCCCCCCCTAGCCCCTTCACAAAGACGTGCACTTGGCCCGGGTAATTGGGGGTGATCATTATTTGAGCGTTGAGTGCCAGCTGGGCGCCCGAGAAGGTCACGGAACAGCATGGAGGAGCAGCTTAACTCTGCGCTGTCCTGGTCCCCATATGGCAAAGGACAAAGAGAGACAGAGAGAGAGAGAGAGAGGGAGCGCTCAGGACCCCCGGGACCCAGCGGTGTGGCACAGGACGACCCCGCGGTCCCACCTCTGTCCCGTAATCCTCTTCAACGAAAAGTACCAAAATGGATACTGACACTTGTTAAACATGGGCTTAGGCAAGTTCAGGAGATGCGGATAGATCTGAGTGATAATGTTACAGATTTGTTTTTGTTTTGGTTTTTTTTGTGATGATGTCATTGTTAATACAGGAAGTGCTCCACCGTGCTTTCAAATGCCATACAACTTCGCCAGAATCGAAGAATAGATTTCAGCCCTGGAATTGCCGATCTTTACTGAACTTAAGGTAAAAGGAAGCTTGAAAACTACAGCTTCATGACATCACTAGGTGGAAAAGAGTGTTTTGAGCTTTGGAGATGTAGACAAACTCATAATAAAGAGTTACTCAAACATGTGTGAGTGAACAAAACACAACTCCAGGTCTGTTTTTGAGAAGGTAGCATTATTATAACATGACTTAAATATGGAAGAGAATTTGTTTCATCAGATTTTCAATTATAAATACCGTTGAATTTATCACTTTGAATTTTTTAACTCTGAAAAAACATGTTTGAATTATTTTTATCCTGAGTTTTAGTTGCTGAAATTTTAAGTGTTAAATGTCAAAGATGCCGAGGTAGAAGCAATCGATCCAAAGTGATCCCATCTAACATAACCTTATCTTCCAACTCCCACTCGGACCTCGGATTTGACGTCACATTCGAGCTTGAACCGTATTATTATGTTTCACGTGTCGGACTCGGAGAGTAGCGTGTAGCCTCACCACAACCCCGACAAAACCACAAACCCCGCCCACAGATGAGACCGGCCAATAGGACACAGCCTCTGTCCTCTTCACTCACACAAAATCGATTGCTTCTGCCTTGGCATCTTGCATCTTTGAGGTGAATTTTTACACTCTGAATTTGACGGTTAAAAGGAGTTTAAAAGGTGATTTTTTTTTTTTTTTTTTTTTTTTTACTTGAAACATATTGAAAAAGTACACTTAAAATCTCAGCAACTAAAATTCAGCATAAAAATAATTCTAACTGAAAAATTGCAAAAAAGTGAGAAATTCAGTGGTATGTAAAATTCAAAAATACTTAAAGCTCATTAAAAGTCAGTTTGTATGAAAAGAAAAAAAAAAAATCATATCTTCAAATTCGTGGGCAAATCATCCATCAAAACCGAAGGTCGTAGATTTGATTCCTGCAGATTTGATTCCTGCAGATTAGTTCTATTGTTGTGTCTTTAGGCAAGACACTTCTTGACCATGAGCGTCTATGAACTTACTACTATAAACAGAACTGAAGAAGCAGTTTGGATGAGCTGCGAAACGTATCCGGCCAAAATAAACTTTTGTCCAGCTGACAAATTGAATTTCTCTTTTGTCATAGCATAAAACCCAATTGTTGGTGCAATGACGAATGAGGCAGTTCAAACAAGGCTGACAACAATAGCTGCTAGATTCAAAATTGAAATGCGTGAAAGTATCAGAAATAATAAGCAACAATTATAATGCGGTTCAGACTTACAGACTTTAAAACGTTGTGGAAA
Source organism: Boleophthalmus pectinirostris (assembly GCF_026225935.1). Taxonomy (NCBI): domain Eukaryota; kingdom Metazoa; phylum Chordata; class Actinopteri; order Gobiiformes; family Gobiidae; genus Boleophthalmus; species Boleophthalmus pectinirostris. Next base: position 29,820,884 of record NW_026571070.1, read on the forward strand.
CACCTTCTTGAATTCCGCTCGATGACATCACAAGGTGGCGCCAACTGTTTTGTGCTTCGGAGAGGGAGAAAGCCTAAACTACTGAAACATGACGCTATCTATTAAACTTTCACTTGAGTCCCCCAGAGCCCCACACCTCTCTGTTATAATTGCATAACTTGGCATTAGAATATATAGTGTGCTCCTCGCTTCAGTGCAAACCCAAATAAATGTGTGCAGGCCTCAGTGGACACAGGAGGAGGTCATTTATGAAGACCACTCTGACCCCTCTACGGTAACTCTAACTCTGTGTGTCGCCCCGGTCTGAGTTTGGCCTGTAAAAAGTATAAAAGCGCTTTCTTGGCTCCTCCATTCTATTAAAAGTTAACGGTTTCTAATATATATGCATGTGTGGGGTCCAAAAAGTGTGTTTTTAGTGGCTGCTTTGTTGAAAGTTTTTTTTATTGAAAACTGTGCACCACAAATGCCGTCTTTATTTGCTCAAGATCTCTTATGAAAAATATACAGTGACAGCCTAAAGCGTACGAAAAGTGTTGATAATGATTTTAAGTTACGTAACAATGTTTAACTCTTTTGAAAGATGGACGATGTAACTTTTCTGATGAAGGTTATGCCACTTGCTCGTCTCCATGAAAATACTATTGCTTTCCTTTGAGGTACTTTGCACTGACATCATGCTGGGGGTGTTCTACATGTCCTAAATTGCTAGTTTCTATTGGCAGAATGTCCAGCGGTTACCATGGAGACACAATGCACGCAATAGCCAACTGAGGGCCTGTTTACACGAGAACACTTACGAGTAAAAACAAAGTATTTTATTAGAAGTGCCTTTCGTTTAGATCAGTGGTGTCAAACTCATTTTGGTCCAGGGGCCGTATCCAACCGACTTTGATCCCAAAGGGGCCGGATCAGAAAACTCATGACATAGAAACCCCGAAAATAGCAATAAGTTCAAATATTTATGCAGAGAAACGCAAATCTATTACAGAAATCTTTTTTAATTGATGAACTCTTTCTTTAAAAAAAAAAAAAAAAAAAAGTAATATTATGAACAACCTGAAAGTTTAAGAAAAATGCAATTAACTTGTATGCAAATAGGAATAAATCCATTTTTCTTCCTGCACTGAGCATCCACTTTTCTCATGTTGGACATTTTTCTGATGAGGGTGTCACGGTCAACAGTCAAAACGATCGTCCTTTAAGAGCGTTTGGAAAGAGCCAAGTCTTCATTTGTGCTGCTCTGGTGGGAGGGGCCACGTACAGAGACACTGGAGATGCTGCAATGCTCAGCACTGCAGAAAATTACCAATATTTTAATAGAAAATATAATAAAAATATTTTTGTAGAAAATCAGCCAAGGGCCAGATTAAAGGTCTTGGAGGGCCGTATCTGGCCCCCGGGGCCGTATGTTTGACACCCCTGGTTTAGATGGTGACAGCGTTTTTGGGGCTTAAAAATGCAAAAATTTGAAACCACCCTCCAGAGTGGAAAAGTTGAGTACGCTCTGCCGTAGTGTTTCCGTCTGCACTGCCCAAGACGCAAAACTCTGGTCAGATCTGCTCACGTCACCTACACGTTTACGTCACGTACACGTTTACGTCACATACATCACCACCTAGAGTCACCACCTGGTTGCCTGGCATGCATACCCAATCAAATTCCACACACTTTTGCGTCACCGTATGCACGCAGATTTCCTCTCAAAAAAAGCTCGTCTAAACTTGGAATAAAAAGTGAAGACACGACGCCACTTTTGCATCTTCTGTTCACACTGTCATCATATAAACATAGACACAGACGGAAAAAGAGTCTGAAAAGTCTGAAAACTCAAGAATGGATTTAAACAACAGCACATTTTCAGGAAACTGGGATCAATACGAACGTTCAAGGGGCAATTTACGTGTTTGATTTTCAATAAAAAGGTGAGAGCGACTGACTGAAGAGCTAGTATGTGACTGTAATGTTACTGGAAAGGGACTTGTTTAACAGCACAAAATCAGCTCATCTTTTATTGTTCCAGTTTAAATCTTTCTGGTCATATGGTGTTAAAATAAAGCTTATATTAAAGTCTCATTTGAGTTACAGAGCTTCAGACAGAGCAGTGCTTTCAGTTAGCGTCACACCCCCAGGGAACGCTTATGAAATTAACTGCAAAGAATCAATAGAACCTCCATCCATTCATTTTCTTCCACTTATCTGGGGTCGTGGGGGCAGCAGTCTAAGCAGGGACTCCCAGACTTCCTGCTCCCTACAGTAGACATGTCCTCCAGCTCCTCCGGGGGGATTCCAAGGCGCTCCTAGGCCAGCCGAGAGACTAGTGTGTATTCAAGTCGTTTTTGTTGTGGATACTGTGTTCGTTCACACTAATCTGATTGAAAACGGCTCCAGAGATGGAACGATCTGGTGCCGCCAGCTCCCACGAACTCCTGAAAACGCTGATACGCTGATGTAGGTTTATGTGCCGCGAAGTAATTAACCGCCAAAACACTAAGAGGCTAGAGTATATGTCCATGCATACATACGGTCTGTGTTTACGATCTTCAGATGTATAATCTCTGAAAAGTTTGACATGAACCATCTCCAACGCGATAGAAACACAGAACAGACTCACCATCAGCAGAACACCCCTCTGTCACAGAAAGAACACTCATATTCCACTGAGTCGTGTCCTTTAGTCCGACAGAAGCTGAACCGCATCAGCGCACAATAACGAGCTGTTTTATGAGCGCTCAGTTTATGTAAATGAGCCATGCGGTTTTAAGTTTCATTTCTGTAAATCGTAAACAAATATGCTCAAATATGCTTTTTTTTTTTTTTTTTTTTTTTTTTTTATTTTGATTTATTTTGTATTTTCGTGCAATAAAAAATAAGTCTGTAAGAAAATCCTAGACAGACAAGTATAATGCTCTACTGTGAAACATTCCTAGTATCAACAATATCCAAGCAGCCAAATGAAAGGTTACACTGTGCACCTTTGAATAATAATGAGTGCTATAAAAACAATTCCTTTGAAATATGTTCAGATTATTTCTTTTTACAAGCTATTACACCATTCCTCTTTGCAACTTTTTTGTACTTTAACAACCCTTCAAAATTCTCAACGGACCAAAATTGTTCATTAAAATCAATCGCAATTTCAAAATCGTCTTTCAGCCTTAGTCCGAAGTGCCAAAATCGCACTCAAGCCCCAAATAAACATTTCAGAGAACACAAAAGCGTCGGTAATTTATGAAGAAGACTTTGACCCTTCTATGGAAACTCTGGCTCTACGTGTCGCCTATAGTCTCCACTTCGGCCCTCATGAAAAGAAGTGAACACTGCGGAGGTTAAAAGCCCTTTCTTCCCTCCTCCATTCTACCACTCCCCATGACCCCTCCGTTTCTCCGGGTTACCATGGCACCCGGGCCCACTTGGCAACCGTGCCCGGGCTCAATAAATCAGGTTTTTACTGTGTACAAGTCCTTTTAATCTCCGCGGACTGACGGGTTTATTTGATACGAAGTCTATGGAGGGCTTTCAGTGGGCAGTTCTCGAGCAAAATAATGCACTTTTGTCTAATTGTGCGGCGTGAGAACTCAGAATGAAAAAGTTGCGTTGTGCTCATGATTCTTTGAACTGTCTGCACGCTTTGGGGAGAGGAGATGCAAACTTGGCTTCGGTCTGGAGAGGAATTCGACCGTTTTGTCCCTTTTCTCTTGATTTGAAACTATTTTGCGTCAAAAGGAACCGTGAAGTTGCCAAGTTGGAGTTTAAAGGGCCAATGTTACGCTATTTTCTTGTCTATGTTATAATGTTTCCTCATCACAAACAGACCTGGAGTTGTGTTTTGTTTCATCCACTCCATCCACTGTTTAATTGACAAATCCTGCATATTTCAGCTGAGTTCTTCTCTCAAACAGAAAACACTGTGTTCTCCAAAACACTTTGAGCTTTGGAGATGTAGACAGACTAATAATACAAGATTATTCAGACATGTGTGAATGAAACAAAACCAACTGTTTTTGAGGAGGTAACAACATTATAACATGACTAAAAGCTCACAAGAGTCAATTTTGTGTTTAAAAAAGACCTCAAAATGAACTCTAGTCTAGCGACTAGCAAACACTTCAGGCAAGGTCAGATTTAACAATGTAAATGCATCTTTTAAAGTTTTTTTTTAGCAATACAAACTGCCACAATGAAATAAATACTCAATATTAAGGATGTAACAATAACCGAATATCGTCAAAAGTCTCATAATAATATTGTGGACCATCACAATATATAGAATCACATGTTTATTTGCTTAAATTCATTGTTACGGTCAGTGTTGGGAGTAACGCGTTATAAAAGTAACGAATTACTGTAATGCATTGCTTTTTGCTGTAATGCAGTAAAGTGGAATTACAGGGAAAATGGTAATATTTTACTCGGTACAAATGCATTTTTTCTTCATACAAATTCGCTAAAATTACCGCAATATCAGCAGCGGTGGAACACTGGCGATGCGCCCACTTAGACCATAGGGTTGAGCGAAAGGACCGGCGCAGAACTTCACACTCCATGGGGCTAAGCGCTGCTGACGCCCAGTCGCGCCTTGCAGACACCCTGTTCCACGGACTTGGGATACTCTCAGGGATGGTCCTAGATTCCAAGTCCTAGTTCAAGATTTGTCTTGGTTTGGTCCTGGTTTAGTCCTGGTTCAGACCTGGGTCAGTTCTGGTTTAGACCTGGTTGAGTCCTGGTTCAGCTCTGGTTTAGTCCTGGTTTAGTTCTGGTTCAGTCCATATACGGCGCAAAAGTTCAGCACCTTCACAGTTATTTTGTTAAGAGTAACTTAAAAGTAATGCAATAGTCATGTAATGCCTTACATTTTAAATACAGTAATATTGTAATGTAACAAATTACTTTCAAATGACAGTAACAAGTCATAAATAACACATTACAATTTTAAAGTAACAGTGGTTACGGTGCAGCAATAGCTAAAAAACAGGGAACTACATCGACCATGATCCTGTGCGCTGTTTCAGTCCAGTCTACATGTTGAAATAACAGTTATTAAGCACTTTTAAATCTTAATTATTTGGATTATGACGAGACAAAAGTAGCATATTCACAATTTTTGTTAGCCTACATAAAATATTGTAATAAATATCGTAACCGTGAGATGCATATCGTGAAAATATCGAGAGAATTGGATATCGTTACATCCCTACTCAGTATGAATATTTAATGTCATATTGTGGAACATTACATATAACACAACAACATCGCCATGGAGACCAGTAGGTGACAGACTGTTAAGCAGAAAAGTTACATAGTTCAAATTGAAAGGTCTCACACCAAACACACACAACACACACCTAACACACACACACACATACACACATTCTGAATGAGCCTGCTTTCCTGTCTGCTGTTATTGCATGTGATTGATTTGGAGGGATTTCCAATTGATCCCTGAATAAAAGTTGACATTTCTCCATTAGACAATTTTATTACACAATTGATCGTCATGTGCTCAGATGTAATGGCATCCAAACACACATTAGTTACACCATGTGAAACCAGCCAGTCATGTATCCAGAGCTACAGTACGAGAACGAACACACTGTCGATATCATGTTTAAAGCTTCACTGCGCAACATTTCAGCTTAAAAAATACAAAGTAAAATAGTTAGAGCTGTGACATCGAGGTATTTTTAGGCCAGAACTACATCCATAAGAGTTTTATTCATGTCAGATACGTTCTCTTTGCATCTTCTTGACTACACTGCAAAAAATCTTGGCCAAAATTTGAGATATAAACACTTAAATCGATCAGAAAACGATTTAAAAATAGTGAAATGATCTGTCCACGCAGCAAAATCATTTTACTTCACAAGTTATCTTAAAATAAACGACTTCTAGACAAGAATTAAACCATCTCAGAACTAGTAAGTAGATAATAAATCTGAAAACAATAACAAAAAACAATAACCTGATAAAAGTTTTAAAATCTTGGCCAGATCAGAGAAATGTTAGAATTTGAATTTGAATATGAAATTTGCAGTGTAGTGTCTTGGTTTCTCTTCTCAAAAACCTCCACAATAATAGTCTAATTCTCCATCTCCTGACAAGCCAACCCAATAGCAAGAGTTTGAATCAGGCTAAAAACGATATCTGTTATCAGACAGACTATTTATGGAGCATTGTAGTGATGGTTCAATATGGATTCTATGAGCTGATACCGATATCCGATATTTGGCTTGATGCTGTGGCTGATAATCAATATTTGCTGATTGATACTTTGCAGGGACATCATGCTGGGGGTGTTCTACATGTACCTGTACCTGATGAAATCCAGTTACCAAAGTGAAACAATGCACACATTAGCAAACACTGCCAAAAAAGTTTCAAGATTGTCTGAAACAATACAAAATGGATTTAAAAAGCACATTTTTAAGTAGCCAGTGATCAACAGAAACGTTTATATTCCTGTCAGTCATCTCAATGAGCTTCATGATGAAATCTCCTGAAATGGTTTTCACTTCACAGCTGGGCCTTGTCAGGGTCAAGAAATGTCAAAAATGCAAAGCAGGGTTCAAAGCAAAGGGCGGATTTTATTTGTTTTGTTTTGCAATCTGTTTTTTCTGTGGCTCTCCCAGACTCTGGAACAAACTGCCCCCTGTTACGCCACTGTCACAGACTGTTCACATCCAGGCTCAAAATGTGTCTATTCAGATTGACTTTTAACACTCAGGATTGTAGTGACACTTAACACTAGTTGTTTTATTAATTAATAATTAATTGTTTTAATATTTAGCATGTTTTTATATTGATATGTAGATTTTAATCTGAAGTACTTTGGTCACCTTGAGTGTTGTAAAGGGCTCTATTTTTTTTTTATTTGTTTTTTTTTTCAGCCAAATTTGTATTTTTTTCCTAATAAATTCAGTAAATTTCTCATTTTTAGTTTACTTTTTGTTTACTACACACTATGTTTTTTATGTTTTTTTTTTTTTTTTTTTAAGCTTACGTGGATTTTAAACATTTTAAATTATTATAGATTAAAGATTATAGGTCAAAAACATTAATACCAATACATACTAATTAAAATAACAAGACAGAAGCCATAATGAGACAGTTCAAGTCACAAGCCTCAAGTCCGAGTCAAGTCCAACATCATTGACCTTCAAGTCCAAGTCCAGTCCCAAATCTTAGTCCATTTTATCAAATCAAGTCTCAAGTCCTAAAAATAGTGACTCAAGTCTGACTCGAGTCCAAATCTGCAAGTCTGTTTCTCAGTATGAGTTTGAAATTTCAGTATTGTGAATTGTGAATTAGTCTTATTTAATCAAGATGTAGTCCTACACTACAAATTTCTCAGATTTGGCCAATATTTTAAAACTTATATCAGGTTATTCATCTTGTTTTCAGGTTTATCTAGGTTTTCATTTTTTTTTTTTTTTTTTTATTATTATAGGTCCAAAACATAAATAACAATACATACTAATTTAAATTACAAGACAGAAGCCATAATGAGACAGTTTACAGACAAAAAAAAAAACAAAAACAAAAAAACAACAACTAACAAAAAACAAATTAGCTAAATAAAATAATAATAATGATAATAGAATAGAGTAGGTAATAATAATAATAATAATAATAATAATAATAATAATAATAAAATGAAAAAAAAAATCCACAGGAATTTTATATATATTTTTTAATTCAGTGAGAACCTACAATGTAATTAATCATGGTAAAGAAGAAACATCAATGAAAAAGTGTGTCCAAACTTTTAGGCTAATAATAATTTTCGAACCCATACATACATACATCTTACATTCCTACAATTTTGCATCTTTCAGTAAACTACCACATACTAAAACTTCACCCCGTCTCAGTTTTCGCCGCAAATATTTATAGAAACATTTAATCATTCCATTTTATTATTCTTTTGACAGCCATCTCTGTCCTAAAACCCATAATGCACTTTTCCATACAGTTATTCCACATCACTTTAATACGCCATTCCAACATGTCAACCCGTAAACGTCAAGGTTGCCCACTTTCTCCTTTCTTCTTTAGTTTTATCGTCATTTTAACACAGCTACCACACCCCCGCTCAGATAACGCAATTCTCTGAGCTGTCGCCAATTGGCAACGCCACTTTACAAGCCCCACATGCTATTTCTTATTCCAGTAACTGCCTTTTTTAACACATCAATCCACTTTGCACCAGTTTTCCCTTCTCGTTAATCTCGAGAGAACGACATCGGTTAAACGCTGCCATATAAACTCACTTTGATTCCACTTTTTTTTAGGAGAATCGCGTTGGTTTTGATCACGACGAAAGACTCAAACTAATTCCATTCCCGCTTATGAAGTCTCGTGATGGTGACGGGTTGGATCGGAGCCCGAGGCCTCAAGGGAGATCGGGTGTCGGGGGGGGGGGGAAACCCGGCGTTGAGTTGGAAGAGCGTCTAGTTCTTTCAAGTGATCACTCTGCTTTCGATCATAATCAGAAAACGCTCTTGTCTCGGGTTGTTAGGAGATTTGCGTGTTCCTTTGGAGGTGGAAGCAGATGGTATAACTGACAAAACAAATTGGTTGAGATTCTCTGACGTGCCGACTCGAACGGCGCTGCGATGTACCACGTCAAAAGTAATCACAGTGTTGTCTTTTCTGTCTAACTATGAAAGAGTCATTCCGTTTGCAGTATTAACGCGACTTGAGAGAAGTGTCATGCCCAAGAACACAAAGATAGATGAAGAGGAGAAATCAAACCGCCAACCTCGGACATGGGTGATCTGTCTTCATCGTCATAGCACAACATTTCTGAACTGAATGTGTTGGTAGTATTTGCAAAACTGAATGAACTTAAGTAAGGTGTTCAGTGAAAGATCTGACACCAGCTTGTCTCCATGGAGATGCTATTGCTTTGATTGAAATTTTACACAGTATGGCATTAAATGTGTATGCCGTATCTCCAAGTTCTTATCACTAAGTCAGATCTGTGGAGAGACGATCCCGGTGACATGTGTTTTTCAAGGCGTTTCTTTTGGCATGAAAACACCGTCGCCTGAATAAATGCAAGATACACTGCAAAATTCTCTGATCTGGCCAAGATTTTAAAACTTATATCAGGTTATTCATTTTGTTTTCAGATTTATTATCTACTTACTAGTTCTGGGATGCTTAAATCTAGTCTAGAGGTTGTTTATTTTTTTAAGATAACTTGTCAAGGAAATTTATCTTGCCTCATGGACAGATCATTTCACTACTTTTAAATCATTTTCTGACAGGTGAAAGCTTCTGTTGGCTAAAGAAAGTGTGCTTTTTTAAATACTCGATGCTCACGGTATCGGAATCTGTACTGAATATCGAGTTAAGTCCCAAGTCAAATACAGGCAAGTCCAAGTCGAGTCTCAAGTCACTGGCCCATAAGTCCAAGTCATGCGCAAGTCATTTCAAGTCAAGATTTTTGCTATTTATATGACTTGTAAGCTAAATTGTACTTAAAAAGTATATTTACATATGAGTATTTATATAACAGTTGTAGAAATGCATTTTTTTCCTTTTTAAATGTCTTGTAAAGATCTTAGTGTGATTCATTATGGTCACACCCAAAAGAATTCAGATTTAAAAGTGTTTAATAACAGTTATTTTGTCGTGTCGTCTGCACTGAAATGGAAGAATCATGTTCTGTGTAGTTCCCTCTGTTTTACTGTATTGTACTGTATATTACTGAATAATACTGTAGTACATTTGAAGATACCACATCACAGTACTTCAGTCACATCCAAAGTAACAAACAGAAAAGTGGGACATGTTCCAGTTTGTTCCTGTAAAATTAAGCGCCACATTTATCAACTGTAAAGAGAAAAGTATTTTCTGAAAACATATTTTTTGCGAGAAGTCTCAAGTCTTCTCAAGTTACAGGCCAATTCCCAAATCACTGACCTTCAAGTCCAAGTCGAGTCCCAAGTCTGTCCATTTTATCAAGTGAAGACTCAAGTCCTGAAAATAGTGACTCAAGTCCATGTCACGACTTGCAAGTCTCCAACTCTGGTATCGAGTCTATTCCTCATTTTTGGTCTTATCAATTGTGAATTAGTATTATTTAATCAAATTGTTGTCCTACACTGCAAATTTCTCTGGTCTGGCCAAGATTTTAAAACTTATATCGGGTTATTTATGTTGTTTTCAGGTTTATTCTCTACTTACTAGTTCTGAGATGCATCATTCTAGTCTAGAGGTAGTTTATTTTAAGAGAACTTGTCAAGTAAAATGATCTTGCTGCATGGACAGATCATTTCACTACTTTTAAGTCTGTGGGAATATCAAAGATTCTATTGTCTACGAGTATTTTTTTGTTTGTTTGTTTGTATGTTTGTTTGTTTTTTTAATAATCATCACGATATCGGAATCTGTATTGAGAACTGAGTCTATTTCACAGTATGAGTTTGAAATTTCAGTATTGTGAATGGTGAATTAATATTATTTAATCTGCCAATTTCTCTGATCTGGCCAAATTTTTAAAACTTATATCAGGTTGTACAACTTGTTTTCGGATTTATTATCTTATTCTAGTTTAATTCTAGTCTAGAGGTCATTTATTTTAAGATAACTTGTCAAGTAAAATGATCTCGCTGCGTGGACACATCATTTCACTTGATTTAAGTGTTTATATCTTAAAGTTTGGCCAAGTTTTTTTTGCCGTGTTTGAGTGTATTTTAATCGGTAACCATGCTGTGAATCACTATATAATAATAATTGTACGTATCCAGGTTGCCATTTATTCATTTTTGCACTGAGGGAGGCTAATTAAACATCCATTAGCCACCACCACTAGCACTTTCTTCAACATTTTTTACTTAATTAATCAAGAATATAAGGTGAACTCAGCATTTTATTACAGCACTTTTGTTTTGCCTTCTATAGAGACCTCTCCAGACAATAGGCGATAATTAAAGGGGCTCACTCGGACTTAGCGCTTTCGTTCGCTCCCCCGGGGCTAACGCTAATGCTAACGCTAATGCTAAGTGTTGGGGATAATAAGCTGTGTGTTTGCGCGCGGTTCACTGAGGCGACCGCTCGGAGGCTGGACCCCACCGCCAACACACAGCCGCCGCCGCCTCCGCCGCCGTCGTCTCGTGCGGGTTTGGCGTCGGGTGGAGACGGGCTAATCCCTGTGCCCCCGGTGGACGGGCTCAGAAGGACAGGGACGGGGTGAGACGGGGCAGTATGGAAAATAGAAGCATGAAGGACGTTTTTAAGTAAAGTGGATTAGAAGGCTGTATTTTACACGGAGAAAATGATTGAAGTTCATAGATGTTTCTTTTCTTTTCTTTTAAAGGGTGCTTATTATGTTATTTTCTGATCTATGTTACAATGTCGTTTTCTCGTCACAAAAACACCTGGACTTGTGTTTTGTTTCATTCACACGTTTAAAACAAACCCTCTATATTTAGGCAGTGATCTTCTACTGAAAAAATCTCTACCTTGTGATGTCATGTGGTAATACAGGAAGCGCTCCACTTTGTTTTTAAACCACATACACCTTCACTAGACTCTAACACGGCTTAACGCTCACTAGGGCTGGGTATCATTAAGAAGTTGCCGATACGATACATACCTCGATACATAGGCCACGATACGATACATATCTTGATACAGTGAGCTTTGAGTTCAGTACGATATATTTCAAAAGGATTCGATACAGTTCAATAAAAAATAAAGGTTAAATGGTGGCTGTGATATTAAAAGTCTTTGTTAAACCACTTCTTGTGCAAAAGTTCATATGAAACACAAACATTTTAATCATCAAAACAGTGAATATGTCAAATGTGTCGCATAAAAAAAGTTTCCTTCCTCTGAACAAGCAACAAAACTGTAGCTCTGTAACAAAATAATTTAGTAAAATACACCAAAAAATACTCTTGGTGATATATTGATACAGCAGCCCACGATATTAATACTGTATCATCACATTAAACGATACGATATATTGATATTTCAATATTTTTGCACACCCCTAATACTCATGAGTTTATTTTATGCAATATAGGACCTTTAATTACTATTATTATAATGTTTATGCCATTTTAAACAGAAAGCCAAGTAAATAAATAAAACAAGCTAATTAAATAAATACACTTAAAAAATAATATAAGAATAAAAAAAAAGGTTGAACCTTGAAAAAACTGTGGATAATTGCTATGGAAAATGCTGTTATTGAAACAAAACGTTGTCATACTTATTTATTTGTTTTAGAATTTAAAATATTTAAGAGATTTTAATAAGGCCTTATGAAAGTTAGTGTTTTGTTTTTTTTTTCAATTTATTTTTTATATATTTATTTATTTTTTTTTTTGTTTTTACAGTATTGACTCAATCGATATCTTGGAACTGATACCGGATTTCGCCGATTTCAGTGCATCCCGAGTTTTTAGTTGTAGAAATAGAAATAAATTAATCTGTAGTATCAGACAAACTAGGAAAATTTACAGAAGTGGCACAGTGAAATCTTATGTAAACCAAAATTAAGAACATATATTTTAATTAAAAACAGCTTTGGTTCTGAGCCTTTTATCACTCTGGACTTGAGCAGAGGTCAGAGGTCAGAGGAGGAGCTCACATGTGCTCTGTGTGACTTAAAGGACACTGAAAATTAAATGCATTTTTTTCCTACTGGCTCAGTTTGTGTCGAAAGCTTGGGATTTTTGATGTGTGATGCGTCTGCTTATTGTTTCATGTCTCTAAATGGCGCATTACACTAAATAAGTAAAATAAACTAAACTCTATTTTTTGTCCTGTCAGTTCAAATGTATTACAACAACTGCTTTATTATTATTAAAAAATGACAAAACATACGTTACATTTCCACTAGTAGAGCATCAAAACTACCAAAGTACTATAGACGTGCAGTTCAAATCACACTTGTATTGCCCGGTGCATTTGAATCAGAACTACAGATCCATATTTGTAGTTCACGTGTCACCTGGTCCATATTGCAGATGACAGTTCCTGCTCTCCTCTCCGCAGCCCTAACCCCAGAGTGGCTTGAGTTATCCAGGCTTGAATAATCCTAGCGGACACGACACGAGACAGGAGGGGGGCTGAGTGCTTTGCTGTGTCACTTTTTTAAATGGACCTCTTACATAAAGGTCTTTTCAGCGGCAATGTGCAGCCAGACTACTGCACAGGCTGAGGCGACGCTGGATAATCTTATCTTAGATGTTTAGGCTTAGAATACAGTGAATACAGTTTAAAAGGGACAGTGAAATACTAAATCAATGACTTTTTAAGATTTTACCCATGATATTATCAGTGTTGGGAGTTACAATGTTTTTTTTTTTTTTACCTGGATTGAAGTGGTGGGTTTTTAGTTTTTCTTCGTACAAATTCGATAAAATCACGGCGATATCAGCAGCGGTGAAATGCAGTTGTTTATGGTTCGGCTTATCAGGACGGGCCCGGAGGTGCGCCCGTGTAGACCGTCGGGTAAACGCGGGCGAAAGGATCGGCGCAGAGCTCAGCGTGGGGCGAAAAGCAGCCGACGCCAGATCGAGATTTGTGGACGCCCTGTTCCACGGGCTCGGGGTTCTCTCAGGGGCGGTCATAGATTCCAAGTCCTAGTCCAAGATTGGTCCTGGTTTAGTCCTGGTTTAGTCCTGGTTTAGACTTGGTTTAGACTTGGTTTAGACCTGGTTTAGTCCTGGTTTAGTCCTGGTTTAGTCTTGGTTTAGACTTGGTTTAGACTTGGTTTAGACCTGGTTTAGTCCTGGTTTAGTCTTGGTTTAGACTTGGTTTAGTCCTGGTTTAGACCTGGTTTAGTCCTGATTTAGTCTTGGTTTATTTAGTCCTGGTTTATTCCTGGTTTAGTCCTGACTTAGTCTTGATTTAGTCTTGATTTACTCCTGGTTTAGTCCTGGTTTAGTCTTGGTTTAGACTTGGTTTAGTCCTGGTTTAGTCTTGGTTTAGTGCTGGTTTAGACCTGGTTTAGTCCTGACTTAGTCTTGATTTAGTCCTGGTTTAGTCCTGGTTTAGTCCTGACTTAGTCTTGATTTAGTCTTGATTTAGTCCTGGTTTAGTCCTGGTTTAGTCCTGGTTCATCTCTGGTTCTGTTTTGGTTCAGTCCTGTTTTAGTCTTGATTTAGTCCTGGTTCAGTCCTGGTTTTGTCCTGGTTTAGACCTGGTTTAGTCCTGGTTCAATTCTGGTTCAGTCCTGGTTTAGTTCTGGTTTAAACCTGGTTTAGACCAGTTTTAGTCCTCGGTCAGTTCTGGTTTAGTCCTGGTTCAGTCCATATATGGCACAAAAGTTCAGCATCTTCACAGTTATTTTGGTGAGACTAACTTAAAGTGCTGCATTAGTCGTGTGATGTTTTACATTTTAAACACACTAATATTGTAATGTAACAGATGACTTTAAAATGACAGTAACAAGTCATAAATAAATAACACAACAGTTTTGAAGTAACTCGCCCAACAGTGGTTATTAATAAATCTGGAGTTGTTTTCTTTCATTCACACATATTTGAGTGAGTAATCCTGCTTAATTTGCCCTCTTCAGTCTTCTCAAGAGCTCAAAACACTCAGATCCACTTAGTGATGTCATGAAGTGGTGCTATTAGAAGAAGAATTTCATTACATACTAGTACACTTTCATTTTATCATTATGACACTCACTGCATTGAAAACATGCTTCACTGATTGCATGCAGTTATTATTTTCGTCTTATTTAAACTCATTTGTGTGTTTTATAGAGCACTTTTCACTTCCTGTCCTACCGCTGGTTCTGTTTTGATCCAAGTTTAGTCCTGATGTAGACTTGCTTTGATCCTAGTCCAGGTTTAGTTCTGGGGTTAGTCCCAGTTTAGACCGATTTTGATGTATAGTGTGTCCAATTGTGAATTCAGAATTAAATATAAGTGAGGCTCAGTTTATTTGTTAGGAAATACTCTTTACTGTCTTAAGTCTTCCAGCCTGACTACTTTTCCTTTTGAAAAGCTGAGAGTTGCTAGTCTGATTCATCAGCCGGTTTCTCTTTGTAGAAACTGTCTGACTTTGCAGAGTTTGATTTCGTTCGCTCGACAGTAGCCATGTACTTTTTTTCATTTAACCCATCGCTGCTATTTGGTCGTGACGTATGTAATACACGGCTAACAGGGTTAACTGGTGTATTAAGCTTTTCCCAAATCCTGTAGGAAGAAGGACAATAACGTCTTTCCCCTTGATAAAATTCACCAAACATTCTTTTTGTTCTGGCTTTAAATCCTCGATCTCGGGAATTGTTGCCAACACAGAATGTCTGGCTCTTTGCTGATTGGCTGATGCCCGGACTCACACTTTTTTGGGGTTTTTTGCGAACTGTCTAGTGTATTCCAATTCCTGACCTAGTCACTGGTGAGAAATGAAACTGAGCGGAGGCACTAGGTGACGCCAGCCTGGATAGAGAGTTACGGCTTTCCGAGCATATTTCTGGCATTGTCCTACGTCACATATACGCTGCTTGGTGACATTGGGAAAAGGAGTGTCCAATAGGAACTTTGTTTTTCTGCCAAACTCATGTGCTCCGTCGATTTTGATTGGTCCAAACTTTGCCAAAGAGTGTAGTGAGTCAAAATGGTCTATTGTCTGAGCGCCTCTGTTCGTAACAATTGAAAAAGCCGCTCTAAGTGCAGTTATTTCTCAAATAAATGGCAAATTACGCACCTTGGTCTGCGCAATAGAGCACCCCTTGCTATTTTTATTTGAAATGTTTCAGTCAAAATGTACAAATATACATCCAATAAACCTCATGGAAATACAGGAAGTGATGTGGCTCTGTGCCCTGGACCTGACACCAGCTGTTTCCATGACACCAAGAAAGTCATGGGGCCATTGCACTTTTTTTTTTTTAGTTTTGAGACAATAAGGATATTTTGAGTTTACTTACAGACTTGATATTTTGCACTTTTGTAACTAAGGTCCTAAATTAAGCATTTTTTATGTCGCTTATACATTTTTGTTGTGTGTTTTGTACGAAAGAGTGTGATTTTATTCTCCTTTTTTTTCCTATTTGTATTTCTTATCCTATAAGTTTTCTTACAGTCATATGACACAACTACAGCAGCAGATTGTGAAATATCAGGTTGTACTGAAAAAAAGGATGTATAACACTTCATTAGGGGGTCAAAGATTGAGTTTTAATAACAAAAGTAAGAAAACAATCCAGGCGAGGACAAATGAACTAAAATTGCCTTTAGGTCTGGAAGAGTTAAACAACTTTCAGAGGCCAGGGTTTTGCCGTCATGGTAACACTAACAACAACTAGCATGCCAACAGTGCACCAGCATTACTTCCTGGTTTGTGGACAATAAAAAAAAGCTTAAAGCGCACAGATTATTCTTCAATTTTGCTTAATATAGGACCTTTGAAAACATGAAAAACAGAATTCATACATTCCTAGTTTAAGTGCTTTTCACAGCTTTCAAAGGCCAGTGTTTTACCGACATGTTAACGTTAACAATAACTAGCATGCTAACAGCGCACCAGCATTACGTCCTGGTTTGCGGACTATAAAAAAAGCTTTAGATTTAAGCAGACAGGACACAGCAGCTTCATTTTGATCCTAAAAACTGCTTTACAATCTTTCTATTTGGACAAAACTAATTTCACTTTATTACACAGAAAAAAACTGTAGAAACGCTTTAAGCTCGTCATATCTCTCTCATCACTCTTGCTCTCTTTTTCTTGTATCTCTCCATCGCTCAGAAGCCCGTCTTGTAGGAGGATTAGCAAAGATTACTACGCAATTTGGTTTAGGATAATATCTCTTTTTTGGCTCGGGTTTCCGTCAGACACCTGCCGAGTTGGACAAAAAAATCCCGACCTCTTCCATGTGTGAAAGAGTAATGTTCTGGCAGGATATCAGAACTTAATCCCGATGAAAACCGCAGAGGAACGTTATCAGATCTGGGCCTGTGCTAAAGCCACAGTAAGGGTCTTGGGTTACGCTGGTCGGGTTCCCAGGGACCAGCCGGAGCAAGACTTCCAGGACCGTGTTATGTCTGAGGGGCCCAGAGGAGAGGAGGGGGAGTGGGAAGGAAGCCACGAACACTGTCTCCTGGGTCCTAGCACAGCCACTTACAACAGGACTTTATACTCCACAGAGATTCTAACTTCAAGGACTACATTTAATTTATTTTTTATTTTTGTTTTTATTTGTAATTTTAACTTTATTTTATTGTATTTTATATTATTATTATTATTATTATCATTAGTAGTAGTAGTAGTAGTAGTAGTTTATTTTTAAGACAAAAATTAGTTTGTCAAAACATGAATTAGAGGACCATTTATTTTGTTTCAACTTTTTACAATTATACAACAATTATATTTAGAATAAATAATGACTAAGGTTATCGATTCAAATCCCAACATAAACAGTTAGAACCACTGACCCACAGGTTGGCAGCACGATTCCAGCTCCCACAGATCAACTCTGATGTTGTGTCCTTGTGTCCTTGGGCAAGACACTTAACCCACTTTGCCCCCAGTGTCTGTGTACACTGGTGTATGTACTGGAGGTCTGCACGGGACAGAATATTCAGTCCCGCTCCCGCCCGCACCCGCACTGTGCAGTAGGG